>NC_056523.1:306107642-306113716 GCF_019175285.1 Sceloporus undulatus | reverse complement strand
TTCCATGTGTTGAATCAGAAAGTTTACCACAACTGTGTGTAAAAAGGGAAGGCACAGAAAGGTTGATTTCAAAAGCAAAAGGGGCAAATTGAAGAGAAGTGTAGACATCTTCTCCTACTCAGGATGTACCACCTCAGAGCTCCTATCTTTAGGTGCTTTTTAAAAAAAGCAGTCAGTATTGACATTTGAAATTGTTCTAATTTAAGCCAGAGATCAGAAATGCTTTCTTTTTTCTGAACTGGCATAGGAATTAGATTAGATAGTGCTTGAGGTCCTTCCTGAGTATATGATTCTAAGCCAACTCTGTGATTTTAGATGTTTGTGAGAATAGCTTTGGGTATGAAGATGGGACTCCTCTGTCTCCTCCACTTTGTGGAGGTCAGGTTCAGCCAAGGTTGGATGAATGTGTTTGGGGCCTTGGACCACTTCCCAAACTAGGGCCCTCTTCAATCACATGTGTGAGCTGTCCTAGGAGTACTGGCGCTGACATCAAATCAATCATTTAATCAACCAACCAACCAACCAACCAACCAACCAATCAATCAATCAATAATACATGTACCACAGAAAGCAGAGCAAAAATATTTGAGAGTCACCTTTTTTAGGACTATCCCCGAGTACCCTTTGCCTAGGAAAATCCTATGAAATTCATGGGGTCACCATAAATTGATAGGCAATTTGAAGGCACAAACACACACTCAATGTCACTGAATTGTTAACAGGTTGGCAATGCATCTTATTGTACTACCAATCTGTTTACTGGTCAGGTATCTGAGATTAAGTAAGTAAGTAAGTAGTCCTGTTTTCATTGAGAATAGGATCTCTGCAGTGAAACCAGTTTAAATCCCCTTTGTCCTGCCTCCTTATGAGTAAGTTTGGCCGAATCCCAGCTGATACCAAGCGCCCAGCGAATTTTTTTTTTAAAGAAATATTAAGTACAGTATTTGTAAAAACAGTTGACAGCATTCACTATTTTAAAAGAGATCCTTCCTCCTCTCTCGCAACCACATGGCTGAGATAGTCATTTCTAAGGCCATGTCTGCCAGCACATGTGAAAAGAAATTAATAATAATTCTCACTTCAGAAATATTTTAAAAACCTCATATGCAAACTTAAATTTTAGATTACTGTATCAAATTCACATAATTAATAAATTAAAGTTTCTTTAGTCAGGCTACAACTTTAGAAAAAGGTCAGTTCAGTTTGCATGTGGACAAATTGCTGTTCTTGAAATTTGTTTTTGCTGGTTAGTACAAAAACCCATGGCACATGTCTTGATAAAATATATTTTTAATTTTTTTATTATAAACACATATACATACAAAATATAGAAAAACAGTTAGAACAAACACATAACAATACATTTATACATATTTCATTTGTGTATGGCTTATTTAGTTAGGATTAACCTCCTAGTATCTCACAACTATCCTTTTTCTTTAGAAAAATATTTCTGGTTTTCTGTACATTTTGTTATATCATGGTCTCTATGCTTTACTGTTTTTATTTACTTTATGCTGTTTTATTATGTTTTTATATTAAACAATTGATAGCATAAAGTTCTATTAATAAAATCTTCTTTATTAAAGAAAAAAGCAGTTCTAAATATTTTAAAGCCTTCCGGCTAACAGAAGGAAAATCTAACTGCTGACCTCTGACTTCACCACAGTTATTGTATTGTTTTAAAGTATGTTTTATGTTTTTAATTCCACACTGTTTAATTGTATCATAAGGGGTGGGTGGGTTGAGGGTTCAGACTGTATATTTTAACCTTGTAAGCCGCCCCGATTGCTTTTTGTAGAGAGGTGGGATATAAATAAATTTTATGATGATGATGATGGTGATGATGATGCTCAGTGGCGTCACTAGGGTTGGTGTCACCTGGTGCAGTAACTCATGGTGTCACCCCCCCATTGACCTCCTCCCATTTCATACCATATACTTAGTAATACTTTTTTGTACTAATGTTACTCGTAAATCGTAATTCCCATATACCACTGAATGTAATGCTAATAGTTCTGACATAAACAACTAGCCAAATTAAAATTATACCTTCAACTTACAATATCATATGCACAAATCTTCACTGTATTAACAGTGAAGATTTGATTAGATTAAAATGTAATGTTGTTAAAGAAAATTTATAAAGAATAAAAAATTCAAAATTTAATTTAATTTAAAAAAAATTAAAATTTTGAAATTTGAATTTTTAAAAATTCTGGAGCCACTCCTTTCTCCTCCCACTGAACTTCCCCCCAACTCCTACCATCTCTGAAAGCTTTTTAAAGGGAAGCAGATGAATGTCACAGCCTGTTTCTTCCAAAATGTAGGTGTTTGAGAAGCAGCGGTGTCACCCCCCCCCCCCTTTAGGGTGTCACCTGGTGAGATCTGCACCCCACTCCTGGTGACACCACTGATGAAGATAGTGCTTCCAGTCAGAATTGTTTTTTGGTTGCACGGTAAATACACACATTGATATAAATTATTAGCAGGGAAATAGATGTTTTAAAATAACACATCTAGGTATCACTTCCTTCCCAGGGATATTGCATTTTCACAGTACTCTGACCCACGGCTTAGAAAAGTAGTCATTTTAGAAACTATGCATTTAACCACTTGATATACCTGCTTGTGTAAGCAAAATGTTTTAGTTCTGTATGTTTCTCCATTTCTGATCTGGTGTGATCAGGTATGGCAACTTAGCCCCCACTATTTGAGAGGCAACTGGTTTACCAAGTGGTTACATGAGCAACATCTGGTAAACATCTGTCTGCATCACCTTATTCTTGTGTTTAGAAAAAGGACTGACAGGCCTTCGATTAAAGCAATCTCTTGCAGAGCATGTATCTTTCTGCACAGTTAAAGGTAGTGTAGTTATCAGAATGTTCAAGCCCAAGAGTGTAGCTGGAAGTCCCATATAATACTATGCAGAGATAACTAGAAATGTACTACTTATTTTTATGCCGGTTGATCAGTTATGGTGCCCTGCAAAGAATCTTGGGGAATGTAATTTAGTGAGGGTGTTGAGTATTCTCAGAGACCTACCTTCATTGCTGAATTATAATCCCCCGGGTTCTGTGGTGAAAAATAAATAACACCAGTTTAAAACTAGACAGAGAGGTATGTCCTTAATCACTATCCAGATTCCTGCACTTTCTTCTAGTCTCCTAGAATGTAAACTATATCCAAAGTAGGCTCTCTGCTTAATGAGGTGCAAAGAGAACTAATGTAAGAACATAACAGGGGTCAGGTTAATGTCAATGTCAGGAATCTCAGTTACTCCTTTTGGTCTACAGCTCTTAAGATTAAGCATTTAAAAACATGGTACTAGGGCCTATAGTGAATATATAATACTGTAATTACGTTTTACAACAGTCATGGATACACTGAACTGAACTTAGTTAAAATGCTATTTTTAATGAGTTCACAGAACTGCAGAGATTTTGAGTCAAAGGATCTTCTGAAGCTGAATTTTTCCCAGACTCCCCCGTAAACCATACTGTTTAGTAATACAACTGAAAGGCACCAGAATCCTGAGGTATGTTTACTCCATAAATAACAAAATAAGCATGTTGGAAGAAAAATAGTGAGGATTCATGAAAGGAATTCTTTCCAGCTGGCCTGTTAGCCTCTATTTCCTCTTTCCATTTCTTGCCAATTTCCAAGCATCTAGCTTTTGGCTAATAAAACTGTAATTGGCAAAATCCCACTCAAGGGAGGGAAGGGAACAAACGGCTTCTTGCAATTTGCTTTATGCAAAGTCCATGTTTGAGTGAAATAGATGGTCAGAACACCACAGAGGCTGATTTCCAACACTGGGAAATGCATTTTATTCATTAACATTTTCATATACCTTATAAATTATGTTTGGAGAAGGCAGACATAATAGTCTTTTTAAAATGTAGCACACCTCTAAAATAGAAAGACAGCCAAAATATCAACAGTCCGTTCCCTCTGTTGCTGAAAGTGTATTTAAATTAAAATGAAAAAAAGAGTCGTACGCAACTTATGGAAAATGCCAGTCAAACATGAACAAAGGCTTTCTGCCAAGTCTATGTGAATACAGACAAGAGGCATGCAGCCAAAAAGTATTTTGAACTGCCTTCAACACACTAAACATTCTACTTATTCTTCCCTGAAAAAGAAGTCAGCTATGGCATCAAGTCAGCTTGATTTCTATACACCTTTTCTACTCAAAGTACATTACAAGTGACACAGAATACATTGAATTGGAGCCATCACTCTAATCAACATTCCATTATTTACAAAAATTAATGACAAAAGTCTAATAACCAATCAAATCTAGGAAAAACCACACCATAACAATATAATAATAATAATAATAATAATAATATGTTTTATTTATATACCGCTATTCCAAAGATCATAGCGGTGAACAGCAAGTAAGCTAATTAGCAAGTAAGCTAATTTGCCCCCAACAGTCTGGGTACTCATTTTAGCGACCTCGGAAGGATGCAAGCTTGAGTCGAGCTTGGGCCCTTTTGCTGGTCTTGAACTCACAACCTTGTGGTTTTGAGTGAATGGCTGCAGTACAGGCATTTACCCACTGCGCCACAATCTCATAATATCCATTTCTAGGAACAATTCACTTTGCTAGCACAGACACTATAATGCCTGCTTTAAATGAAAAACATAAATTAATTATTCAAACTATGTAAAAGAAAGGTATACAACAAACACTGAGAAGGAAATGCGCCTGTGGATCCATTTACATTTGTTGAAGTTACACTTGCCCTGTTGATTGTTGCCAAATTTCTATTAATTAGACTGTGCTTTTGTTCAGAAAAAAAGCAAGATCCTGGAGGACTGGATCCAACTTTAATTATAGTTAAACCACTGGGTGCTCCCAAAATCTTGTAATATAACCTCTATTAAAACCATTCAGTCAATCATGGCCATGAGAGTTCTGCTTTATCACATCTTAAATTAACCTTTATCAGGTCAGTTATGGAATATCTTAACAAAATGAATGTTTATGGCCTCGGACAGACCTCCCAAAAAGGGTCGCCCTTCCCTGGAAGGAAGCCGTGGCCGCCAAACTGTGCGACTTCCCTGTGGAGGAAAAAGAACCCGAGAAAAGCAGGTTCTTTTTAAGCCGTGGGGCGGTATAACAAGTGTGCCACCTGCATACTCATTTCGTATGTGCTGCGTGGCAATGTGCGAACTCTGCATGGTGGTTACATAACAATGGCAGCACCTGTATACACAAGGCACCGCCACTGTTGTGCTGTCCGTATGTTCTAGGGTTAGGGACTGTGTGGTTGCTGCGCGGTCCCTAACTCTAGAACAGGCACTGGTACACCGCTTTATGGTGGTATGCACCACTCCTATGTCCCCAAGGAAGGCTTACTTCAAGGTGTACAGGCAAATTATGCATGTGTATATATAGTGACTTCAAGCTGCTTCTTGATTTATGGCAACCTCATGAATTTCATAGGGTTTTTAAGGTAAGGAATATTCAGAAGTGGTTTTGCTAGTTCCTTCCTCTTAAACAAAGCCTACAACACCTGGTATTCATTGGCAGTCTCCCATCCAAGTACTAACCAGGGCTGACTTTGCTTAGTTTCTAAGATCACATGGGATTTGGTGCCTTTAAAGTATTTAGACAGATCCCTTAGGGTTGCCATAAGTAGTAAATGACTTGAAGGCACACAATGACAGCAACATTAGGTATTACTATTGCATTAAAGTTCCTTAGTATTTTTTTCAGTATCACTTTGAAGCTTGGCTTTTTCTTTTTTGTCCTTGTACGAAAGTGGCTGTAACCTAAGTTTTGTTGGTCCTTCAGTCCTTGCTCAACTCAAAGTGTGGCTGCAGTTCAAAATTATTTGGAAAGCTATGCACATCTTAGGTTACAGTTATTTAAAGTATGAACCCATTAACACCCTTTCAGACCAACTCATATTTTTAATACAGCATAAACTCTCATAGGTTACAACCAAATCTCATTCTTCAGATGAAATAGTGCAGGGCTGTAACAATTAGGTAGCACTGCAAGGCAGTTAATAAATTAACATTAGTCTGAAAAGGTGTTACCTGGTGCATACTTTAAA
>NC_056523.1:306100240-306107542 GCF_019175285.1 Sceloporus undulatus | reverse complement strand
AATCTTTTTTTATACTGTTCCAAAGGGGTATATAGTTGTTTTTGAAAAGATCGGAATTTTTCTTTGTGATGTTTATACCCAGATATTTTACTTTATTTTTTATTTCAAAGTTTGATAACAATTTAATTTTTTCGCAATTTTCCTGATCAGGAAAATTAAATCAAAAAATTAGTCTATGTTATTTTATGCATTTATTACCTACTAAACTTTTTAAAGTTTCATTTACATTTTTAGTCCATGTTGTCTGTGATTTTCCACAGTAAGCCACAAAACTCCAATCAATCAGTCAATCAATCTCATTAAGTTTTGATGGAGAACCTGCGAATAATCAAATGCACAAAAGTGACATCTGCGAAATTTGAGGTTCAACTGTAGTCACAAATAGCTGGATTTTACAGGCTATGTGGCTGTGTTCTGGAAGAGTTTATCCTAGGTGTTTTACCAGCAGCTGTGGCTGCCATCTTCAGAGAATGCTGACATAGAAGTGAGTGTGACCCTTGGTTGAGAGGAAGTGATTTACATGTTAATCTGTGTTAACACCAAAATGAAGACCCAGGACTTGCAAATGAAACCACCCAGGGTCAGGGGGTTTCCCAGCAGACAATGAATCACTAACTGAATGGACACCCTGAGGCCTTGCCGTTTAACAACAGAGCAACACAGTGATTAACATGTAAATCACTTCCTCTAAACCAGTGGTTCTCAACCTTCCTAGTGCTTTAATACAGTTCCTCATGTTGTGGTGACCCCCAACCATAAAATTATTTTCATCTTGGTTCCTAAAACCATTGGAAATATGTGTTTTCCAGTGGTCTTCAACCCCTGTGAAAAGGTCGTTCGACCCACAGGTTGAGAACTGCTGCTCTAAATCAAGGATCGCTCAGTATATATACCCCACTCACTTCCATGGCAGCATTCTCTGAAGATGCCAGCCATAGATGCTGCAGAAATGTCAGGAATAAACTCTTCCAAAACACACAGCTCAAAAAACCCCACAAAAAACTATGGATGCTGACCATGAAAGCCTTTGACTTCACACAGCTTCCTATTATTCAGATTGGCATTAATAAACAGCACTTTAGGACCTCAAGGGCTACAGTGAAACCTGCAGTGTTATCAGATATGGGAGACAGACACTTCAGAGCTTAGGAAAAGCATTTTTGGACCACAGTGTCCAGAATGCCCTTGTTATCATGACCACTGCCCTTATTTCCTGGTGGGTTCTGGAAGTGGCACTTCAAAAAGACAATGTTTCCAAGTTGTCAGATTTATGAGATAACTTGCAAAGCCTTCTCTGGATTTCTCTGTCCTACATTACCATATTACCATCTGCTTATAATCACATTAATGACAGCCTTATTGTCTTGAGCATATATTTCCCCCATTCTGGCTTCTAGCCCTACTCTGGCTTTCCTTATATTATGCCCTGGGCTTTTTGTAGAACTCCATCTTTTGAGCTGTTGATATTGACCAAGGGCCATCCAGAATCGGGAAAAGACTGCAACAGTACCATACTGACTTTGGAATTCTGGAAGCTGTAGTGCAAAAAAGTAACTTTGCCAAGCTCTGAAACTACTCTTGACCAAGAGACATGAAGTCTGAAGCAACACAACACTAAATGAAATGCACTTCCATCAGTCCCAAGTTAAGCATTTTTGTGTGATTTTTAATACTTTCCAAATCACTCAATCCATCTTGAATAATCACCAGAAAATAATGTGAAATGGGCTTTTTATATGATAATAGCAGCTATCAATTGATTGCTAGAACATCTGAAATTGCTGTCACAAAATGAGTCATCCCAGAGCTTGCACCTATTAGCCAGCAAAAAAACAACAACCTAGAAACCTGTAGCTCTCCTTACCACAGTCCATGGCAATAAAATTAACTTCATTTTCATTGTTTTTGTTTGCTGCCTTGTGTGATGAGACCTGCATCCATTTCTTTGATTCTACTGACCATCCATTTCACTGAGTTGCATGTTCTACTGCAAGAAAATTCCCACTGCACTATCCATGTTGTTGTTATCTGCCCTCAAGTCAACCTTGACTCGTGGCAACACCGTACATGAGACATCACCAAGACCCCCTTACTTCCACTTCTCTGCTTTTCCATGCCTATGATCTCCCTGATAGCATCTATCAATCTGGCAAGTGGTCTTCCACTCTTTCTACTGCCTTATACCTTTCCTAGCATTACTGTCTTTTCTAGTGAGTCATGCCTTCTCATGATATGGCCAAAGTACAAAAGCCTCAATTATCCTCACTATCCATAGTTCCATGGATTCACAGTTTTTCAGCTGTTTGGCAAAGATTAAGTGCATAGTTTCACAAACCACCACGTGTTATCTGTACTCCCAGCGACATATTTTTCTTAAGCTATAAAAGCCACAAAAGATTTTTCCTAACCTATAAAAGCCCCAAACATTGTATCATCTGGGGTAAAATGCTCTGCCATTCAGGTCAGCCAGCTCACTTGATCTTTTGCAGGCATCCAAATTTTCATATACCATGAAGATCCAATTTTCATGGCTTCTACTACCTCCTTTGTACATTTTGGAAACAGAACGGTAAATGATTTGTTGGGGTGGGGGAGGATGCTAAATGTGAATTGGCCACAGAAGTGGGCATCCCAGGCATTGCGTGATTGTTATTTGATGTTTTTAATTTGTTGCCTGCTTTATTTTATTGTACCCTTTCCTATATTATTATGTATTATTTTCTATGTAATATGGTGTTATTTCATAGAATGTATGCCATGGGCAGTTTTATTTTTTATCTATTTTACTGACTGTATGTACAGCACTGTGTAAATCTAATAATAATAATAATAATTACTCATACCAATACTAATAATAATAATAAATAGTATGGTAACTGGGTATTTGGAAGCAATAATGCTGGATTGGAACCAGACTTTGCCATGTTTAGAATAGAAGATCCACCAAAAGAACAGGATATGACTACCTTAAGCCCCCCTGATTTTAGTAGGACTATTCCGAGCATGGCTATCGGTGGATCTATCTATCTAGTCCATCTAAACCTCATTCTTGTAAGGTTAGCAAGGTGATGTTAGCACATGGCAATGATGACCAAAAATTGGAGGCAAAATGAATTAAGTATGATAGATGCCAGCCAAAGATGCTGGCAAAACGTCAGAAAGAAACTCTGCTAGAACATGGCCACATAGCCCGAAAAAACCACAAAAAACCACACCAAACTGGTTTTCAATTTAGATCAGCCATAAATTATAATATGCAGCTCTTTTTACTAATGAGAAAAAAATTGAACATGTACTGATTACATTTCCTCCTTATTAAGCATTTGTCTAAAGAGGTTTTGGAGTGGGAAAAGGAAAAGTACAGACATAAGAAAGACCAAGAAAGACAGAGTGATTTCATATGCCACTGTTTTAATTCCAATTTCAGTTTATAAGAACTATACAACATGTAAATGGCACTGCGATTGTAATACAGAGATCCTACTTTGCTCTTACTGTTGTCACTAGACAGTTGTGCAAATTAATTCATTGTTAACAATGGAAAGACAGAATCCATGTATTTGATGTATGTCTGCATTTGTATTTCTATTTAATAAAAGGTCAGGTTTTTTTTAAAGGTGTCACTCAAATTTCTTATGACAACAACTTTCATTGCAACAGAACCTCCACAATGTGAAAGGTGTCAGACCATCTGCTTCCTATGCAAACTAGTGCTGGGCATATAGATGATTTAAAGATACACAATTCTATGCCAAGGTAATCCAAATTTTGCACAAAGAATCATTGAATTCTATGGCCTAATTTATGCACTGTAAACAAATGTGCACCTGTTTACTTTGCATATTTTTACTTTAGCCAGAGTATTTATATGCTGCACCTTAGTAAGTTCTCTGTGTGCAATTTATACAGGACACATAGGTCCCATTCTCTTACCAGTGGAAATCTCAAGAGCAAACTTCTTGCTGTGATTTCTAAAATTTCAACAGACACATATCCACAGTCTTACCACTGTCTTTAAAGCTCTGCGGATTAAAAACTTGAAGATTTTAAAATGATGACTTTTGATCAGATAACTTTTGATCAGATAATGCATCCTCTTTATCTAGATGCCACTGCAAAAAGAATACCCATATAGTCAAAAGTTCTTATTACCCATATGTTTTCCAACAGCAAGTTGCTCTATGCCTCTTTATTTTGTGTGTGTGCGTATGCAGTTGCAACCATTTATAGGCACTTGCATGTTAGCATGGTGTGCCAAAGTGGCCTCCGCACAATACTACAGTATTAGGATTACAACTGAAAGGCAACAGCTGCATTTAGAGAGATGGAAGTTTGCTTAATATTCTGGATTTTTCTGAAGTCAATAACCACAGCTTCCCAGTTCTGACAAAATGGGAAACTGTGTTACTTAAGAACTTCAGCATGGCTCATGCAAGAGAATTGCTTGTATCAGGAAAAGGCATATGTACATCTCAGCTTAAGGTACGGAGCGCATATACAAATCTCAGTTTAATAAACAGAGATATGATCAGCACTTCCTCTTGCCACTGTTTATTAATAGTCAAACCTGCAATGTGGTCATTATAAATATCAAAGTATCAAATGGTTTTGGAAGCAGTTGTGCACAAATAAACATTTACAGAGTTATAGTTCCATAGTCAGCCTGATGCTAACTACCAAAGAAACTACTTACAAAGACCTCTTTAAAAATGCATCATTGCAAAACAGATATTTGATTCCCCTTCAGTGGATGCATAGAAGATAAATCCGGTCTACTTCTCAGGTTGAAATCTGCTTCATTGGTGCCAGGTTTGGTGAAACCTAGTGAGAAAAAAAGAAAACCCAAAATGAAGTGGTAAATAATGTGCTAATAACATCTCACAGACCTGTAGTTGTATGAAATAGCCAACAATATTACTCAAAAAGTGCTATGTGGTTCTGGATGAAGGAAATGTTTTCATAGGTCCTTAGATCCTTAGAAGTGTTAGGAAGACAACTTGTTCTCTCGATCCCTGTCCCTCGTGGCTAGCGGCTCAGGGGGGTGCGGCTGTAACAACTCTGTTGCACCGCATAATTAACACATCTCTTAGGGAAGGGCAATTTCCAGCCAGCTTAAAATTGGCCATCGTAAAACCGCTGTTAAAAAAGCCCTCCCTAGACCCCCTGATGCATAATAATTATCGGCCTGTTTCGCTATTGCCTTTCTTGGGGAAGGTGATCGAGAGGGCAGTTGCAATCCAGCTTCAATCTGTCTTGGATTATCCGGACCCATTTCAAACCGGGTTCCGGGCGGGCTACGGAGTTGAGACTGCCATGGTCGCCCTGGTCGATGATCTCCGTCTGGGCATGGACAGGGGTAGCGTGTCCCTGTTAGTGCTCTTGGACATCTCAGCGGCTTTCGATACCATTGACCACGGTATCCTTCTGGAATGCCTGAGGGAGTTGGGAATCGGGGGCACTGCGCTCCAGTGGTTCCGTTCCTACCTCTCGGGCAGATTCCAGATGGTGCAGCTGGGGGACGTGTGCTCCGACAAGAGGCCACTTACATCTGGTGTCCCTCAGGGAGCCATTCTGTCCCCCATGCTATTTAACATTTACATGAAACCGCTGGGAGAGATTATCCGTAGACACGGGGCGCAGTGTTATCAGTACGCTGATGACACCCAAATATATTTCTCTGTGTCTCCGACTGCCTCTTGATGCCTGCCTAGACTCGGTAATGGGCTGGATGAGGGAAAACAGACTCAGTTTGAATCCAGAGAAAGCGGAAGTGCTCGTGATAGGTTCCCCCGGTCCGGGATTGGAGGTTTGTCCACCTGTCCTGAATGGGGTCACGCTCCCCTTGAAGGACTCTGTTCGCAGCTTTGGGGTGCTCCTGGACTCGTCGCTCCACCTTACATCTCAGGTGGATGGACGGTCCGGAGCACCTGCTATCAGCTTCGGTTGATACGCCAGCTGCGACCCTTCCTGGGCCAGAGGGACCTTGAAACGGTGGTACATGCTCTGGTAACCTCTCGTTTGGATTTCTGTAACACGCTCTACATGGGGCAACCCTTATACCATACTCAGAAGCTACAGTTGGTTCAAAATATGGCAGCTAGGTTGGTCACTGGATCTTCCAGGGCCACCCACATAACACCAGTATTAAAAGACCTACATTGGCTGCCTATTCGCTTCCAAGCACAATACAAGGTGTTGGTTATTACCTATAAAGCCCTAAATGGCTTGGGCCCAGGGTACTTGGAGAACCGCCTCTCCCCATATAATCCGCCCCGCACACTCAGATCGGCCGGGAAGCATTTGCTGAGAGTTCCAGACTCGAAATATGCCACAACATCATGTAGGGCCTTTACCATCTCGGCCCCTCAGCTCTGGAACTCACTTCCCGGTGAGCTCCGCTCGGCCACCTCCCTTGATCGGTTCAGGAAGGAGTTAAAAACCTTCCTGTTCCAACAAGCCTTCCCCTAATTGTTCCCTTGTTAGCCTCCCCTCTTCCCCCCTCACTGTTACTGTTGTTGTACATTCTAAGCTAGCTGGATATTGTTATATTGTTGATTGCATTGATTGTATTTGGTGATTGCTATTTTAATGTATATTTACTGTGTTTTTATCTTGTAATGGCATTTTCTGTAACCCGCCTTGATCTGAGGAAAGGTGGGCTATAAATAAATATTTTATTATTTATTATATTATTATAGGATTATTTATATTATTTTCTTGCTGATCTCCAGTAAGTTCAAGTCTGTGTATATGGCTTGCTTCTGCAATTTGACCCTGTAAAGTAGGAAGGTTTTAAGAAAGAGTGACAAGCCCAAGATAACCTGGTGGGTGTGTGGTTCAGTGTGGGATATGAATCTGGGTCCCCCAAGTCCCACTGGAACACCAATCACTAACCACACTGGCTGTTAGAGAGAGATTTTGAGCAAAACAAAAGAAAAAGAAAAATGCAGGAATTATTTTTAGTAAATTTTATATCCTGCCCTTTGTCCAATGAGCTCAGACTAGTTTGGGTGGTTTTTCTTTCAGGGTGAGAGAGAGAGAACGTAGTTCAGTATCACTCACTGAGTTTCACATCTCAGTGAGAACTTGGATCACAAATTTCAGTCCCACACTCTTAACTACTAAATAAACAAACACACATATGAATAAATACTGGCTGCTTCAGAAAGATTTATCTGTGTGGGCTGCACCATTTGTTATTTTAAATTATGTTAAACTATAGTTTTTTGTGGGTTTTTCGGGCTATTTGGCCATGTTCTAGCAGAGTTTCTTCCTGATGTTTCACCAGCATCTGTGGCTGGC
>NC_056523.1:306099699-306100140 GCF_019175285.1 Sceloporus undulatus | reverse complement strand
GATGGAGGATGAAGGGAGGGCTCGTCTTCTTCCAGGCAGGCCTGATGGAGCTAGCCTGCCTCTCTCTTCCTCAAGATGGAGGATGAAGGGAGGGCTCGTCTTCTGCCAGGCAGGCCTGGTGGAGCTAGCCTGCCTCTCTCTCCCTCAAGATGGAGGATGAAGGGAGGGCTCGTCTTCTTCCAGGCAGGCCTGATGAAGCTAGCCTGCCTCCCTGTCCCTCAAGATGGTGGATGAAGGGAGGGCTCGTCTTCTTCCAGGCAGGTCTGCTGGAGCTAGCCTGTCTCTCTCTCCCTCAAGATGGTGGATGAAGGGAGGGCTCGTCTTCTTCCAGGCAGGCCTGCTGGAGCTAGCCTGCCTCTCTCTCCCTCAAGATGGTGGATGAAGGGAAGGCTTGTCTTCTTCCAGGCAGGCCTGCTGGAGCTAGCCTGCCTCTCTCTCCCT
>NC_056523.1:306078192-306099689 GCF_019175285.1 Sceloporus undulatus | reverse complement strand
CAAGATGGTGGAAGAAGGGAGGGCTTGTCTGTGCGCATGCAGATGTCTCTCTGTACATTTCCTGCACACCATAATTATTTTATGCACTTCTGTTCCATTGACTGTAACTTCTTTTTTCAAGCTAAAAAGCCCCAAACATAGGACCTTTCTCACAAAGAATTTGCTCCTTCCCCTTGTTCACTTGCATTGCCCTGTCCTGTACTTTTCCGGGTCTGTGGTATCCCAACAACCCCCTAGGGTTGTTTCAAGGTAACCCATGACAACCCTACATAGGACTCATTCCCACTTACATTTAAATCAGTGTACAATTTGCTTTCTCACCATGTTGGTAAATCAATTCCAAAAGGTCCGTCGTTCCCACTATGAAAGCAGATCTTTTCATTACCTCCCTGTAATCACATGTTTTTTGGCATGATTGTCATCCTCACTAGTTTGCACTGCTTCAAAATGCATGTCAGTCATCTGATCCAGGCATGATGGGGTGGAGAAAGGCCCCCCGCAGGTCCCCTCCACACCCCTACCATCCCTGGATCACCCAATCCAAGCATGGCAGGGGTCTTTTTTATAAAACAAATTCACAGAAAATTTGATTCATTGGTTTTTCAACTACTTGCCTTTGCAAGTAGTTGCAACATCAATGAATCAAATTTTGTATTAATTTTTTTAAAAACAAACAAACAGCAACACATGCACCCATAGGTCGTACCACAAGCACAAAGGCAACACTGAGAGAAGGGGGGATGGTGGATCTACCAAAAACTGAGAAGGAATGGTAAACACCCCTCTGCCATTAGTCCCTTCCCTCCAGAATGATGCAATTCAAATCTGCTGTTCCCATTTGTTGAACACGCTGCACAATCTATTTTTTTCACACACAAGACACAAACAACCCGCCAAAGAAATACTGTCAGGAAAAAAGCAGGGGTTTTGCATTTGCCTCGCTTCATCCCAATTGAAACCGATCGCACCTGGATCAGAACCAGTTTCAAATGGGAACGACAGTCATATAAACTGATTGGAAATTCACTTTATATCGTAGTGGGAATGAGCCCATAAATTGTCATGAATTGCTTGGACAGAAGGCAGGAATTAACTGTTCCAAATGATAAGTCATCTTCATTATGGAAACAACTAGAGTAGTCATAGACTAACCTTCATATATTGTCTCTCTGATTACTGTGGGTAGGACTGTTGCTGTGATTTTGCTTTGAAGTAATGCTTAGCTTGAGCCAGGGATTTTAGAAAAAGAGATGTATAAGAGTTGTCTCTTAGAAAAAAAACTGCAAATTGAAAGATTTTGGCAGATCTTGCTTTAAAGTTTGTTACAGGAGGATGTTCAGGTTTTTGTTCTTTTGAAGCCTGGAAGATTTTTGTTGGATTAGATGGAAGGAACTGGATCAGAAGTACATAAAGACCTAGCATACTATTTATTGACAACAGCAATAAACAAACAAACAAACAAACAAACAAATAAAATCTAGTAGCCCAATCATGGAAGGCAAGAAGAACTTAGTACAATTAACTGGAAAAGGAATCATGCTTTGATTAAATCTGTTTCACTGACATATTGGATGAGGAACAGAGAAAAAATATGTAAAGATATGAAAATATATTGTTTAGATAAGGACCCTAAGCAAGAAATAATGCATTGAATTAAATTCCTATATGATTAATGAATAATTGGAGGAATTATCATGACCTGGATAGATCCAAACTCATCTTGGCTTCTAGGGAGAATTCAGGCTTGATTTACTCTGTGATCTATTTATTTGCCATTTTAGCAGTCCATGATATTTGTAGAACTCTTCTTGAGCACCACATTTCAAATGAGTTGACTTTCATCCTATCAGCTTTCTTCACTGTCCAGCTTTCACAACCATATCTAGAAATGGGAAATAATAATGGCACAGACAATTCTAGCTTTAGTATTCAATTATATATATTTACTCTTCAGGATCTTGTCTAGTTCCTTCATCATTGCCTCTACTCCTGACTTTAAAAGAGTTAACCAAGGTAACTAAACACTATCCTCTAAATGTTTAGCCCCTTGCATAGCTCCTTTAAAGTTTAAACACAGAGCAGGTTCAACACGCTATTAATATGGAAGCCACCAGCTGGCTATGGTTGTAGCTTTTCGAAGAACAAGAAGAAAAATTAGAAATGATACAAGAGTCATGCCAAGGCCCATTAAAAATAATAACACCTAACTGAGACTTTGGGAAGCTAAACATTAACATTTGCAAATGACTTGGGGTGATTTTTCATGGCAGAAACAGATGCAGGCAATTTATTCCAAAAAAGCATTGTAAAACAGAGCAATTTATAATTTTTGTCACTGTGTGTGTGGGTGTGTGGGTGTGTTTCTTTGAGAAGTGTTAATCCAGTTTCATCACACGTTTTTACTGGGCATGGTGAGACAAGCAAATTGCATTTCAAGACTTGTAGTTGCCTGAAATGAAATTTCACAGGCAAAGACATTTTAAAAAGGTTCCTAGAGCTACTTTTGCAGAAAAATAAAACAATAGCTGTGTGCTTGGCAAGTCCTCTTATGCTTGGGTTGAAACTGACACAAGTTGCTATGAAGCTTTCTCTAATCTTGATTTATCTGGTGGAAGAAAGAATGATGATGACTTGGATGGATAGGTGAGTTAAAAGCTATAGAAAGATCATTCAGTGGGCTCTGACTTTTGGCAAGATGTAAAAATTGTAATACCTCCTGAAATGAGAGTTTTGGTAGCTAAGCAACTGTCATGTAGAATATATTGCTGCTTGATAAGGTGGCTTTAAGGAGTGAAGGAGAACTGATGGCAATGGGTAGTTTGGAGCCTTGGAGATCTGCCTGGTCCATTCTTTGTTTACCGAGCCAGAGAAAAGTGCTTTTACCTCTGAAGGCTTAAAAGAATTATAGTAATGTAGAATATGAAGTTTTAAATATGCCAAAGCAACACAACCAATGAATTTACAATAGTGACTTGAGGTAGCATTGCAATGATGTGACCCTCATTTCCAAAGTCCACCTTTTGCTTGGCACAGTAAAAGAGGTCTCTCCTTCCTTCCTTCCTTCCTTCCTTCCTTCCTTCCTTCCTTCCTTCCTTTCTGGCACAGGATATTTATTTATTTATTTATTTATTTATTTATTATTATTATTATTATTATTATTATTATTATTAGGGTGTATACTAGCAGAGTACTGTAGAGTAAAATTTTGACATTATGGCTACTGACCAGAATTAAAGATACATGTAAAGAGAAAAAATATATGCTGATTGCTTCAGGAAATCTACTCAAAGATAGGACAGGAGAAAGCCCCAAAGCTATTGTGTATGCATGCAAGTATGCTGGTAGCTATCATGAAACGATGGCTTCACATGTGTGTCTAGATTTGTCTAAGAAGATTAGAACAAATGCTCCAAAACAGCTCCAAGAAGAAAGAGAAAACAGGCCTGAGCATAGCAATCTACGTATCAATAATAATAATAATAATAATAATAATAATAAAATTTTATTTATATGCCGCCCTTCCTACGATCAGGGCGGCTCACAGCAGGTTAAAATACAATCAGATTAAAATACACAATACACAAATTAAAATACACAATAAATCAACCCAACAGCAAAAAGCCCCATAGCCCAACCTCTTGGCCACGGAAGAGGAGGGAGGCCCACAGGATATTTATTCGGGGAATGCCTGTTGGAATAGGAAGGTTTTAAGATCCTTCCTAAATTGGGCCAGGGTCATAGACGAGCGGAGCTCTGTGGGCAGCGCATTCCAAAGGGCTGGGGCAGCTACGGAAAACGTCTTCCGAGTAGTGGAGACTAACCTAGCCCCAGGCACCTTCAGTAGCTGCTGCCCAGACGTTCTGAGGGTGCGAGGCGGAATGTACGGGGAGAGGCGGTCCTTTAGGTAACCTGGGCCCAAGCCATTTAGGGCTTTATAGGTGATTACCAACACCTTATATTGAGCTCGGAAGCGAATGGGCAGCCAATGGAGATCTTTTAAAACCGGTGTTATATGGCTGGTTCTGGGAGCGCCAGTAACCAGCCGGGCTGCCATGTTCTGCACCATTTGCAGCTTCCGAGTTTGGTATAAGGGTTGCCCCATGTAGAGTACATTGCAGAAATTCAGTCTCGAAGTTACCAGAGCATGTACAACAGTTTCTAGGTCCCTCTGGGCCAGGTATGGGCGCAGCTGGCGAATCAGCCGAAGCTGATAACAGGTGCTCTTGACCGCCGCATTCACCTGAGCAGTCAGGTGAAGCGACGAGTCAAGAAGCACCCCCAGACTGCGCATGGAGTCCTTCACAGGGAGCGTGACCCCGTTCAGGACAGGTGGAACCACCGCCATTCCTGGACCAGGAGAACCTATCACTAGTACCTCCATTTTCTCTGGATTCAATTTGAGTCGGTTTTCCCTCATCCAGCCCATTACTGACTCTAGACAGGCCACGAGAGGAGAGACGCCATCCCCAGTCACTGCATCAGTCGGAGACATAGAGAAAATAATTTGGGTGTCATCAGCGTACTGATAACCCCGCGCCCCATGTCTCCGGATGATCTCTCCCAGCGGTTTCATGTAAATGTTAAATAGCATGGGAGACAGAATGGCTCCCTGAGAGACCCCAGTTTTTAGGGGCCTCTCATCAGAGCACACGTCTCCCAGCTGCACCATCTGGGACCTCCCGGAGAGGTAGGAGCGGAACCACTGGAGCGCAGTGCCCCCGATTCCCACCTCTGCCAGGCGTCCCAGAAGGATACCAAAAGCCGCTGAGATGTCCAAGAGCACCAGCAGGGACACGCTTCCCCTGCCGATAATTATTATGTACCAGGGGGGTCGAGGGAGGGCTTTTTTAGGATCGGTTTTACAATGGCCAATTTAAGATCCGATGGAAATAGCCCATCCCTCAGAGATGTATTAATTATCCGGTGTAACAATGATGTTACCACCGGTCCCCCCTGGGCCGCTAACCATGAGGGACAGGGATCAAGAGAGCAGGTTGTTTTCCGAACACTTCCGAGGATCTTGTCCACCTCCTCGGTACTCACCAACTCAAACTGATCCAGTTTAACATAGTCCACAGAGGCTCTGGACACTTCTACCCTAGGATCTGCTATAATGTCAGCGTTCAGACCTTCGCTTATACGAGAGGTTTTATCCGCAAAAAAGTCGCTAAACAAGTCGCAGCAGGCCTTAGAAGGTTCAAGGATCTGGTTCAGGGCGGGAGGGAGCTGAGTTAGCTCCCTGACCACCCTGAACAACTCTGCCGGACGCGACATCGGACGCAATACGAGCACCATAGAACGAATTCTTGTTGCCATATTGCCTCTCGTAGTCCTCTAACAGTTGGTCTAGGAGAGCCTTGTCGTCTAAGCAAAGGGTTTTCCGCCAAGTAACTCTAGCCGTCGCAGAACCCGCTTCCTCCCCCGCCGGAGATCTTCCATATACCAGGGCTTACGTTTGGAAGCAGGCCTGAGAGGGCGCTGGGAGCGATACTGTGTATAGCCTAGAAAGACCGGTATTCCAAATACGGTGAGGGCATCAACAGAGTCGCCGTCATTTCCAACCGTGAGCCCTCTAAGGCTTCTGGAACCTCTCAGGTTCCATCGCCTTCGAGGGTGGACCATCCTAATAGGTCCACCACCCCCGGGGGATCTGGGTAGAGGCCTGATTTTCACCTCTACCAGGAAATGATCCGTCCATGACAGGGGGAAACATTAACATTTCCGCCCACGGATTCTCCGCATCCGAACAAGACCAAATCAAGAGTATTACCGCCGCAATGCGTAGGACCCTGTATCAGCTGGGACAGGCCCATGGCCCCATGGCTCTCCATGATTCCGAGTGCACCGGATGGAACTGGCTGGCCGTGAGGGAGATTGAATCACCCAGGACAAGAAGCCTGGGCGTCTCCACATCAGCTCAGCGACCAGCTGTGTCAGCTCGTTAAGGAGGTCCGCTAATGCACGGGGTGGCCGATACCTAACAGAATCCCTAGACTGTCCCAGCCTTTAGGGTCAGGTAAATACACTCGATATAGGAGGTCTGTCGGATGTGGTTCCTGGAGAGGGACACGGTGTTCCTATGTACCAAGGCCACACACCCCCCGCCCACCTAACCTGGCGCTGGTCCTTCACGAGTACCCAGCAGGCAGGGCCTGAGCCCACACAGCGTCCCCTTCAGGCCCAGCCAGGTCTCGTAATGCAACCAGGTCACACTTAGAGTCCTCCAACAAGCCTGGAGGATGTGTTCTTGTTGTTTAAGAGACCTGGCATTGCACAGGAGCAGCGACAGGGTTTGTGGGCACGGTTGGAGAGACCCTCAGGTCTTCAGGTTGGGAGGGGGACAGAAGGCGAGATAGATATGAGGCATCGATCCCGCCTTCCCCTGGAACGGAAGTCCCTTCTCCCACCGCCATACCTCCCCCTGCCCACACAACCTCAATTGGAGCTCGCCCACCGAGATGTTGTCCCCAGCCCAGGCATCCCCCGCATCCCTATCCTCCCCCACCCCCTATGGCCAGTAGAGGAGCAGAGGTTAGCCACTACGGCATCAAATGAATAGCTACTTACAAAACTCAAGAAGGGAACGATACCCAAACTCACATAGCTATCATGGTCTAATACCCCCAATTGTTTTTGGGTTACTGCTACATGGTGATGCTTTTGAAACACAATTTAGAACAGCAAAACACTAAAAGAAAAGAACATGCTAAATCTCAGACCTAGTCCAATCAAAAATAGTCCATGGGGAGGTAAAGATGACAGGCTATCAATTCTTATGTCTTGTTTCATGAGTGGGAGCATTGCTTTTTTCCCCCTAGTATACATAGCCTTACAGCTTAGGTTCCAAGAGAACAGAGATACAGTGATAGTGAGGAGTGGAAGGGAATATGGCTGTTTTTTTTTTCTGGGGAAGGATACGATAGGACATGGGTAAGTTGACCACAAGATTATAGTTTTCATTTTCTGGTTTGGGGCAAGAATAATGCACACAGCTAATTTCAGTGGAATCAAATTTCATTTAATCAAGTTTTTAAAGCTCTGGATTGGTCAGATTATTTGTCCATCTACAAGCCCAGTACTTGTTGCATTTAGAGACGTGGTCTTTGAAGTAAGAATAAGGTTTTTCAAAACCTGATTGAAAGATGTAGCCTGATTGTTCTGTATTTCTTTTTCTAGAAACTAATGTGGTATAGTGGTTTGAGTGTTGGACTAGGAATCTTCCAAGAAGACATCTTGATAGGGTCACCTTAGGCCCATCTACACTGCAGAATAATGCAGTTTGACACTGCTTTAACTGCCGGCTCACTTCTATGAAATTCTAGAATTTATCATCATCATTTTTTTGAAACATTGTTCAGATTGAGCTGAATTAATTTTTTTAAAAAACATGTTTGACACTCATCACAGATTTCTATTTCTTACTCTACTTCCAATTTCAATTAGAACTTGGAAAAATTATTTGGAAAAGTTGAAGAATCCCCAGCCATCTAGGTCAACAACTCTGCCAGCTGTGAGATTCGTGGAGTTGTAGCCCCCTTACAAAAAGCTGTGATTTTTCATGTTGTTTCAGTAATGTTTGTGTCTTGTGTGTCACATTCCTAAAATAGCACTTCTATATTGAAGAAGTACATCAAGCATTTGGAAAAATGCAACTATCAAAGTACTATATAATTGAGTTTCTGAAGAGAAAGTATGAAATGAATTAAATAAGCTGGCATTTAAAAATGTGAACCAAACAAATATCTAAACCTTAGAAAGGTGCGGTTTTCATTAGAGATCTCCACAACAAAAATTTAAGACCCAGTTTCATAACACTGAAATGCCTGAGTTGCCTTCAGGTTTTTGCTGAGCTGTTCCCATTGGATAAAATATAATCTGTCTTTGTTCCCCATCTCTGCATTCGTGTCACTTATCGTGTTATTGGTCCCCCAGTGTTTTCTTGCATCTTTGATTGCTCAGTGACACGTATCCATTGCTCCCTGAGCTAGCTAGTTTCGGTTTCCCGAATTCTCACAACTGCTCCATTTCGTAGCTGAATGTTAACCATGTCACTTTGGCTCCTAGTCTTGGTTGTTCACTGAAATATTCCATCAGGGGAATGTGTCCAATAGCACAGGAATGTATCAATTCAACACTGGCTCCCACTGGAGGGGAAGTGCTATGTGTTGAATGTGGGATTTATTCAAGGAGATAGCATATGCTCTGTGAGGAAAGCAAACTGGGCTGTTGTAATTGCCAAGAGCTGAATTACCTCCAGTCATGTTCTTGTCAGATATCATAAGTGAAGACAGGTTGACCCTGGTCAGGAGGATGTTGTTTTGGAAGCTCTGGTGGCTATGCAGCTGCCACAGGAATGCAGTACCAACAGATTGCATTTGTGACAGACTTTGAAGTATGAGTTCTCATAGCTGTTAGTTAGAGGGGAGAGAGATCTGTGACTGAGTGGCAAACACAATTACATACTTCCCTGATTGAATGGATGTAAGGATGGACAATTTCAGGGGGGAAAACAGAAGCTGTACTGTTCTGAGAAATCCTCTGAAGGCCAGAAGCTGGTGGTGTTTACTGTTGTCCTGAACATTTAACAGCAGTATCTCTCTGTGGTACATAAAATGCCAGAATGACCTCTGATACCATAGTCTACCCAGTGTCCTGGATAGAGTGTCACCTTTCCTTCTGGAGAGAAGAAGAAAGATGAGGACTGTTGCCCATGGTGATGCCAGCTTTTTGAGCAGCAAATGTTGTTTTAGTGAAAATAACAAATAGGGAGAGAACTGAGGGCTGAAAAAACAGCCTGGAAGGTCACATGCAAGCTGACAGGCTGTGTGTTGCCAAACTTCTTATGAATAATATGATTAAGGAGATTATTGCATGGAAAAAAGAGGGACTTACCCCTGCTGGGATACAGTTGCTTATAGGATTCAGTCAGGAATCATCGCATAAAAATGCCACCTATGCAGCCGGGTGACTATATCTCAGCTACATCCTGTACGCGATGTATCCCGGCAGGGATAAGTCGCTTTCTTTTTTGGTCATGCGATATCTCCTAAATCATTTACATTATGAACCAGAACTTTCATACCAATGCAGTTATAGTAGAGCAGGGGTAGGTTAATGTCATCCTAAACCTCATTTTGTGTATCCCAAAGCTCTCCTCAAAGCCACCAGAACCCCAAAAATATGAGGAACGGGTGAAAAGTCCAACCATCACAAAAATGCTCAAAAGCACAGCAAATTGAATGCCCCCACATAATGTCCAATACTCCCATACCCAATAGCCAGAATCATGGTATTATTTGCATGTCCAACCAATAGATGAATGGCCACAGATAAATGTTTAGAACAGCTCATGTGAAAAAGATCATACTGTTCAGTGGAGTTAGCAACAGATGGGAAACTGATATTATAAATGTTACCTTTCCTGCCATGGATAGTCTCTCCTGAACAGAATATTTCCTGTAACCAGGATTAAAATGAGTCTTTTGCTAGCCAGGGCACAGTCAGTCTACTTTGGTTGGTCTTGTTTTTTGCCATCACCACACATTGCCAGTCATCTCCTCTGTGGATAGATGTTTTATGGAAAATACCCCCAAGGCAGTGCAGTCGGGTGCACAGAAGTCACACATTGCAAAACATTTGCTTCAGGATGGTGCCATTGTGTCAGAGACCACACACTCTCACTCCGAACCACTCGTGTCCTCCTGTTGGGCTATGCATTGGTGCCAGTACCTACTACTGCACAGGTGCTAAATGAATCAGAGTCTCCAGTGCATTTACAGAACTTTTATACCATGTATAACAGCACTAATACAGAACAATGAGCCAACTACTATATATAACCCACTACTCAATAACCAGTCGTTCATAGTGTCATGCCCATATTATACACTTTGACCATGGCAATGATCTCATTGCACAGGTGCCTGCAATTGCCCCTTGTATCATCCCCTTGCATCATGCCTGTTGAGTCATCTGGGCATGTGCTTCTAGTGGTGTAACAATGACACTACATGTTGTCATTGCGTTGCTACCCTACGAGATGTTGCGTCATCCATCTGCCTCAACCACCTGCTATATTCTGTCCTGTAAATTCTTAATAAATTGTGTGTACTTCCATATACTGACACATTGTTAATACATGTGCCCTAATGAAGCATTTTTAGCCATAGATGTTGTTAGATATCAACTTCTTAGGATGTAGCTACCATAACTAGTGGTGAATTATGGTGTGAGTTGTACTATAGGGAGGGACACAAATTGCCCATAACCACAACAAAATGAGTTTGAAGGGGGAAATTTGACCAAGATCGCTACAGGATTGCATAGCAAATAAGAAGGGCCCTCCTTCCTGATCGTCTGCCATAATTTGGCCTCAGAGGGAGGGAGACACGGGCCAAATCCATTGGGCTTAGCAGAATAGAAAAGAGCACTCCCCCGTCCATATGCCATGGTCCAGCCTCAGAGCAAGAGAAGAACTGCGGACTTGATCCCTTCCACACCTCATTGCCTTCTCCTTTTGTGTCAAGTCTTTTTAGATTGTAGCCTGAGGGCAGGAAACTGTCTAATTAAGCATTGTAAGACACTCTTGAGCCTCTGTGGTTGAAGGGTGGAATATAAATACTTCAAAATAAATAAATAATAAATAAAAAGCACAACAACCCCGGTGCAGAATAGCAATGTGGAATGCATATGGAATCATAGACCAGAGTTAGAAGAAAGCACAAGGCCATCCAGGCCAATCCTTTTCTGCCTTGCGGGATAAACACAATAAAACACCTGAGAGATGGCAACCAGACCTCTGTGTTTAAGAACTTGCAAAGAAGACTCCATCATCTTTGAGTCAGCATATCCACTGTTGAACAGCTCTTAGAGACAGGAAGTTCTTCCTAATGCTTAGGTGGAATCTGTTTTCCTGTAGATTGAATCCATGTCCTAGTCTCTGCATGTCCTATCTCTGAGTAGCAGAAAACAAGCTTGCTCCATCTTCAGTATGACATCCCTTAAAATATTTAAACATGGCTGTCATATCACCTCTTAACCTCTCTTCCCCAGGTTAAACATACCAGTTCTCTTGGGCGGCTCCTCATAGGGCATGGCAGCTTACTCACACGGGTCCTGGGGATGGGCCTTCGTGGAACAATTTTCAAGAATAGTTCTTGAAAATGCCTCCTGTGGGATGGTTTGGGGAATGGATTGGGAACTTCCAGCAGCATCGGCAGAGCTCTCCATGTGGTAAAATGGATGATAGCGCCATTCTGTTCACTTCCCGCCCCTTCCATTCTACAACCGGGCCCATTCCCCAGGGCCCATGCGATAAGCTCCATGGTTTCCAGACCTTTCAACCATTTGGTCACCCTTCTCTGGACACACCTCCAGCTTGTCAACATCCTTTGACTTGTGGTGCCCAGAACTGCACACAGTATTCCAGGTGATGTCTGACCAAAACAGAATAGAGTGGTACTATTACTTACTTCCTTCAGTCTAGACACTACACTCCTATTGAGTGCAGCCTAGAATTGCATTGGCTTTCCTAATTGCAGCATCACACTGTTGACTCATGTTTAAACTTGTGGCTCTACTAAGACTCCCACCCGATCCTTTTGCATGTACTGCTGTCAAGACAGGTGTCACTCATCCTATATCTGTGCATCATTTTTTCTTCTGCCTAAGTGTAGTACCTTAATTTCTCACTGTTGAAGTCATTCTGTAGTTCTGGCCTAGCTTTCTCTCATTTATTAAGGTCATTTTGAATGCGGTTCCTGTCCTCTGGAGTATTAGCTACCCCCTAATTTGTTTTTGTTGCAGATTTGGTAAGCATGCCCTCTATTCCATCATCCAGATCATTGATAAACATGTTGAATAGCACTAGCCCCATGGCACCCCCCTCTGGTCACATCTTTCCAGATAATGAGGAGCCATTGGTGAGCACTAGGGACTATGTGTGCAAACGTGAGGAGCACTGCACAATCACTGTACACAGTGTGCAGTGTGCTATTGCAATCTGCAGAATGTCTCTGCATGCACAAGTGTCAGAAGAAACATCCATGGCCACTATGGCAATAAATCATTCCAGATGTGTATATGTCCTGTGCATGCATATGTTACTAACTAGATGCCAGCCAAAGTGGGCTAGGAGATACAGTTATGCAACACCTGGAAAAACACAATGGCTATGCTGGTGGAATGCACTTTGCACAGCCATCATCAGAAGCAAACTTTGCACTGCTTCCTAAAGAATGCAATCATTAGCACAAAGGCTGTGCTATGCTACCAAACATCTGGTGTAGTGGTTTGAGCATTGGACTACAGCTCTGGAAACCAGGGTTCAAATCCCCACTCAGCAATGAAACTCAGTGAGTGACCTTGGAAGTCACACTCTCTGAGTATCAGAGGAGGGCAAAAGCAAGCCCGGTCTGAAAACAATTTTTGCCAAGAAAATCCCATGAACAGTTTGCCTAAGGTTAACCATAAGTCAGAAATGTCTTGAAGGCACACAACAATGACAACAACACAGCACCAACAGGATTCTAGCTATTATCATCATCCAAATTTCTTTAAAATATCTGAATGTTGCCTGGTCATAATCTGCTCCATGGATCGATCATTTAACAGCAAGGCAGTTAAATGACTATTGATAAGTCCAGCTGACAGTGTCAGGAACAGCTTCCCTGCTGAGATTCATAGCGCTTGCTCATTCTTCTAGCCAGATATAAAACTCAGGAGCTCACTAAATGGAAGAGAAATATCCTAAGTGCATCTGCCGAGTTCTAGCACATGCTGGCCTTGGTTACAATCAGCTAGCAATGAGGTGTTCACTTGAATTTCAATCTCTACAAGAGATAATTCAAATGATCCAATTTAAAAAGTGGCTAAAAAGCCAACGGTAGTAGTTCCAGTTTATGTAATGGGACACAAAGGCCATTACAAAGCAGACAGTACAAATAAGATGCCATACAGTGACAAAAGGTGAATCATCAGCGGAAGTTAATTGTTGGAGGATGCCAGTTGGCAGGAGTTTAGTGTAGTAAAAGTATAGTTTTCACAATAGCATGCAGATTCAGAACATTTCTTAAGTGGTTTCTCTTTTCTGTGCCGTGGAAGGCTGAAAGAGCGGTGTATAACATATCAACCAGGGAATCTTGTGAACTCATAAATAGGAAACAGATGGCATAGAGTCCTATAGAGTCGATTCTCTAGGGCGCTTCTCACTGTAGACAAGTATAGTTCTATATTTCATTTAATTACATGGCAAAATCCTAGGGGATCCGGGGATCTGCATTTAGGGGTGGTATTGAGAGTTCAAAACTCTCCCCGGAAGCCAAGTAGTCCTGGAAGCCAAGGGACTAAATTGAGATGGTTGTACTTCACACATATCCTGAGGAGGCAGAACTTACTGGAAAAGACAACATGCAGGAAAGATGGAGGGCAGTAACAATGGAATCACTAGGTTTGGTGTCACCCAGTGCAGTAACTCATGGTACAACCTATGGGACCTCTTGGATGCGGTGCAGCGTGGGAGGAAGGTCTCACCCCGGGGAACCCAGCATCCTCCTGCACCATCCCCCTCAAGACGATGGGAATTCCCCCTGACAAGAATAGTATTTTAATTATGAAATATCTCCACCCCAAGGAAAGAGATAGTCACAGTAATGCCTTGCCCCAAGGACAATGGTGGAAAGGAGCCAAACAGATCAGAAGAGGGAGGTCTGCAGGAGGATGGTGATCAGAGAAGAAGTCCATTCCATCCCACCCCTGCCCTCACCCCCCAAATGGGAAGTGGCAACTCAAGAAGAGTCTTCCCCCCCTTTTTTTCTCAGAGGAGGGATTTGGGATGTCTCACTGCTACCTGGTTTCATCACCTCTAATGGTGTCACCCAAGCAATCCGCACTCTGTGCACCCCCCTAGTGACACCACTGGCAGTAGAAAGAGTGGCAGATCTCACGTAGATGGGTTGTCCTAAATTAAGGAGATCATGGCCCTGACTGAGTAGAGCAACTGAGGACAGAGGAGCTTGGAGGGTCGCATCACAGGTTCACCATGGATTGAACTTGACTCGAGGGCAGCTAACAACAACAAGCACAATGTACAATTCTAAGCCTCTGAACGCTTTAGTACCTTGCCCAGGTCTACAAACACCAGGATTCCATAGAGTTGCGTGTGGCAGTTGAAGCAGAATCAGAGTGTATATGTGTGCAGTGCAAAAGAGTCCTTCAGTACTTTGGTCACAGAGTGTCAGGCACTGGGGTGTACGTTAGTTAATCGAATGTTTTTTAAAAAGTAGCAAGACTCCTATTCCCTATTTAATTTTGATTCATAAATATGTTTAAGAAATAGAATTAAGTAATTCCATGTTACAATTAATAGGCCTGTTACAGACTGCCAAGAGTAAAGCTGCTTCAGGTCTCTTGGAGGTATCTGTTTAAATGATGCCATGGTCCTAAGAGTTCGGAGGTCGCGCAAACACCACGCCATTCCTAAGCACGGGAGTGCAGCTTGGTACAGCTTCCGGACTCTTAGGAGGCATGCATCATTAAACAGCAACCTCCAAAGGACATGAAGCAGCTATTTGGCAGTCTGTAACGGGCCAATATTTATAGATTTGCCTTTATACCCCCCCTTCCCCCAATTTTCTGTCCTTTCTCTTTTTGCAATAGGATTTTGCTTGATTTTATCTCACTCCTTTGAATTTACTTGCAGGGGCAAGGGGAAAAAAGTGTACCTCCATGGTGCATGGCACACAAATAGGAAGCCATCCTGATTCCGGCCAAATCCAGCTGTTCACATGCCATTAAACCCCATGCTCATCACAGACTTTGGGTGAAACATTGGGGTTTCTCCAAGTGTACCAACTCTAGGGCAAAGTCAGGCTAATGGGGAAAACCCACATTATTTCACTGGAGGTTGGCATGGCATTGGGCAAACACCAGCACTGCCATTGGGGTGAAGACATAGTTTTTCATCTATGCAAACAAGGCTTCAGTCTGCAGCCACTAATGTAACTGAAGCAAAAGGAGAAAGTGGGGGAGGAGAAAGGGGTATGTTTTAAGAGCATTTTAAAAAGTGGGATTAGCAGGGGATTAACAGGACTGTCCCTGTTGATGGAGACAGTTGGCGAGTCTGCAGAGAACTAAGGGCCTCGCCAAACCCAATTGTAACCTAGCATTTGCTGCTGTAACCTAAGTCTTTTGTGCCTTAGTTCAGAGCTGCAGAAATTGCGCTGTGCAGTTTCCTAGCGCCATTTTGTGCTATTCCCTTAGACTCCAAGCCTTCAAATTTTTTTCATCAAAACACACCCAGAATTGGGATTAATATGTGTTACATGTTTGCTAGTCCCCCCAGCCTTTGGGGATATTTAAAAAAAAATCTGTTTTTTGTTGTGATGTTGTTTTGCGTGCAAATGTCCTCTCTAGCAGGTCTAGAAAGCATTCTTGACACATTATGCTATTTTAAACCCAGGAAACTTCTCTTTTTTAAACTAGAAGTAAACTGATTTGAAAAAAAGGCCTGTCCTGGGCCTAAAATATATAAGGAAGCCTAAAAACATGGTGAAAATGTCCCCTGCAGTCCCGTGGGTGTTAGCAAACATTGGGGCAAGCATGTAGTTTTATGCAGTGCAATTATGATGGATGGATGTACCCCCCCCCCAAGAAAAATCTCCTAGGGTTAATGCACCCTCTGTCCTCACACAGTTGCCAGTTCCTATCATGAAATATCCCAGGGCCCACTCAAGATATAGCAAAAGTCCCGCCTGCACATCTCCACGGGGTTTAAATCACACTGGGGCTAATTTTCAGCATTAAGAGAGATTAAAGGGCATTTAAAGCACCCACAAATAAAGTAAAATGGCAAGTAAATTGCACGAATGGTTATCACATGCAATTGCGCAAAAAAGTGATAACAGAAAGCACTGTTGCTGAAATCCCAAAGTAAGAAGATGTACATAAATGCTTCATCGTGACCAATTTAAATGGAGGGTTTGTGCAATGTTGTGTGAAATTGTTTCACGTAATTACACAATTTTTCTGGGATATTCATGGAATAAACAATTATCCTAATCTCCTTTGTGTGGTAAACTCCAGAGTGTAAGCATGTTTTGTCAACAACAAAACAAATTGGAGGGTATGGAAATGCAGTGTGGGAAGTCAGGTTGGTGGTTCCCCCAAGTCCGTGCAAAGGGCCAGTGAAGACTCTTGGACATACTTCTGGACAATTTAGTCTTGTAATAAAGTTATGACAAAACTAATCACATAACATTTAGGAGCAAGAGGGGAGAAAAAAAATTTACTCACTTCTGGGCTGCTAAAGCAACCAGGAAGTTTAGCATCTGAGTCATAATGTTCTGGCAATGCAAACAGAGTGTAACATTCTAATGCAAGTGCTCCTGGTGGTTTATTCAAACCTAGCTTCAATTTTTGGGGATGAGGAGGGAGAGAAAAGAAACACTGCAAGGCTAAAGACCATCTATTCTGTGACTGATGTCAAACTGCAGAATCAATGCACTTTGCACCCACTTTAATGTCATGGCGCCATCTATGGAATCCGGGATTTGTAATTTGTTGTGGCACCAGAGCCCTCTGACAGAGAAGGCGAAAACTCACAAAAATACAAAGCCCACTGAACCATAACAGTTAAAGGGTATCAACTGCATTAATTCTGTAGTGTAGATGCAGCCTAAATGGGTGGGAGATATGGAATGTGGATTCACTGGACCCACACTTCCTGTAATAATGGGTACTTTAGAACACTTGTCCCCAACTTCCCTACATTGTGATGCAGGTTTTCAGTTCTAAAACATAAAGTGCAGAAAATACTAACTGGAATAATATACTTTTTAGTCCTGACTAGACTAGGATTAGACCCTATGCAGTCAGTGGAATTGACTTATGTGTTGACTCACTTTTCAGCAACTGGAATTGAATAGGGCTACGTTTTTTGGGACTAATCAACAGAAGACATACAGTACTTTGAGAGCAAATGTGTATCTTCTTGTTTATGAGAAATATGGGGGAAGGAGTCTAATTTTAAATTTTTTACAATCAGGTTGATGATGGTGGAAGATTTAAGACTAAAGATATGCAAAATGAGAGAGACCAAAACAGACTGCTCTGTCTAACCCACATCTTAGAGTATATCCCTTTCATGCATGAGGTTCCTAGGTTCCATCCTTTCTTCTCTGAGCAAAGCTAGGAAAGGTTTTATTAAGATACCCTCCTCCCAGTGACCACCCTTCTGCAAACTCTGCCATTCTGGATGTTCTGGATACAGCTCCCATCAGCTTGCATCAATATGGCCAATGATTTGGGATGAAGAGAACTAGGTCCAAATATCTGGAGGGCACCAGATTGTGGAAAGCTGATAAGGATGGTCTAAATAGACCAATGGTCTAAGGTAGATTGTGGAAGTTTACTTTTTTTAAAACTAACTCATCACCCTCCACATGTGCTGCTTTGACTTTTGTGCATTTGATTATGCACGAATTTTATTAATATGTTCGCTCTAGGAATATCTCAGCACAACCTACTTGGTCAACTTGAACCCAAAGTCACAGGAAGGACCTAGAGATTTCCTAGAGAGAACACTGTGCTAGGCATTTGTAGCTCCTGCATCAAATTCGATGGCAATGTCCTGGCAGATGTTGACCACAGAGTTTGCACTGGAGGACCTAGAGATTACTAGAGGGTATTCTCTCAGTAACAACATAGTATTTTTGTTATTTGCGGTTTTTCCTATTCACGGGGTCCTGTGCCCTAACCCAACAATGTGAGGTGACGATGTTTTCCACTTGCTGCAGTCCAGAAAAATCTCTCATGGGATTACTGTTACCAACAGTACCATTCTGTTACTATTGAATCCTTGAACTTCTTTGAATCCTATTGTCAGGGAAAGGTGGGATATAATCCTTGAAATAAAATTTAAAAATAAACATATTGTCAGAGAGACTGACATCCTAAATCGTGTCAGTATAAAAAGGTATTGTGGCAATTTAAAGACTAATTATTTCAGTATAAGTATTTGTGGACTGTAGCCTGCTCTCATAGTAGGTTTGTGATGAAAGCAGTCTGTCTTCATGTGTAGTGACAAGGACACTTTCATTTGGTGAGAACAGAGGAACGCAGAAAAGGAAAGTGGGTTTTTTTAAAAAAAATTGTTTTGTTTTAAATTTCCAGCAACTAAATCGTAGAGTAAGCTTCATGTTTACAGTAGGCCCTCCTGTTGCTGGCTTGTCTGCCATGCTTGCTACGCACACCCCATAAAGTAAGCCACCCATTGACATTTTTCTGCTCCCTGCCCTAGTTCAGACTGAATCAAACTGAGTTGAAAGTAGGGTTGCCAGATCTCAGGATCATCTCTAGGAGAGACATGAGGGCTATGTGCAAATTTCCAGCTCAGCTAGAATGAGCATCACCTTGCACAAATGTTTTCAAGGCTAATTGGATTTGCTGCTGTGATCATAGACTTTCCAGGCAAGTCTATGTTCACTTAGCTGATATCCTAATTTCTCCCATCTGTTTGGTGGCCAGGGTCACCCTCCATTCTGCTCTGCCTCCACCCTAGCTAGAAACAAGTTTGCTAATTGAAATTCCTCTTCCCATCTACAATTTCCATAATCCCCTCATCATCTTGAGTTAGGAAGAGACCTATGTAAGATTTCTGTTCTTTAACTCCAACAGAAAATATGTTCACTGTGACAGTGACAAGCTGTGGCAACTATGGTTGTAATTTAATGCACAACACTGATACACCAGGGCTTATATGAAAGTAGCGCTCCTGCAAGTAATCAGGACCAAGCCATGTAGGGGCGTTAAAGGTTAGCTTACACAGCGAGCTTCAATTGATTATGAAAAAGAAGGATTCGGTTTTGAGGAATAAGAACGAACGAAAGGATGGCCTGACAATAAACACAGCTCCAAATCTGTTGCTCCTTTCCTTTAGCAGCTGGTTGGCATTGTTGAAGAGAAGCAGTGATTTTTTTAATTACTATCAAATAATCGAGTGATTAGAGAAAGAGTTGCCTTCTGAAGGACTGTGAAACAGGCCTGTTGTTTAAAGGCAGAAAGAGAAGGGCCAGTACAAAAATCTACACAGCGAGAGAAATAGATGTAATGGTGACATAGTTATGTGACATTAAACAAGGAGAACCAAGAGTTTCGGTATATTGCTGGCAGGGAAGGACGTTTTAAGGACACGCTGTGAGTAGAAGGAACACAGAGCTGCAGACTTTTATGGTAGGGGGGGGGGGTATAAGGACAGTTTCCAGATCTTCAGCCTGGACCCTCCTGACAGTCATCAGTTGAGGATTTCAGGAGAACTACAGCTTTGAAAACGTGTGTGTGTATTCCTCATTTATCAGGCCTGCGGCTTTTTTTATTCCAAGGACGGTACTTTTGCAACCTACGGGTGGATGGTCAAATATCATTCTTCAATGACAGAAATCTTCAGAGTTATGTTTGGTAACTTCACCTAGTAGCTCAGCAGGGCACTGGCCTATGATGCCCCAAGAAGTCATCCCTAGCTTTGTTGGTGCGAAATCTCAGGACTCAATATATTCTTTATGGGGGAGCTAAATATAAAGACTGAACAGACATTAAGAGTCGAACGCCCTTTGAAGTGGAAGATTTTATGGATCTTGACACAACCACTGTTAGTGACCTTTTTGTTTATTAACCATGATTAATGCAGGGAAAAATTCCAGAATATCACGGCGGAAGTGCAGAATATATACTACCTCTTTGACATTTTCCATTTGGGTTTGGCGGTTACTGTTAAATGAACTGTGGAACAAACATTAGAAGTCGTCTGTAGTGTTCAATTTTTTTGTCAACACACTTTCCTTTCCTCCGCTCCATCTTCCAGTTAGCAGAAAGGCGTTTCCGGTTCCTACTATCAGAGGTGCAGAGGGTAGCTGAGAGTATTCAATTGTGGTGGGATTAGCTCCTACAAGCTATTTCAATTTTTCCTCAACAAGAATGCATAATGGTCAAATAAAAGACGGAGGGCATGCAGAGAAAATGGAAATTAATGAGGAGGAAACCAAGGTTTTAATATTGCCAACCAAACGACAACCATTTGTTCCATTTGTTGTTGCCCGTCAGTTCCCAGTATAAAGATGGAATGTTGATCCAGCACTTGAAACATGGTGAGTTCCTCCTCTTCCACCATGAAGTGAGCACCACTTACAACTCTGGGAATGAATAAGAATGTGAAAGCTGCATTATCTGCAAAAGCAGTGTGATGCATTAAGCAGTAAATTAGTGTAGACCTTCTTTTTTTTCAGGAATTAATTGCAGACACCTGTTAGTTGCAATGAACATTTCCTAGCTGTGCTCTTGATACTGAGTTCCGGTGCTTTTTTCTAATGTGTTAAATCCCCCCTCTCGTCCTTTTTCCACTAGAGCTCCCCTGCCATGATGCAGTGGGTCGTACCAGCCGGCCAGGTGAAAGGCGGTATCACATTGTCACGGCAAGACTTGGGTATAACTTGGCGACTTTTATCACACAGTGATAAAACTGAACTACAGCTTGGACGAAGTGAAGCTGACACAACTTGATAGTACCATGAGAATGTCAGTATACTCCAAAATGGGAACTTTTTTCTCAGTTGTGTTAGGTTAGGTTGTAATCTTGTGCACAGATTTTGGCAAGCACAGCTGAATTATTCTTTTTCTTTTAATGTAATGAGGACTTAGAAAGGTAAGGCAAAATGGGGAAAAAAAATTTGTTTGCCGTGTGATCATTCCTTGACATCATTGTAGCTCATGTCTCAGGAACCAACAAGGTTTCAAGCATAAAGCTAGCGGATGCAAGAAATCCATGAGTAAATAATAAATCAGCACCCAATAGTTTTGGGTTATTTGATGATCATTCAATATCGTAACTCATAAATGGTGGCCATATATAGCCAAGCCCTCCTGTCCCTGTGCATGGAATCCAATAATCCGAATCGAACCATGAATTAAAGTGGTATTATACCAATCAAGAACTGTCAGTCATCAGCAGTGTGTTTACACAGATTATGTTCACAATTGGCGGCATAGCTCTTTTTTGAAAGTAAGATATCCAACACTGAAGACAGCAAAAATTAAGAAATAACTGGTTGGTCCAATTACTAGTGGAAAAGCTAATGAAAAATGTTTGGAATTCTGCCGCAGCATCCATTATGTTTGTGGCGAGCATAAAGCCTGTTGTGCTAGCATTTTTCACACACGGTCAGAGTTAGTAACCAAGAGAGTAGCCAATACAATTTTTAATACAACGAGAGTTTAATATGCAGTGCATGACAAGTAAAAGATTGTTATAATAGTGGCAAACAGTTGGTTGTGAAATGGGCAGGACAACATTTTTTTGCTAATTTTTCACTACCAGTTTCATCACAACACAGCTAATTTGCACAACCTGCAACAACTGCACTAGCAAGGATAATCCAATAGGTTAAAGTGGAGTTAGCTTTTGAATATGCTTAACATATTTTTTGTTTGCTTGTTGTTTAAAGAAGCCT
>NC_056523.1:306075567-306078167 GCF_019175285.1 Sceloporus undulatus | reverse complement strand
AGTAGGATCAGAGTGCTATAGAATCATGGAATCATAGAGTTGGAAGAGACCCAAAGAAGGGCCCTGATCCAGTCCAACCCCATTCTGCCATGAAGGAAGTCTCAATCAAAGCATCCCCAACAAATTATGTAATGGGGGTGTCTGTCTATATTGTAGAAAGACATACTTTAGATTAATGCTATGGAAAATCACCACCTTGCGTCCGTATATTGGGAGGAAGGCGGGATATAAGAAAATAATAACGACAAAAACAACAACAACAACAACAATATTTGGGTATTGTAGTTTTGTGAGACATTTAGCCTTCTTTGTCAAAGAGCTCTGGTGCCACAACATACTACAAATCCCAGGATTTTCCATAGCATTAAAGTGGTGTCAAACTGGATTATTTCTGCAGTGTGCAGCCTTATTAGACTGCAGTTCCCAGCAGTCTGTGGTGCTGCTGGATGATGGGACCTGCAGTCTAGCATTGCCTGGAACAGGGCCATAGGACTCAACAGCCCTGATTCATCCTCTGGCAGAATTTGGGGGAAACTCCTTTAAAAAGGCAAAAATAAAGAAAATAAAAACTCCTTGCCAAGTAAAACCCAGAGGTCTGCCAATGGACTTTGCTTTCAAGGCAGGAGGGCAGAAAGGCCCAGACCTTTGCAGCCGACCTTTCATTGATGACCCACTTAGATTGATTCCTTATGTTAATTAATTAATCATAGAATCATAGAGTTGGAAGAGACCCCAAGAAGGGCCCATCCAGTCCAACCCCATTCTGCCATGCAGGAACTCTCCATCAAAGCATCCCCACTGACATGCTGAAAAGGGGCCAGCTAACTGCATTTTATTTTATTTGTCTTTTTTAAAAGAGAAAAAACAAGGCTGGAAGGAAGCGTCTTGCTTTTTGCATCACAGACCCTCCTCTTTTTTGTTGTTGCAAAAATCTCGAAACGACTGTTTTTGAAAACCTGAGCTCATTATCAGAAGAAATGCACAGAGTAGAGTCCGAGCCTCCTTTATCTGGACTTCTGAAATCTGAATTATTCCAAAACCCAAAACTGACCCTGAGAGCATCTGTTCTGACCCCAACTCAAGGATACCTGGGAATCCTGAAGGTTTAGATAAATTACTGAATTATTGAATTATACAAGGAATAGTGGTCTCAGGATTTTGCTGACAGCTCAGTGTACAGAAGCACAAAATTATTTAAAAAATATTGTGTACAGTATTAAATTACCTTCAGCCTATGTCTATGAGATGTATATGAAACATACATGGATTTAATGGTTGGACTTGGGTCCCATCTCCCATTATATCCCATTCTACATATATAAATATACCAAACTATGAAAAACTCCAAAATCTAGTCCTCAGAATTTTGGGTAAGGGAGACTCAACCTGTAGTTGATAAATTATTATTATTATTATTATTATTATTATTATTATTATTATTTTATTTTACTATATTGTATATGGATATAACTGCTGAAAGGAAAGTCAGAAGTCACCTTTTCTTTCTTTTATATTTCCTTTTAGAATCTTCCTTCTTTCCTCTTTCTTTCTTCCCTTTCTCTTCCTTCCTTTGTTTTCCTTCTTTTCTTCAGTTCTCCCTCCTTCCCTTCCTATATTTTTCCTTCCTTTTTTCCCTTCCTTCCTGTCTTCCTTCCCTTCTTCTTCCTCCCCCTCCCCCTACTCCTCTCCTTCCCCAGGAAGGGAGACTTTTCTTCTGGCAAAAGCACAGGGGAGGAGGAGGAGGAGGAGTGGAAGGACTCAGATGGAGAGGAAAAGAAAGGGAAAGAAGTCACAGGGAGGGACCCCCGCCCACTCCCACTCCCTCGCTCTCTCTCTCTGAGCCTCCCTTCTCCCTCCCTGCAACTTCTGTCTTTCTCCCTTTCCCTCTCCATCCGAGTCCTCCACGCTTTTGATGGAGGGGAGGAGGAGGGGGAGGAAGGAGCTTGAACGTTCCTAAGCCTGAAGGGGGGGTCCAGACCCCCTGGACCCCCCTCCTTGGCTACGTCCCTGGTACCTAGTTACGTACTTGCACTTTTACATGCTTTTGAACTGCTAGGTTGGCAGAAGCTGGGACTAGTGAAGGGATCTCACTCTGTCCCCCTGCGATTGGGTCTCAACTGCTGAGCCACCACGTCCCTGAGTTTAGTATATCCCTTGAATTAATGGAACTGACAAAATTGTTGATTTACCAATTTGCCAATGATTAAATGTGTCTATTCTAGTTGGAACTAACTATTGGATTTCTGCTAGGGGTAGTTCAAGTGCAGTCTGTCAGTGTTGAGATGCATTTCCCAACAGTCCAAGTCAACATAAGCAGTGCTGAAGAATGCTGGTAACTGCAGTTCAACAATATCTGGATGGACTGAGAGTCCTTGCTTAATTTACTTGTTCCTGCTAATTCTGGATTCTCTCTGGGATCCCATTATCAGCTTCTGGCCACCTTAGTGCACAACTCATGATGGTCATAAAAACCAGACACCCCATGCCAACATCGACACTCCACTTAAGCATTCTGAAACCTGTGAACATTTAGAAAGCAATTCCATAATCACAAAGAGTCAACATGGGTTTCAGAGAAACAAATCATGCCAGACAAATCT
>NC_056523.1:306071909-306075467 GCF_019175285.1 Sceloporus undulatus | reverse complement strand
CGGGCAATGGGAAGTCAGTCTGAACGCAATCATGTGGTTTCACATTATTGCATGATAGACTGCCACACGCAAATTCGGACAATGGCATGCTATTTTTGGGCAATGGGGAGCCAGTTCGAACGCAATGCGTATTCACGTAATTGCGCAAAACTAGCGACTTTAAGTGAATGCGTTCTGGCCCCACTTTCTTTTCATTCGAATTTAAGAGAAATTCCTCCCGTTTGATAAACTCCACAGCCAGACGCTTCTCTGATTTTCTGCCTCTTGCTCCTTCAGCCCTGGAATGGGGACTGCAGCAGCTGAATAGTGAGCCTGGTAGGGTAGAGGCTTTGGTAGTTATGGGAATACACCCGTGTATGACACTAGCAGGAAGAAAAGACAGAAAAGCTTCTCAACTGGTAGTGCTGAGAACTCTTGTCAGGAAGCACAATAGCTGGCAGGATTGCATGCATCATGCTCTCTTTCAGACTTCATTGCCTTTCCATTTCCCATAGCTGCTCAACATAGCAACATGCTATGTGCAAGCCCGTAGCAACATGCTATGTAGCAACATGCAGGCATCTGACTAACATCTCCAATAGTTTTTTTCTCCTGTTTGGTTTGTAATATCTTGTCTGGTGAAGAAGTCCATGGAGCTTTGAAAGTTTGCAACAAGTATATTGTGCATTTCGGTTGGCCAATAAAGGCATCACTGATGGGGTTTTCTTTGGATTTGTTAAATGGCCAACAAGCTACCTCTGCATGTTTTCCATAACTGCTAACTTTGCCTTGTGGTTACCCACTGATAGTTCCCTTCAAATTCTCCTGGCCCTTGTTTTAAAATGACAGTACAAGGCAAACGCGTTTCCCAGCCTAATGTCTGCCTCATGTACCATTCTACTACAGAAGTACTGGCAGAGTTTGGAGCAGTTTCTTTATTGGACTACTACTCCCAGAGTCAGCTAGCCAGCACAGTCCCTGGCCATGCTGGCTGATAGGTTCTTGGAATTATCGTCACAAATAGGACATTTTCAAAGGTCTGCATTCTCTATCTTCTTGGTAACTCTCACCTGAAAAAGTACATATTTTACTCATGTTGATCTCTGTGGGACTCAGAAATACTGAAAATAAAGGTGGCTGGATCATGAGTTCAAAGTTATTAGTTCAAAGTGTAGAGTAGAGGTATTTAAGATCAAGGTTCTAAAAAATTACATTTTTGAAAAATGACATGTATTTTTTTTATCCCAACAGCCTTTACACCAAGCACAAAAAACTATGTGCAAGCACACAAAATAAAAATGTGAAGAGGTGGATGAAACGAATGTCCAAGATTCACCAAAAGACTGGAAATTATGTCAGGAAGAGAAAAAAGGCTCAAAGAAGATGGAAAACCACAAGGAAACAGTAATGGAGCAACTGATGAAGTAATCATGGAAATGCTTCAATCTATACTATGCAATAAATTCAGCAAAGATCTCATGACTTGTGGATATGCAAAGCATTCAACCATGGGCTCTTACGTGTTACACAATTATAGAGCTGTGGTTCTGCTTGAACTGTCATGGCTTGATCCCATAGAATCCTGGCATTGGTAGTTTACTGAGACTAGATCACTCTGTCTGAAAATTCTAAGTATCTTTCCCTAAACTACAAAATCCCAGAATTCCATAGGTTGCAGTCTTAATAGTTCAAGCAGAATTATAGTGCTATACAGTTGGCCCTCCGGATCCATGTATTCTTTATCCATGTATTTAACCATCCACAGTTTGAAAATATTATACCGTATTTTCCAGCATATAAGGTGGCTTTTTAAGTCTGCCTTATGCACCAGAATTATACCCCAGAGACAGGCGAATGGCATAGCCACCTACATGTCTCTGGGATCCTTGCTGGGTCCTCTCCCAGCCAGCTGGCACTCGCGCCGCATGGAGGGGGCCTCTCTAGAGGCCTGAGAGAGGATCCTCGGCGACTGGGCTCTCGCCGCCATTTTTTTCAACATGCGGCGGGGAAGCGGCTCCAGAGCTGGCTGGGCTGATGAAAAGAGCTGGCCCTTTACTCCTCTGTGCTGCCGCTGCCGCCGCCACCACCACCAGGAATCCTCCGATCCTCCAGCGGCTTCAGAAGTCCTCCACGGAAGCCACCGCTGCCACTTGGGATCCTCCGCTCCTCCAGCGGCTTCCACGAAGGACTTCTAAAGCCGCTGGAGGATTGAAAGATCCCCGGTGGCGGCGCTGGCGGCATGGAGGAGTAAGGGGCCGGCTCTTTTCCTCGGCCTGGCCGGCTCTGTAGCCTTTTGGGGGGAAAATGGCGGCGAGAACCCAGCCGCTGAGGATCCTCTCTCAGACCTCTAGAGAGGCCCCCTCCAGCTGGCGCAAGACCCCCTCAGGGGCGTCCAGGGATGCTGCCGGTGGGCGACTTGGTGGGTCGTCTTATACCCCCGTCGCCTTATATGCCGGAAAATACGGTATGTGTATATATATATATATATATATATATATATATATATATATTCCAAAAATATACCTAGACTTTGTTCTTTTAGATAAGGAACACCATTTTACTGTAGCATTGTATTTAATGGGACTTGAGCATCCACAGATTTTGTTATCCATGGAAGATCCTGGAACCAACTCTAGCGGATACCAAGGGTGCAAGGTATTTAAATATATATATAAATTCCTAAAGCAAATCTTGATTTTTTTCCATTTTATATACCATTTTAAACACCATTTTACTACACCATTGTATTTAATGGGTCTTGATTTTGGTATCCATGGGGGATCCTGGAAATAAACTGCAGCAGATACCAAGAGCCCACTATATTTATGTATTGTGAAAGGGCCTCATAGCTTTAGCTTGAAATGTTTTGAACTGCCTTTCCCTCTAAATGTACTACCACTATCTCCCTAATCTCACTTATCATCAGCAGGAAAAGTTCGAGACTAAAGAGCCCAGAATTGCCTGGGAGGGCGTCACCACAATAAAACGCAGAGCCACATGTGGAGGAAAGGCCACAACTTTATTAACGCAAGCAGCAACAAAAGGTAGGGTTGGCCAAAAGCATGAGTTCTGGATCATCTTACAACCAGCTGTTGTAGGATAAATGGCATGTCATATAAAGCAAGGCATCGGCTAGGGGCTAAAATAACGCCCTCTCATATCCATGCAACCCGCTGATTGCACTTAACTAAAGCCTCTAGTCACCGGGAAGCGGTGTCACGTTATGGCCCCTGCAACGACCACAACATATGCCCTCATCGCTCCCGTGTCCCATAAGGACTCCTGATACGGTACTATGCAACCTTATAGACCAGGGGTCGGCAACCTGCGGCCCGCGGGCCGGATGCGGCCCGCCAAGGCCTTCCTGCCGGCCCCTGCGCAGTCCTGCCGCCGATTGCCGCCAATTTCCTCCATTTTCGCGCCGCTCCGGCTGCCATTTTGTTTTTCAAAATGGCGGCCGAAGTCTCGCGTGACCTCAGGATGGCAAAGGTCACGCGAGATTTTGGCCGCCATTTTGAAAAACAAAATGGCAGCGCCCATTAGGAGGCCTGGTGCAGCCCCTCAAGCACTCCAACAGGG
>NC_056523.1:306067679-306071809 GCF_019175285.1 Sceloporus undulatus | reverse complement strand
AAAAAAAGGTGCCCTACATTTGAAAATTTTGTCCTACATTTGTCCCGGTTTGGAGGTCCTTACTTATGGCAACCCTAACCACATTTGCTTTCCTTTTCTCTGAGCCCTGGGTCTTTTCTGCTGCTGTTACTAGGAAAAAAGAACTTTAAAAGGATCCATCTTATCCTCCTATTTGCAGAAAGGGCAGGATAATAAAATATTAAAAATAATAAAACAGTATTAAAATACAGTATATATAATATAACTGAAAATAAACCACATGAAATGATTCACTAATTTATAAACAAATAATTTATCATAATCTGCCTCTTACATTCATGTCCTCCGGCAGCCAAAACTAGCTGCCAAGTGTTACCTAGAGGACATTTTCTCCAACTACCCCCCGATTGTGGAATGATTGTGGAATTACCTGCCAGAGGAGATTTGTCAATTTGATATGCTATTTGACTTCAAAATAGCAAGTCTCTTCTGTCAGGCCTATGCAGATTATTTTTAAATTATGAGTTTTAAAGTATGAACTGAGTGTTTTAGTATGTATTGGTTTTATATGCTCTTTTAAGTGATGTATAAGGGTCTTATATAAGGAAAAAGATGGTATATAAATTAAAAACTAATAATTTTAAAGCTGTTTTTAACTGGCATTATGTTATAGGCAGAATACAACCTCTTCTTGTATTTTAATCTGTTATTCACTGCCTCAATTCACAGGGAGAAGCAGGTATTAAATACTACTATTATCACTACTACTAAGAATACATTTATTTATAAAATCAATAAATTCATTTATAATCCTTTTTTATCTTGTTGCTTACATCCCAAATAGGATCTTCAGGACAGCTAAGAACAGTATTAAAGTAGTAAGATAATATTCCTTCTGTAAATGTGGGACAAACATTCTCTAAACAAGGCTATGTGTATTTAGAATAAGACTCTGCACATTTTTAATCAAGCAATAAATTTAATAAACAGGTTTGCAATTGTTCCCTAATTCATCATATATACAAAGTCATTCAAATGACCATTCTCTCTTCATATATCAAATTGAAATCCTTTCCTCTATAGATCACAGCAATACATTTCATTATTATGACTATAAATGCTGGAATTAAGCGCCAGTAGTAACTGAGGCAGCAACAATTTTTTTTTGCTTTTCATGTTTCACTCAATGGAAGAGCTCAGTGAATAGAAAGTGCTCCCTTATTGTTCAATAGAAGAACTCACTGAATAGTAGGTGCATTTGGGAGTTGAATATACTCATTGAATAGTAGGTGTGAAATTCTGAACTGTGAATGGATGCAATTAGTAACAAGCTAAGGCTTTCAGGAATAATTTCATGTGCCATTAGGGATAGAAAAGAAGTTTCTATCTTGCAAGGTTTGAATTACCCAATGATAATATCTATTTTGCATCATCCAAGATAACCAATGGGATGGAGGTATCTTCCCTCAAGGATCCATACATTTCAGAGGTGATGTATTTAGCTGAATATAAAATATGTGTGCCTAAAAATGCACATGTTTGAAAAAAAGCACACAAACACACGTCTATCTAGTGAGGCGGAGTGTAAAAATGAGTAATTTTGGAATAATGCATGGAAAAATAAATTATTGTTTTTTAAATATCTGCACAAAAGTATATATTCATTTCCATGCAGGAAGAAAAAAGAGAAAAAAACCCCTCACAATCTGATATGTTATTAGGACTGAATTAAAAGGCCAGCGTGAGTTTGACAAATGCAACAACAACAACAAAAAGATGGACAGAGTGTCATCTCCTATATGCCACCCAGGCTCTAGCAGCTTCAGAATGGGAAAAATCATTACTCTTTCGGATTTGTCTCTGACTGTTATGTACATGCAGAATGACAATGTGGAATGAAAGTAACCGTTTGAAAGTATACTTGATCTAAAGCAGGGGTTGGACTCACATAGCCCTGGGTTGTTTTTGTGGCTCCTGTTACCCACAATAAAAAAATAAAATAAAATAAAAGACTTGATTTCCAGAAGCTTGGAGAGAGCATCAATTTCCTCTAAAATAATTTGCCCCTTGCATCTTCCAGTCCCTTTCGATTTTACTGGAAGGGATGCACCCATGGCAGGACTGTGGGTGGTAGAAAATGGCACCACAGTCCCCTAAACTAGGGGAAGGATTGTATATCATTAGTAGATATTCTAATAGTAGTAGAGATGTGTTTTTATTGTTTTATTATGTGCAGTATTGATATTGAAGATTTTCATACCTGGCTCAAATGTCGCTGAAACGTGGAGGATGCGCGCATGTCTGGAAGCCAGGTGCGCTTCCTCAATTGTCAGGGAAATGTCGCTCCCTCCTTAGTGTCCCTGAATCGTCCCAGGGGAGCAGATTTCCTCTGAACTCAAACTTTGTGTTCAGAGGAAATCTGCTCCCCTGCAGATGAACCTATTTCTGCAGAAATAAACCCTCCCTGCTCTTGCTCCTGTTGCTTCTACTAATTTTGACCCTCTCTGCTAGGCAACAAATCTCACCCTTGTGATCTCAGTTTAGTAATTTTAACATCTAGAGAGAGTTCTGGCCTGATTTGCTCTAAGACCCATTCATTTTAAATAGATGATAGTATCTTTAGACCTCTTCTCCAGCACCACATTTCAAATGAATTGATTTTCTTCCTGTCAGGTTTCTTCACTGCCCAGCTTTCACAACCATACAGAGAAGCACTTTTGGATAATCAGCCAAGATTCCAACAGAATAGATTAAAGGAATGAAATGTAGGCTTAAATCCTGTTGTTAGTCCTGATCAAAGGAAACACACTGAATCGATGGCATTTACCTATGTATTGACTTACCACTCAACAATGGATTTAATGGGTCTAGTTTAGTTAAGCCAGACATGTAGGGGGTATTTATGCTTCTTCCATTCCACCATAATCTAAAGACCACTTGCACTTTTTCTTCTGTTGTTACAAAAATTTATTTTATCTACCTTGCTTATTCCTATGGTACTCCTGTGTTAAAAATGCACAGTTAATCTATAGGCTTTGAAATGTACAGGCCTAACTTGTTTGCTTGCAAAGATGTGTATGCATGGATTCTCCCCCCTCCCTTTGTCCTGGCTATTTCCTTTTCCTTTTAAAACATCAGCATCAACAGTTCAGTTTTTCATGGGAGAAGGATTTAAACATTTACCATTAAATCATCTCAACTGAAACTATGGGGACTGGACAAATAGAAAAAAGGCATTAAATCTAAAGCTAGTGAATTAACTATATCTGTCCAATGACGCATCAAAGTTTTCATTATATCTTCAGTCTTTCTCCTTGAAGTAACTTACTGTATTACCCCACAAATCTCACATTTCATTTTTACTTGCACACTGGTAGGACTGAATATTTATTCACCCTTGAAATAATTTCCTGGAACCAGCAGCTTGTTGGACACCATGATTTGGGGTTGAAGATTAACTGTCCTGCATGCTAATCATTTTAAGCTCTCCGTAAAGGTTCTGTGTGATTATCTGATGTCATTCTTGGTTGAAAAGAGGCAGAAATATAGGACTAGAAAGCCTTTTGTTATGCTTCATCAGGAGGGAAAATCCATATACAGTAGTACTTATATTATTGTGTGCCTCCAAATCATTTCCAACTTATGGTGACCCTAAAGCAACCCAATCCTGGGATTTTATTGGCAAGATTTTTTCAGAGAGGTTTGCTATGGCCTTCCTCTGAAGCTGAAAGAATATGATTTGCCCAAGCTCACCCAATGGATTTCCATGGTCAAGTGGGAATCTGAACCCTGGTCTCCTTCCAACACTGAAACCATTATACTATGTTGGCTCACACAGTACTTAGCATAAGTAGTTGTGATGTAGGGGGAAGCCAAATCTGGGATCATTTCTGGGGAAAGCTGAAGGCTGAGCTTGAGGAATAGTTATTTATTGTGCCTAAAAATGATAGACATTAGGGTAAAATTAAGACAATGGATTAATATTTCTAGCACTTGTATGTCTCTATACTGTATCTACAAACAAACTGAATTAATGTAAAGCTAAAATATGGAAGCGTGAACACTGAACATATCTACTTGATATGCTGGAAGGAATGCTGAGCTAGCTTGAAACTGTATAGTCATTATAGTGTGTCAGTGGAAGGGTTTTT
>NC_056523.1:305999892-306067579 GCF_019175285.1 Sceloporus undulatus | reverse complement strand
CCCCCTTGTTTGCTTGTTAAGCTTCAGCAGAAAGGGGAAGGTTTTGCATGGGGCATACTATGAAAACATTTGCTCAGCAATATCTAAAAGAAGGCAAGCCTCTTTGCAAGTGGACACACACCTTGGCACATTCTGCAGCCAGGTGATGATTAATCTGTCAGCATTTCCCTGCTGTTCTCAGAATGTTACATCGTGTGCCCTTCTGTCCATGCTACTGGGACTTCATCCAGGTTTGCCTGCAGACTTGGTTTCCTAGCTCATATAACGAAGTGTTCATCTTGCCAACATGCTAGGACCTACAGTGACCTAGAGCATCATTATATAAGCTGTTGTAATAATAGAAATAATGTCACAAGAGTGATTTGCCCTCCCTTCTGTTTTAAATATACAAACTAAAAAGTGGATGATACTTTTTAAATATACAAACTAAAAAGTGGATGATATATTTTTTTAAATGTTTCTTTATGCCCACTGGACTCTCAAGAAGAGATTCAGACTCCAGTACAGTTTAAAAGGCAGAGGCCATTGTTTATTCATGTGTGTGGTAATCACATCGGTTAGGACAACAAGATTGATGACCCATATATTTTATATAACATAAACGGCAAAGATTTGATTTCTTGGTGACTACACATTAAAATTATATGTCCCCACTTTTCTCAGAGTTAGCAGAAACTATGTTCCAGTTCTGATTCAGTTCAGTTAAAAATAGCTGACATCAAACTCCTCCATGCATGATGTAGCTAATTTAACTCCTATGTAGAATGTCCTTTCTTTTCTGTTCTTCTTTATAAATATTCTCTGCAGACCAAAGCATGTCTACATATCTTAAGTGGCAAAATAAAATTTGCAGCAAAACCAACAAAAGAGTCTTTCACCTTGCAGGGTTTTCCTGGATTAGCACCCACTTTGTCAGAGTCAAGGAGTGCTACCTTCTGTTGACAGATATACATGTAGTTCCATTAGATAGACAGATATATAACAGAGTGCAGAGAGTAACTATATGCAGTAGGGCCAAAAGGCCATTAAACACAAGAGCTACAAGATGTTAATGTCGACAACAGCTCTTTTCATACAAATGTCATGGACTTCCTGTCCCACTTGCATTTCATGAATTTTCAACTCCACTGTTTACATTTCCTCCCATATATATTGCTGGTTATTCCTTTTTAGGTGGGATGCTGCTTAATAGCCTGCAGTAATCTTTTTATGGAAGCTAAAAATTGCTGGAAGTCTTAAGTTGCATTAACAGAAGCAGTGTCTAGACCACAAGAAACCATAGTCATGCTGTATTCAGCACTGAACAGAGGCTGCATTTGGAATAACTGCTTCCAGTTCTAGGACATAGCCATATTTGAAAAAGAGCACAGAAGTGGTTGAAACCATGTTTAGTTTGAAGGACAGAAGACTAAGGGGAGACACATTGGGACTATCATGCAGAGGATGGAATTGACATGTTCTCTGTCACTTCAGAATGCAAAATTAGAACCAACAGCAAAGAAGCAGGTTAAAAGGAGCACAAATTCTCTAAATATAGACTGCTTCAGGTGTTGGTTGGCTCTCCTTCAGTGGGTTTATTTAAGGAGAAACTGGATGGCCATCTGTTGTAAGTGCATGCTGCACTGTAGATTTTGTGCACTGAATGAGCTGATCTCCAAGATCTCTTCCAGGTTGTGACTTATTATGGAATACCTCCCTGTAGTTAAATGAGATATCCATTGGGGAAGATGATAGATGCCCTTGATGTAAGAGGATAGGGGTGTTAGCTAGTAGTTTGCTACTGAGGGGGAGAGACAGATTGAGATATGTACTGTTTGAAGACTTAGAGGTGTAGGGCCCCTTCCCATCCCCAACTGATGTACTTCTGTAATGAATGTACTATCTTGTGGGAGTGCTGCATTGTCTCCTCTGCTTATCTTCTACTTGTGTTTAATAAACAAAACAAGTATTACAAAAACATAACCAGTGTCCAGAATTCTCATGAAAGGAAACCAGACTTAGGTAGCACAACCCCAGGAATTTGTCATTACTCAGGGAAGTGAAGAACATGTGTGCAAACAATATCTATTGCCAGACAAGGATAATAACACTTCAGACATCTGACAAAGTGGGCTCCTATCCAGGACAGTTTATAGCTTGGCAAATCTGTTAATCTTTAGGGTGTCACAAGATGCTTTGATGCTGAAAATGCCATTGAAAAATCTTTAGTTAGCTGAAAGTCTGTTGTACAGAAGTTATACCATTATTTCCATTGTATATGACTTTTTGGAGAGCCTTTTTTTCTTTCTTTAGTTTTTAGTTTTAGGCCAATCAAGGTGTTGGCTGTAATAATTAATGTAATATATAACAGATTACTCCTATAAATCAGGAAAAAGGAATGTGTAACCCTCCAGATGTTATTAGACTGCAATTTGCATCATCCCTCATCATTTGTTAGTGTTGGTATACCCTCCAACATTTCACAGATAAAAACTGGAACACATGTGGCAAACTAATATCAGAATACGATCAAGATGGCAAAAGTTATTAATGAGCAAGGACACACAAGCTTGGAAAGGATGAAGCAGTTTTTTGCCTGAGCTTCCTAGGAAGGACAAGATTCTGCTCCTTTCCCTACTGCTGAGTTGACTAAAACAATTATTAACATTTTTAACTTAGGGGCTTGACAGACCACCCCGAAAGGGCGGGCTGGAGGCTCCCATTTTTTCTCCTCAGGGACGCTGGACCAGCCAAACCACGCAGCCTCCCTCTGCACCAAAAAGAACCTGCTAAAAGAGGGTTCTTTTTGGTGCGTGTGGTGGATGCCATGAGTGCGCCATTGGCGCACTGTCACGTGTCAATAATACAAGCGTGGCACCTCAACGTGCAGATGCTGCGCCATGCTTGCATCATGATGGAGGCCCTCGTGTGGATGGCGCTCCACCACGAGTGCGCCACCACCGCACAGTAAGGCTCACGACCATGCTCTGCAATCCTGAGCCCTAAAATTGGCCCCAGACTGCCGCTTTCCAGCAGTCTGTACCGGGCCTTAGTTTGCAACAATTGAAGTAAGCTGAGGACCAAAGAAGAAAGTTGGAGGAAGAGAGAGAAACAGCAACATTTTAAAAGCAGTTGAAAAGTGTGATGAATTGGGGCAATTGAAAGTTATGTGATGAGTGCTGTATTCCAACACCATTTCAATCTCCAAATCATTTAATAACAAGCAGTAAAATCATTTAAAAGTCCCAATTGTAAAACCTTATACCATAACAGGCAGTCAGTTGCTGAAGACCAGCCTGAGGGCTTTATCACACTATAGATTTGTTGCAAGATTGCACTGGCTTGGTTTGGTGTTTGATCTTTCCTTATCACATGACATTGTGACTTTCCTGTTGTTGCATTTCCATTGTTATTGGATCACATCTTTTCATTGCTGGGGAAAACCCATTAATGACTCCAGTATTACTGCTGTTCAACTATTGCTTCTGTTGCGAACATTTTATTCCACTGCAGTTATGATAGTCTGGCAGTCCTGTGGTGTGAGTTCTCCTTTTCTTCCCCTCCCTATCCCTAACCAAGGTGGAGTCACTCCACTGCTGGTGTCTGTACAAAGAGAACATAATGCTTTTACTCCATTGACCAGAGTATTATTTCATTTTTCTTTTACCATAATTGCATGATTGAGGGTCACCAGCAAGCCATAATTATGCAATTATGGCAAATTATTTTATAAATAAATAAAAGACTGGGGAATGGAGTAAAAGCAACCAACGTGAACCAGCAAATGGATAGGAGAACTACAAGAACCTGTGAAGGAGATGGTTAGATTATGATCCACATTGAATATGTGTGTGATTTGAATCGGAAGAGCAAGGCAGCAAGAAGAGTTGAAACTGTGCAATTGCAGGGGGGAAAAGAAAAAACAAACCACATGCATGCACTACGTAGGGCAGATGCAGGGAGGAAGGCAAGGTGTGTTGAGTCCCTATGTATGGCAGCATACAAATGAAATAAATAAATGTATGGAAGACTGATTGTGGGAATGTGCATCACCAAAGTTGCACCATAGCACTCTGTGATAGTGATTGTTTTCTTGTATGTTTACTGGTATGTTTCTGTTTGCGTAAACAATGTCATTGCTTTGAGAGAACAGGCTGGTTTGAAGATGAGAACATTTATAAATATTCTTCACATCCCTAGTCATTGTTGATAATCATTTGCTTTGGAGGCAGCTCTGCTGAGCTCAGTTCCTCTGTGAAGTTCACTGTGGCCAACATGCTGCATTATCAGATATAATGACAGTGACAATCTGAAGATGTCACACCATACCACCCTCCAAAAACTACCTTATCAGTCAGATAGTGCCACAAACAAAGGGTTTCTGAGGTGCTGCAGATAGGGGATGCTGGGTAGTTATGTTTGCTACTTTCTTCTGGTCATGGGACACATTGAGAAGCGGTAGCTGAATGGACCACTTGGAGACTTGCTGCAAATACTTTCCCCAATGCCCCCCACAACCAGGACAGAGCTGCAATCATTATTATTATTATTATTATTATTATTATTATTATTATTTTCCCATGGCTTAATCTGCAGCACCTCAGAAACCTTTCTGTTGGGGTGCTGCCTGGCTAAAAAGGTAGGTGTGAAGACACACCCAACTAAAGGTGGTGGCAGGTTTGGGTGTGCAATGCCGGTACCCTGGTGAAATCAAACTCTTCTACCCAAAAAGGCTCTGAAGCTGAATGTAAAGTTAAAAAGGGGGAAGTTTAATTTAAAGAACAAAAATAAAGAGTTTTCTCCTCCCCAGCTCTAGATAAAAGATACTTTACAGACTTTCAGCAATCTTCAGGGTGTCATCTTTCTGGGTCTGATCTTGGTTTGATCTCCTCTCTCAATGGAGCTGGTGCAGGGTCTTTGAGCTCCTGAATTCTTTGTCTTGAAGTAGGTAACTAATTTCTGGTAACTAAAATGGCTAACATGTAAGAAATGCCCTTTCCAGCTGCCTGGGCCTGTTTGCCACCAAAAGACATCTCTCTGCCAACTCACAGCAAAGACTGCCTCAAACTAACAGTCTCTAGCTAAAATACAGCATACTGGGAAGGGGCAAACCAAACCTGGAAAAATGCAGGGGATCCTACAGCTCCTCCCACAACTAATACAATGAACATTTCCTATTCTATGGCCTGAACCAACATGAAAGCAAATGCAGGGGGAGATTCAAATAGTCCTGGCAGGACATCACAGTAGGTTTTGGGGATCCCATTTGGACATTAGTGGCCCTAAAAAATCACTCACACAAAGTAGGTGTGATGCCTCAGCATCTACCTTTGGGAATAAAAAACATCAAAAAACACAAGCAGGTGATGGCAGCCTAATAATACAAACTCAAGCTCAGAAAATTAACACTGTATACCAACATAAACCAGTTTGTTAATAATCTTTTTCATTATAAATAATACTTAAATAACCAATGCTGCAAGAAAACATCTATTGTATCTATCTACTGTATTACTTGTAAACATTTCTAATTGTAAAACATAAATTAATAATATAAGGCAGTTGATTTCATTGGGAGTCAATTTAGTTTAATTAACCATCAACACTGACACAAGCTCTGCCTTACCACCTCATTTGGAGGAGGTTAATTGGGTTATAAAAGTATTTCAGCTTTCACTGTAAATAGTCCTTCGACCTCAGTGAGTGCAAGGATATGTAAACGTATTTATGATTTAAAAGATATCAAATCACTGGTTTGTGTTGGTGTACAGTGTTAGTTTTCTAGGCTTGATTTTGCATTCTTCTTGTATTTTTTGTTTGTTTGTTTGTTTCCTAAAAATGATTCTCCAGAAGTTAACAATATTGGAGGTCAAGCATACAGTCTTGTAACTACTGTTAGCAACAATTTTTTGCAGCACAAACATGCCAGTATTAATCTAGAAGAACGTCGCACCATGTTCAGTGTTGCCTACTCCAATGTAAACATGCATAGGGTTGGAGCCTCTGGCTTTTATTAGATTCAACACACATTTTAAAGAGAAGATTTTGTCTCCTAGCTTACATCAATTGTGGCATTGTCAGCCATTGATTCACTTTTTCACATTGCTTTTAAGACCATAATAACTGAAACAGTGAACCTTTCAGATTCAAGGAGTGTTTCCAGGAGTTTAATCACCTTGTCTTTTCACAGATTTTTGTAGATTTTCCATTTTCAGTCTTGCAATGTTATCACATGGCTCCTTTCTTTTTCTTTCTACAAAATAACCTATTCAAAAGACAAAACAGCTGCACAATACCTTTTGATTGGAAGCAACAAGACCCATCTGTCTTTAGGCACCCAAGAAATTAAACTAATTATGTCTGTATTCTTACAGAAGTACTTCCTCCCTACCGCCCTCCCCCCAAAAAAACCCTCAGCTTCATTTATATCCCATATTTCTTCCAAAATATTTAATGCAGCATATCTTCTGCTCCTCTCCCCCCCTATTTTATCCTTACAATAACTCTGTAATGTAGGTTAGCCCTAGAAACAATGACAGGTCCAAAGGTCAGCTCATGAACTTCATGATACTTTTACTCTAACCACCAGTATGTTGCATATGTTATGTGTTTTCTACATAAACATTGTACAAATCAGCCCTCCATATCCATGGATTCATCCATTCATTGCTTGAAAATATTTTTAAAAACAAAAAAGCAAACCCTGATTTTACCATTTTATATAAGGGACACTATTTTACTATGCCATTGTACTGTATATAATGGATCTAGAGCATCCACAGACTTTACTTTAGCATTTGCAGGGGGTCCTAGAACCAAACTCCAATGGATACCAATGGCCCACTGTAGTATAAATCATTGATATTTTGAAAAATGGTACAAGTTTCCTCCTTAAGGTAAGTTCTAATAAAAAAGATATTGTGACCCCTCATGTTTTCACTCCTTTTTATCTAAGTTCTACACACATCTTAAAATTCACAAATTTGACATTATTTTTGTAACAGTATAAATTTCAAAAAGCAAACTTTGATTTTGCCATTTTGTAGAAGGGACACCATTTTACTCTGCCATTGTATTTAATGGGACTTGAGCATCCATGAATTTTGGTATCCATGGGGATTCCTGGAACCAAACCCTAGCGGATACCAAGGGCCTACTGTATATAGAAATGTATATTTTGAGAGAAAACATGCAAATTCCATGCAGGGTTTTTTTTAAAAAAGACCACTGTTTAATGGGACAAAGTAAATTTAGGAGCAAATAAGTGATGCAATCCATGCATCTTAGATATAGTAGGCCATTTCCAAGGATTTTTTCTAGTTTCCAAGGCAAAGTGTTTGTGTATATGTGTGTTGTCTAAGCCACATTTCTAACAACTCACAGGAAAAAGCCTTGCCATGGATGCCATACACACTTAGACTATATACAGCTTCTCTGTCTTGTGAGAATGCCATGGAATAGAATTTGTCTTGCCAAATACACGCTAATGAACTTTGGATTAGATTTATTGGGCAGTGGAGTTGCCAGAATCTGGGCTATTCAAAAGATTTAATCTTTCTGTATGGACCTGCCCAGGTTTTGAAATGCTAAATTAGGATGGTGATCCAATCACCATTGTGGGAATGCAGGAGAAGGCCTTCTTGGTGGTTGCTCCCAGGATTTGGACCTCCCTCCCTAAGGAGGCTAGGATGGCTCCCTTCATTTTGTCCTTTCATCTGCAAATAACCTTTTTGTTTGTTTTAGAGAAGTCAGAGTAGCATGGTGGTTTGAGTGTTGGACTATGACTGGAGATTCTGGGTTCAGTTCTTGCTCAGCCATGAAACCAACTAGGTAACTTTGGACAAGTCACCCACTCTCATCTTCAGGGGAAAGCAATGGCAAACGTTCTCTGAACAAAACTTTCCAGGAAAACCCCATAATGCAGTGGTTCCCAACCTTCCTAATGCCGTGACCCTTTAATACAGTTCCTCATGTTGCGGTAACCCAAAACCATGAAATTATTTTTGTTCCTACTTAATAATTGTAATTAAATAGGTGTTTTCCAATGGTCTTAGGCGACCCCCATGAAAGGGTCATTCGACCCCCAAAGGGGTCCCGACCCACAGGTTGGGAACCACTGCCATAATGGGTTCACCTTAAGGTCACCATAAGTTGGAAACAGCTTGAAGGCACACAACAAACACACACAGGTTTTTAGAAATTGATTGCAAGGGATTTTAATAGTGTGCTGTTTTACTGCGTTTTGTCTCTTGCCCTTTAATGGGTTTGTTTTAAATGACTTTCACTGCTTATTTTACAATAACTTCTTGTATCTTCTTGATTATGTGTCTGTGTGTGCTTTTATCTATACATGTTTTGATGGGGCAGGGAGAGAGAATGCCTCATGAATTCCAACTTCATTCTGACCATTTTCTGTGAGCTGGGCATGTTTCAACATAATCCACCACTCTTGGAGGCCTTCAGAAGTAGCACTTGACTTTTTTGGAGTCATCTGATTGTGAAAAAAACACACATTGGAAGTGTAGTGGCTTTTGAGGGGACAGATGACCTGGGGGTTTAGCCTACATGTGTCGCACGTGCTGCACTTTCCTCACATTGTATACAAAAGAGCTATTGAGAGCTCAGGTTTCCAGTTACATTTCTGGCACACACAGTATGATGAAGACGTGCTCCAGTTAGCATTCACCAGAAGACATTATTTATATAGTCAGAGACTAGGACCTGGAGCAATGGATGCAATCTACAGGAAAAGATATTCCACCTCAACATTAGGAGGAACTTCCTGACAGTCAGGGCTGTTTGACAGTGGAACAAACTCTCTGAGTGTGGTGAAGTCTCCTTCCCTGGAGGTGTTTAAACAGAGGCTGGATGGCCATCTGTCGGGGATGCTTTCATTTAGATTTCCTGCATGGCAGAATGGGGTTGGACTGGATGGCCCTTGCGGTCTCTTCCAACTCTATGATTCTATAATTATTTAATTCATATAATCAAGATGTACAACTTCAAGTGGGGGCTATATTGCTTCATCCTACAGGGTCATCACAATACAGGCAAATATGTCATCATGCAAAAACATTCAAAACAAAACAACAATAACAGTAACATTTCACTTTAAAACAAGTAGCATGTACGTGCCTTGGCCCCTATCAATTGTTCAGTGGTAAGTCACTCATAATGTAAATCCACTAGCAACTGGATTTGGGCCATCGGTGAGGTTTGTGTAGCCCTCTAGGTATTATGGAATTACTATTCAATACTATTACTATTTACTATTAGTAAGTTACTCTTCATGGCAGCCCTACTCTGCAGAGCCAATGATACACAAAAGTGGGGGTAGTGAAGTCTCCAGAACACTTCTGGAGAATTCCCACCCTTGACATAGATTTTTGTTTTCTAGCTCAAAAAAAGCATTTAATTTTTTCTTGCCCTGCTAGGTTCAGGATGCCAATAACCTACTGCCAAGAGCAGTGACAACAACTGGCTCTGATGTCAACAGGCAATGAATATGCTCTGAGTTTTAGCCTGAATTTTAAAGTCCATATTCAAAGTGCTGTACTCCATCTCCCCAATAGGTTCAGCACCCTTTAAAGTTTGGATTAAAACCATGAGTGGATTAATCATGCCAGGAGAATGGGAGTCACCAGGCACTGCTTAACAAGTGAAATATTACTATTGGATCATCACTGTTAATGACAAGGTAGCTTTTTTTAAAAAAAAAACAAAAAACCCAGGCTTTATTTAGCACTGCATAGATCTTGGGAGTGGGGGTAAGGTGGAGAGAAAGGCAGCAGGTGGAAATGGCTTTGTTTACTCATTCATTTATAAATTAAGATAAAGGCTTAAACCCATAGCATTCATTATCCCACAATGTACGTGCTGTTCTTTTCAGTTAATTAAATCACTGGTTAATTTGATGCTCTGTCTCATTGGAAAACTCCAAGATCCTAAATATTTTGCACAAAGAAAAGGAACACTGTTGTTCGGCAATACTGCCTTCAGCACTGGAGTGACATCATACAGTCTGGTATGGTCCTTTTATTTTAAATGTTTGCCTTTCAAAACTAGGGATGTAACTCTTCACTGTGTTTCTTCTTTCAAGGCAGCAGTTTTCTTCCAGCTGTGGGACAGTCTTTGAAAACCATGCAGTTTTCAAACGCTATTACCAATTTGGGACTTATTCTGAGTAAAATTTCCACGTGCTTGTTCTGTGCAGAAAACAGCATTTTCTGCACAGAAAGCAGAATTTTGGGCTTGGAAAGTGATATTTTAATACAGAAATAGTAATTTCTGCCCAGAATATGCTACTTTCTGTACAGAAAATGCTGTCTTCTATGCAAATCAACCAGGTGTGAATTTTACACAGAATAACCCTCCAGTTAAAGCATTTCTCTCCCTTTTCCTCCCAGCCCAGTAGACAGAAGGATTACTCTTGTCAGAGGCCCGGCTGGATCACTTGCAAAAGGCCAAGGGTGATGCCTGGTTTAAACCATGACAAGGACATTCTGCCATTTGTAGGTTTTGCACAGTTACTGTAGCACTGTGACTTTAAAGAGGTCAACAAAGATCAATAAACCTTTGTTGGAGATGGAAAACCACTAGGCTTTATGTACTAAATTCAGATCCAGGCTTCCATTCTTGCTTCTGACATAATTATCTAAATGCCCTATGATCCAAAAAATGTTGGATGTTCCTCTGATTGTTCAGATAAACAAGATCATTCTAATAGAGGACAGAACAACCTTGTTAATTACTCAGATGACCTTTTTTTAAGTAACTCTAATAAACAGCTCTTAATCCCAGGCTCTTCCTGTGTCTAATACTTATCTTCAGTTTTCAGTCTTTCCTTTTACATAAGGAATTTGGGCCAGCGACAAAGCAATTAGAGAAACTATGCCAAAATTTTCTGGGCTTGTAACAACTGGAAATCTTCCAAGGAATCTAGTTCAGGGAAGTGTCGCAATTAAAGGGTTTGTGCCTGGAGTCATCCCTGTCCCCCATAATATAGGAAATGGGAAGCTATCTTCAGGTCACTGAACCATCCAGTCCAATACCATCTTCAGACCAATAGCCACTTTCCAAGCTCTTCTGCATGAAAAGTTTTGACCAGGTTGAGTAAAGTGTGGCCTCCAGGCCACATGCAACCCTGAATACCACTTTTGTGGCCCCTGAAGCACCACCACCATCAGTCTCCACACACACTACCCAATTTTTTTTTAATTGGTATGGTTTTGGGAACATTTTTTGCCTCCAAACCACATGGAAAGTTCCCCCAAATGTGTGAAAACACGCATAAATATGATCATCCCCCCCAAAATCCATACTGCCTCAAGTACTTCTCAAAATGACAACACTAAGCGATATTACATCATTTCCTGTTGCCGTCTTTTGAGAGGAATTGCAAAGGCAAATGGAGGTATTTGGACTTGCTGGCAGGGTGCAACCAATAGAAGGTCTGAGTTAGAAAATTGTTCTATGGCTCCCACATGATGGCCCACCCCTGTCTTAGATAGAGATTCATGCATCTGGACTCTAATATGCCATTCTTTTAAATGAAGGGACCAAGTGCAGGTGTAAAAAAAATCTGTCTATTTCATTGCATTTTTCTGACTCCCAGTTTGATTTTCTCCCCATCCTTGTTTTGTATTATGTTGTTGTCTTTTACGTCTTACATGGAATTTTGTCTGCTCTTTGATTCACACTTTCCCTAACGTGATCACTTTGTTTCCTTTTTTTCTTAGTGTATGCAATTTAGGACACATGTCCCCCCCATTAAATGAAGTTTGTGTTCGTTTTTGTTTTTTTCAAAAAGTTGTGTGCATTTATTTGTGCATATTTCAAAGCTGAGGGAGGGAGGAGGGGAGAGAATATGTTCCTTGTGGCTTCTTCTGATTTAAGGCAAAATTTATCATGGAGTTTACCACAACGTAAATATTGGCAATAACACTTCAATCTTCTGCTTTGCTAATGATTGGGATGTGCTTTTTTCTCATTTAGATTATTAGGTTAGGTTGGCTATTTATAATTAAGTTATTTAAGCTTCTGTATCATTTCACTAGGACTCAGAGGGTTTGAATCCCTTCTCAGCTGTGGAACCCCATTGGATGACCTTGGACAAATCACATTCTCCCAGCCTTAGAAGAAGGCAATGGCAAACCTACTTGAAATAAATCTTGCCAAGAAAGCCCTATGATAGCCTTAGATGACTTAAAATCACACAATAATGACAACAATTATTTGTTTAGTGTTTTTGCTGTTGCAAATCCATAAAATTTAATGGACCTTGCATTTTAATTGTGTCTAGTAGTTAAGTGGTTGTCAGACAGAAAACTCAGGCAATTTGACAACAAATAAATAGTCATTTTAAAAATTGTTTTATTTATTGGATTTTTGTCTCACAAAACAGTCTCAAGCTCAAAGTAGGTGTGAAACAAACAAATAAACAAGCACAAACAAATAAGCAAGGATGCTACGTACCATCAAGAAATGGAGAAAAACACTTCTGTTTGTTGTCTAAAGCTTATTCTAAAATTGCAATTATGATAACACTTGATACCAATACATTGAGCATCAGTTCAATTTTTTCTAGGACCTGATGTCAGGTTTTTTCAGTCTTAGAACGACTCCACTACGAAAGCATCAGCTATGGCTTATCATCTCTGACACACTTAGGAAGGTTACTTTGGGGAATTGTAATTCCAAGAATCCTGAAATCATCATGGGAATAGTAGTACAAATACTCAGGGAGCAATAGTCTAAAAAGTCATTTTTCTTGTGTGTCTCCAGCACTGAGAAGAAAAGCTGTAGATGGATTGTCTTTAACTTCACAACTGTTTTCATTTTGATGGTTGGGTTTCTTGAACTTTTTCTGTCCAGCAGCTGCAGCATTCATTTTGTTCACTGTTTTGAACTCTTTTGCTTACATTTCAGAGTCTCATTCACATGGACATTTTGTACTGACTAGTTGCTTGGTTTCCCTTTGCATGTCATATTTCTAGATAATCATGATCACGAAGTCTTTTGCCTAAGCAAATATTTGCTTTAGATTAGGCTTGTTGGCCTGACGTTTCTTTGTTCATGGGTGCCCTTGCAAGGTCTGTTGCCCTTTTGATCCCTTGAGCATGAGACAGAAGTCAGTTCTCTTTTGCTTAGTTAACATGTTTTGAGGTTGAAACTGAACACCAATGCCGGTGGGATTTTCTGGCCCTAGAATTCTTACTTTTCTCTAGGGTAGTTCTAGAACAAAAGGATTCCAGTGAACACTGATTAAACACTTATTAAATCAAGAAAGACCAAGTGATCAGGTTGAGGTTGACAGTTCTGACAAGAGCTAGTTAAAGCTTCTATTCTACAGATAGATACAAAGCAATCGGATAGAATTACCGGTGCTATACTTTTGTACATTTAAAGCTCATGTCCAGCATTTGAAGAAATATGGGTAACTTTAAGAATATGTAATACTATTGTATCATCTTTAGAGCATACTTTAAAGAGCTCATTGTCTATATTCTTTTTTCTCAGAATACATCTTTAAAATTCAGGTTGCTTACCTCCTCTAGAAACCATAAGTATTACTACATCACTTCCTGGACAAATCTAACAAAACAAGGGCAAAAATAAATATATTAGCCCAGGATTTGGTCTAAGGTCTCAACAGAAATACCATTGTGAATTAATGCAACAATGGGTGCATCTACACTGTAGAAGTAATGCAGTTCAACAACACTTTACCTGCCATGGCTCCATCCTACAGAATCCTGGGATTTGTAGTTTTGTGAGGCACCAGCATTCCTTGGCAGAGAAGGCTAAAGACTTTGTAAAACTACAAATCTCAAGATTCCATAGTATGGCACTTCAGTAATGTCAAACTGCATTATTTCTACAGTGTGGAGGCACCCAACGGTAGCACTTCTTGTTACTTCAGGCTAATTAATAGTTGCCTTTGTGGCCGCACGAAGGGCTGAGCTGATTAATCATTTTAGTTACTTTACCTTAAGATCTTGAAATTACTAAACGCTATGACAAGTGGCTTCATCACACACCAGTAAACGTGTTATACCTGTATAAGAGGGATTGTAGAACCTATTTCCATTACTCTTCATCTCTCTCTCTCTCTGTCTCTGTCTCTCTCTCTCTCTCTCTCTGCAATAGAAATTTTGCTATTGGAATTGTTTTTTCTTGCCCCATTTATAGCAACCACCAAAAATATTTGCTGCCATCTAGTGTAATTGGGTATATATTGTAGCAAGGTTTATTTCTGAACTAATTTAATATCTTCTGAACACTTGAATTTTTTTTGCTTTAGTTTGCTTTTGCTTTAGTTTTTCACCCTAGAAAATTCAATGTGCTCCAAGTAACATACCCTCCAATTGCCCCAGTTTGGATGGCTGTCCCAGTTAATCCTCTTTCAGCTGCTTTTTAAATGCTCCTGGTTTTCCTCTCTTCTCACTGCTTTCCCCCTTTGCCTTACTTAAATTGCTCCAAAATGAGTTCAAAATAGTTTTCACTCAGTTAACTCAGCAAGGAGTAGTAGGCACAAAAACTTGTCCTTCCCACTAGGCTTGGGCAAAAGCAAACTGCTGCAGCATTTCCTAGCTTGTGTATTCTTCTGATGCTTCTTCGCTAAATATGCTCCAGCTGAAAAAGTGCAGGACATGATGTAAATTAAGAGTCTCTCTCTCTCTCTCTCTCTCTCTCTCTCTCTCTCTTTCATATACCTATGCATTTTATCATATATGAGGTTTCAGTAACAATATCACATTAAAGATGTGTAAGGAGATTGGGGGAAATGAGAGAAAACTCAGGTATGAAGAAAATTGAAGGATTAGGGAAGGAGAGGTGAAGCGAAAAGGGATAAGGAAGGAGAGGAGTGGGAAAGGAGAGAGAAAAAGGGGAAGATGTAATGTATGAAGAAATTGTACAATATGAAGATGGAGTAACAAGTGAGAATAAAGAAGAGCTTAGAATGTAAGGTTTTATTTTAGAGAAAATAATAATAATAATAATAATAAATTTTATTATAGACCGCTATTCCGCAATGATCATAGGGTGTACATAAAAATTGTAATACAAAATAGCCCCTACCCACCCCCTCACTCCCCCCAGGCTGAATGATGACAGTTGGCCGTGGAGGGAGGGCTCTGCCTCTTCAGGGCGGTCCCGATGGTGTTGGACCTGCCCCCTCACTCCACCCCCAGGCTGAATGATGACAGGTTGGCCGTGAGGGGAGGGCTCTGCCTCTTCAGGGCGGTTCCCGATGGTGTTGGACCTGCCCCCTCACTCCCCCCAGGCTGAATGATGACAGTTGGCCGTGGAGGGAGGGCTCTGCCTCTTCAGGGCGGTCCCGATGGGTGTGGACCTGCCCCCTCACTCCCCCCAGGCTGAATGATGACAGTTGGCCGTGGAGGGAGGGCTCTGACTCTGCAGGCAGGTCCGATGGTGTTGGACCTGCCCCTCACTCCCCCAGGCTGAATGATGACAGTTGGCCGTGGAGGGAGGGCTCTGCCTCTCAGGGCGGTCCCGATGGTGTTGGACCTTGCCCCCTCACTCCCCCAGGCTGAATGAATGCAGTTGGCCGTGGAGGGAGGCTCTGACTCTTCAGGGCAGGTCCGATGGTGTTGGACTGCCCCCCCACTCCCCCAGGCTGAATGATGACATTGGCCATGGAGGGAGGGCTCTGCCTCTTCAGGGCGGTCCCGATGGTGTTGGACCTGCCCCCTCACTCCCCCCAGGCTGAATGATGACAGTTGGCCGTGGAGGGAGGGCTCTGACTCTTCAGGGCAGGTCCGATGGTGTTGGACCTGCCCCCTCACTCCCCACCGGCTGAATGATGACAGTTGGCCGTGGAGGGAGGGCTCTGTCTCTTCAGGGCGGTCCCGATGGTGTTGGACCCGCCTCCTCACTCCTCCCCCAGGCTGAATGATGACATTTCATGATTAACTAATGATGTCTATTTTTGGATGATTGATGTTTCATATAACTGTTGAATAAAGATATATATATTTAAAAAAAATAACAGCATCACATTGTCACTAGATTTAGCCCAATATATTGCAGTACATGCACAGTATTTGTCTACAAAACAGGTTTTGGGATCAATCGCAATTAGTAGGAAGTCAGTGAGAAAACAAGCAGATGTGGTTTGTGAAGGGGTAGCTGATTTCATTGAGATAAAGTATTGGAAAGGGGCATTTAATTATTTCTGGCCAGTCTCTGTCTCAATGAAAAATCCACTTCACTTACACTTAGTTTTAGAAGAAGAATAATTAAAAAAAACCCTTCCACTGACACACTATAAGACTATACAGTTTCAAGCTAGCTCAGCATTCCTTCCAGCATATCAAGTAGATATGTTCAGTTTCACGCTTCCATATTTTACTTTACATTAAATCAGTTTGTTGTAGATACAGTATAGAGACATACAAGTGCTAGAAATATAATCCATTGTCTTAATTTTACCCTAATGTCATATCATTTTTAGGCACAATAAATAACTATTCCTCAAGCTCAGCCTTCGGCTTTCCCCAGAAATGATCACAGATTTGGCTTCCCCTACATCACAACTACTTATCTAAGTACTGTGTGAGCCAACATAGTATATGGTTTCAGTGTTGGAAGGAGACCAGGTTCAGATTCCCACTTGACCATGGAAATCCATTGGGTGAGCTTGGGCAAATCATATTCTTTCAGCTTCAGAGGAAGGCCCATAGCAAACCTCTCTGAAAAAAATCTTGCCAATAAAATCCCAGGATTGGGTTGGTGCTTTGGGGTCCCATAAGTTGGAAATGATTTGGAGGCAACACAATAATATAAGTACTATATGGATTTTCCCTCCTGATGAAGCATAACAAAAGGCTTTCTAGTCCTATATTTCTGCCTCTTTTCAACAAGAATGACATCAGATAATCACACAGAACCTTTACGGAGAGCTTAAAACTTAAAATGATTAGCATGCAGGACAGTTAATCTTAACCCCAAATCATGGGTGTTCCACAAGCTGCGGTTCCAGGAAATTATTCAAGGCTGAATAAATATTCAGTCCTACCAGTGTGCAAGTAAAAATGAAATGTGAGATTTGTGGTGGGGTAATACAGTAATTACTTCAAGGAGAAAGACTGAAGATATAATGAAAACTTTGATTCGTCATTGGACAGATATAGTTAATCACTAGCTTTAGATTATGCCTTTTTTCTATTTGTCCCGTCCCCATAGTTTCAGTTGAGATGATTTAATGGTAAATGTTTAAAATCCTTCTCCCATGAAAAACTGAACTGTGATGCTGGATGTTTTTAAAAGGAAAAGGAAATAGCCCAGGACAAAGGGAGGGGGGAGAAATCCATGCATACACATCTTTGCAAGCAAACAAGTTAGGCCGTACATTCAAAGCCTATAGATTAACTGTGCATTTTTAACACAGGAGTACATAGGAAAAAGCAAGGTAGATAAAATAAATTTTTGTAACAACAGAAGAAAAAGTGCAAGTGGTCTTTAGATTAGGTGTGGAATGGAGAGAAGCAGAAATACAGTGGTACCCCGGTTACGAAAGTAATCCGTTTCCGCGGAGCCTTCGTAACCCGAAATCTTTCGCAAATAACCGAAATTGCCATAGGCGCAAGCGCTGGAAGCCGCGATTCTGTGTGAAAAAAGCGCGAAAGCACCAAAAAAATTTTTCGTAACCCGAAAAAAAAACGTAACCCGAAACAGTTTTTTTCTAATGATTTTTTCGTAAACCCGGAAATTTCGTAAGGCGGTTATTTGTGATCCCGGGTGTTACCACTGTACCCCCTCATGTCTTGGCTTTACTCTAAACCTAGAGGCTCTTTTAAATCCATGTGTATGTGGGGGTTGTTAAGTGTCTGATACATAGGATTGGCCTCGTTTTCATGTGTGTGTTCCTGATCAGTGTACTTCGTGTTTATTTAAGCCTACATGTTCTTCCTTTAATCTATTCTGTTGATCTTGGCGGATTATCCAAAGTGCTTGCGCTGTATGGTTGTGAAAGCTGGCATGAGAAACCTACAGGAAGAAAATCATTCATTTGAAATGGGTTGTGCTGGAGAAGAGTCTAAAGATACTATCATCTATAAAATAATGGGTCTAGAGCAAATCAGGCCAGAACTCTCTCTAGATGTAAAAATTACTAAACTGAGATCACAAGGTGAGAGTGTTGCCTAGCAGAGAGGGTCAAAATTAGTAGAAGCAACAGGAGCAAGAGCAGGGAGGGTTTATTTCTGCAGAAATAGGTTCATCTGCAGGGGAGCAGATTTCCTCTGAACACAAAGTTTGAGTCAGAGGAAATCTGCTCCCTGGGACGATTCAGGGACACTAAGGAGGGAGCGACTTTCCTGACAATGGAGGAAGCCGCAACCTGTTCCAGACAGGGGGTGCGGCGCACCTCCACGTTTCAGCGACATTTGAGCCAGGTTATGAAATCTTCATATCAATACGGCACATAATAAAACAATAAAACACATCTCAGCTACGATAGAATATCTACTAATGAATATATCTCCTGCCCCGTAGTGGTGGTAGGGGACTGGGTGCATTTTCTACCACCCACAGTCCTGCCATGGGTGCATCCCTTCCAGTAAAATCGAAAGGGACTGAAGATGCAAGGGCAAATTATTTTAGAGGAAATTGATGCTCTCCAAGCTTCTGGAAATCAAGTCTTGTATTTTATTTTTATTTTTTTATTGTGGGTGGGTTCGGGCTCCAAAAACAGGGATGACCCGGGCCATGGAGATCAAAAAGGAGAGCCACCGTAGTAGTATACTAGTCTGTGTCCACGTTCATGGCAACATGTTCAGTACAAACGTGCGAGTGAGACAATCCAAAGAGAGAATGATTTTCCCATTCTGAAGCTGCTAGAAGCCCTGGGTGGCATATTAGGAGATGACACTCTGTCCATCTTTTGTTTGTTTGGTTGCTTTGTCAAACTCACGCTGGCTTTTAATCATACCTAATAGACTATCAGATTGTGAGGGTTTTTTTTCTCTCTTTTTCTCTCCTTGCTGGAAAGATGAATAATTAGGCTTTTGATTGCAGATTTTAAAAAACAATAATTTTTTTTCGCAGCAATTCAAAATTACTCATTTACACCCGCCTCACTAGATAGACGTGTGTTTGTGGCTTTTTCAAACATGTGCATTTTTAGGCACACATATTATATTCAGCTAAATACTCACCTCTGAAATGTAGGGATCCTTGAGGAAGATACCTCCATCCCATTGGTTATATTTGGTGAGCAAAATAGATTATATCATTGGGTAATTCAAAAATTGCAAGATAGAAACTTCTTTTTCTTCCGTAATGGCACATGAATTATTCCTGAAGGCCTTAGCTTTGTAATAATTGCATCCATGTCCAGTATCAGAGTAGGATTTCAGCATCCTACTATCAAGTGAGGTATATCAACTCCAATGCACCTGACTGATGCATTGAGTCTTCTATTGAACAATAAGGGAGCACGTTTCTATTCACTGTGAGCTCTTCCTGTGTGGAAACAGAGAAGCAAAAAATTGTTGCTGTTGGCCTCAGTTACTCTGGCGCTTAATTCCAGCTTATAGTCTAATAATGAAATGTTTGCTGGGATCTATAGAGGACGAGATGTGATTTCAATTTGATATATGAGAGGGCAGATGAAGTGGTCATTTGAATACTTGTATATATGATGAATTAGGGAACAATGCAACCGGTGTTTATTAAATTTATGGCTTGATTAAAATGTGAGTAGGGGTCTTATTCTAAATACACATAGCCTTGTTTAGAGAATTTTTGTCACCAGTGTTACGGAGTAGAAGGATTATCTTACTACTTTAATACTGTTCTTAGCGTGTCCTGAAGTATCCTATTGTGGGTATGTAAGACAGACAAGATAAAAGTAGTGTATAAGACGTTTATTGATTTTAAAATAAAGTAGTTCTTAGAGTAGTAGTGATAATAGTATATTCATACCTGCTTCTCCCTGGTAAGTGGCAGTGAATAACAGATTAAAATACAAGAAGAGGGTTGTATGTCTGCCTATAACATAATGCCAGTTAAAAACAGCTTTAAAATTATTAGTTTTAATTATATACCATCTTTTTCCTTATATAAGACCCTTATACATCACTAAAAGACGAATATAAAAACCAATACATACTAAAACACTCAGTTCATACTTTAAAACTCTAATTTAAAAATAACTGCATAGGCCTGACAGAAGAGACTTGCTATTTGAAGTCAAATAGCATATCAAATTGACAAATCTCCTCTGGCAGGTATTCCACAATCATCCACAATCGGGGTAGTTGGAGAAAATGTCCTCTAGGTACACTTGGCAGCTAGTTTTGGCTGCCGGAGGACATGAATGTAAGAGGCAGATTTATGATAAATTATGTTTATAAATTAGTGAATCATTTCAGTGTGTTTATTTCAGTTATATTAATATATACTGTATTTAATACTGTTTTTATTATTTTTAATATTTTATTATCCTGCCCTTGTCGCAAATAGGGATGAAAGATGGATCCTTTTAAAGTCTTTGTTTTCCTAGTAACAGCAGCAGAGCGAAGGCCGCGGGCGTCAGAGAAAAGGAAGCAAGAATGTGGTTGGGGGTTTGTGCCTAAGTAAGGACCTCCAAACCGGGACAAATGTAGGACAAAAATTTTCAAATGTAGGGCACCTTTTTTTTTAATGGAGGACACACCAAAAAATTGATGATTTTTTTTCAATTTTTTCAAAAAAAATTCATAAAATGCATGTTTCTTAGGAAATCGTCAAAATGGAGACATTGGCATAATTCCCTAGACAGATGGCAAAAATGGTGCTTCCCTTTCTGGCCAAAAACCAAAGAGAGGAAAGTGAAAAAGCCCAGGAGGAGGAAAGAGAAGAAGAAAAGGAGAAGAAGAGGAGGGAGGAAGAGGGGGAAAGGGGAGGAAAGAAGAAAGGAAAGTGGAGAGGAAAAAAAGGGGAGGAAGAGGGGAAGGATGAGGGTGAGAAGCAAGAGGGGAGGAAGAAGATGAAGAAAGGGGAAGAAGGAGAGGAGAGGAGGAAGAAGAAGAGGAAAGGAGAGGAGGCAGAAGAAGAGAGGAGGAAAAGAAGAGGAAAGGCGCTTTTCCCCTCGTTCGGCGGCCTCCGGCCGGCGGAGGTTACGCGGCAAGGCAGGGGAAAGTGGGGCCCTCGCTGAGGCAAAGCCTTTTCCCTGTCAGGCCCCTCCGTTGCCAGCGAGGAGCCAAGCAGGGAACGGGCCTTGCTGAAGCGAGGCTCCTTTCACTGCCTGGCGTCAGTTGCGGGGGGGGGGAATCCCTGGGCGGGCTATGGTGGACCCGCCCTAAACCAGGAAAGTCCCACCCCTGGCGGGATAATGGCAACCCTAAATGTGGGTTACTCAATGGGCTACTTGAGGTATTACTGCAACCTCTCTGTACTGCATATGGGGAAATCCTTGAAACTAACTTTAAAGGGATTATCCTTTCCATCAAGCAGCCCATTGCTATCATGTTTGCTGGCTTTTTCCCCCTCCAAAAAATAATGTGCCACAAGCTCTGGGGGAAGTCTTGTCTGCTGCTGCTCCTAGGAAAAAAGAACTTTAGAAGGATCTCCTATCCCCTATTTGCAGCAAATGTGGTCTTACTTGTTCAGGGAAATAGACAGGAATAGATTTGAGGAGAAATTTCAATTATCTAGACCTGACGGCATTGGTGCAGATAGTAAGCATCAGAAAGTAAAGATTCAACGACAGGATGATCCAAACTAAACTGTTAATGAGATAGGGTATCGCTAATTGCAGTGGGCAGAAGAATGACACGCTGCAAAGTAGACACGTCTCGAATAGGAACAGCAAAACATGGTGTCAATGGACTCTTAATCATAATGAAAATGGAGATAGTTTTGGATCCTCCCAGACGGAAGGTTTGAAATTAGGACATGTCCTGGAAAAGGAAGATCTCTCGTCATCCTACTCCCAGTACATAAACTGTGCAGTTTATAAATGTGGGGAGGGCGGTGTGTTCTTTTGATGTCTATTGTTTTTGCCTGGCCTCATTTATTGTTTTGGCTAGCCTGGTCCTTTCACTTTTGTTCTTGCAAGAAGTGGTCAAAGGAGTTTACCTTCCTATAGGCCAGAGTGTAATAAACTGCACGAGTCTCAGTTTACAAGAAAAGCAGAAAGGAGTCAAATAATAATCAAAAAATGAATGTATTTATGCAATGTATGCTAATTTCAACCGCTAGCAAGCTTGTGCACACAAAATACCACATTGGGGACACCCTTGCCTACGTGGAATACATCAACAAAAGCATCCACTTTCCCATGTCCCCAGTCCCCTGTTCAGCAAGAGGAAGACTTTAGATAATGAAAATAAAAATGAAGTTTTATTTTTTCTCTCCCCAATTTGCAACAGTGCACTTAGTGGCCAGAGAGTGGATCACAGCATAGATCTAAGCACACATAATTCCTGCTATTTGAGGAATTTTAACAAGCACTTCAGTTTTAATTTGTAAACATATGGCTAACATTGGTATGGCGGGTTATAGACCCGCCCACTTTGAGGCGGTCTGCCGCCGCCGCCGCTTGCTCCCGGAAGGGAGCAATCGCAGCCACAACCCCCCGCGCGCTCCCTACGGAGCAAAAAAGAAGCTCCAAAATGGAGCTTCTTTCTGGGGCGCCCTAATGACGTCACGAGGCACCGCTGGCGCACTCGCGACGCATAGCGCCGCGACCGTTTTCGGACGCACACGTCCCGATACGTAAAGATGGCGCCGGCCGTGTGGAAAAGCCACCGCCATATTGTACGGACAGAGTCCCGTATTAGACCCAGGGCGTCTAGAAGAGACGCCTTTTTTAAAAATGGGATGGTCCTGCGGACGTCCCAAGTGGCGGTCTGTAACCCGCCTATGTGTGGATAGGCAGGCTACTTAAATTTTATTGGAAGCTAATATGTTACTGTAAACCGTCTGGCTGTATTTTTTTCCTTCTTCTTGTTCTTTTCAGACCGCTGTGCCAGGTTGCCACAAGTACTTAAGGACACTGTATGAAATCAGCATGTTAATTTTAAAAAATATTCAAAAAGATAGCCTATGAATTAGATCTTAAACATAACATGGATCTTCTTATTCCTGGCAATTAATGCTGTGTGTGTGTGTGTGTGTGTGTGTGTAAAAATCTTGAGCAGAGATGTATCTAATAAATTGCAAAAGGAAAGCCTGCATTTGGTGAGATGCAGACTAGATAGGATGAAGGGATGGTGGGTTATGTTGTGTTTGTCCTGTTAATCTTCTGCTGTCCCACTGACATGGCTGCTTATAAAATGTCATGGTTTCTCTCTCGTCCTCCTGCTTTTCCCTTCTTGGTTTATTTTAGTTGCTGCAAATCAAATTTAAAGTGCAAAAGTAGGAGAGGAAAAGAGGTGGCTAAGTCTCTCCTTTCCAGGGTTTCTCTGCTTAAACTTTTAGGGTTGTTTTGTTTTGTTTTGTTTTCTTCCTCATTAATAGTTTTGCCCTCTGACTAGGGTTGCCATAATTGTCCACTAAAACCCGTGACAAAATGTAGGACAAAATCTAGATCAAACTATAGGACAACTGCAGGACAAAACTCAGCCCAAAATGTAGGACATTTTTAAAAATGGAGAACCTTAAATGACCTGCATTTTGGGCTTAGTTTTGTCCTGCAGTTGTCCTACAGTTTGGTCTAGATTTTGTCCTACATTTTGTCCCGGTTTTTAGTAGACAATTATGCCAACCCTACCTCTGACCACGTTGTGATGTAGCTAGGCCACAGTTTTCACCTCTGTAATGTTGGAAGGTCTGCTAAATCAGATGGCTTACCTTGACCAAGCATAGTAGAGAGTAACAAACAAATGCCACAACACAGATGCAAGATTCCCAAACAGTTATCATAGACATTCTCCTTCTAGCAAGGGTTGCTGTTCAACACACAGTTCTTTCATAAATTTTCTCAATTAAGCAACAAATCTGGACACTACAGAGGAACTGGATGAAGCCTGGAAATATTACATCTAATCAGAATGAGATATCTTTTATTTAGCTACATTTTTAACAGTCCCTACTCTTCCTTCACAATAAGGAACTTATAGCAGAAGCATCAGTTGAGACCAGTAGATGAAACTTAGGCATGAAACAAACCAGCTTCCAGGTGTCTTGGAGTCGTGACGTACAGACGACGCACACCCCAAGATGCCTGGAATCTAGCTTCAAGCTGCCTGGCTGCCCAGATGCGACTGGTGTCCAGGCACTCTGGTAGTGTGGTGTTTATACGCCGCACGCTGCCAGAGTACCTTAAAACCAGCTTCCAGCCGCAGCAGAGAGACAGAGACAGCTTTATGCCAGCACAAAAAGGAGCGGCTGTTTACCATTTCTTTTTTGGCCAGCAAAAAGGCAGATTGGGGCCATGGCGTGTAGTTGCCACAGCCCCAATCCTCCTTCGGAAGGGGCGGCTTAAAGCCACCCCTCTGGGGCAATCTGTTTCACCCCTTAGTTACTTTTTGTAAATGTACAGTGGGCTTTTCACACATATGTATACCTTCTGAAAGAAAATCTCTAGCTGTAAAGCTCTGGCTTTACAGCATCAGGACAAGTATGTGCAAGATCAGGGCAATGATCTTCCTGGCCTTCAATGAAATTCCTCAGCAGAACTTGAATAAATTCAAGTAGAACCAATCATAATGAAAGGCAAACACAGATAAGAGGCTAGATCAAGAAAGGTGGGTCAGAATGACAAAAACATTCTGGTCATACTGACTGGAGGATTCTGAAAGATGCAGTCTATAAAATAACTATTTTAATCTCTGCCAAGAGGCAAAGATTTCAGATTTTGTGGTTGCTCCAAACTAAGCCAAGGAAAAAAACTTTACCTTCTCAATTTCTGAGTATCAAGTTACTGCTAGATTCACAGAACCAAGGCCAGTAAAAATATCATAATCGTACAATCCATTGAGGAGATAAGGAAAGGAGCTGTGTTGATGTTCTCTAGCTTTCTTTCTTTTTTTTTAGTTTATTTATTTAAAAAAACTTCAGACATTACAATCAATTGACAGATGTATAGTCACAAAGTGCATCTCTAGCTTTCAGAGGTCTAATTGACTGTTGATTAAGAAGGAAGAAGTTCAGATAAACTAGCCTGATGTTCTCATTAATTCTGTAAAGTAGGGTTGACCCTATTATTAGGGCAGAGTCAGCTAGCCACAGATAACAGTTTGGGGTATTATAGAAAGTTTTTTTAAAGTACCCCTACTGTTCTCATTTTCCATCTTGTAGATTAATTTTATTAGTGTAACATACTTCACATACTTCAGGTATCAACTATTTCTACAGAGCTTTACAAGTTAAATACGAAGGCAGGGATGGCATGCATGTAGTAGCAGTAGCAGCAGCAGCATATATTCATTTATATCCCACCTTTTCCTCCATACTGGAACTAAGTTCAGCAGTTAAAACAAAGACAGTGGAAGCTGATGGCTTCAATGTCAGTGTCACTGTGAACCTAACACTAGTGATGTAAATTCATCTCTTTATTCTTTCCACCACTGAAAGTGGGTGGGTGTGTTATTATTCTTGCTCCTCTGTGGAGCAACCACTACAGTCTAGCTTGTGTGTTCTTTCTCGTTAATAATTTTTGCCATCCTGACCAAATTCTCATCTTTGATTGACCATGGGTACCCGAGTTTTCATCTTTGAATGTTGGGCAGTTTCCTGCCCACACAAAGCAATGATATGAAACCAGAACAACAACAGAGATATGCAAGAATTGTCCACTCCATACCACTAGGGAGCTATGTACACAAAGGCCTTCCAATCAAGATCCCTTCAATTAAAACAACAAAACAAAAGTACAGGCATACCTGCAAGCAACCTCTTAAATTTTAATAGCAGAACTCAGGAATTAAGGGAGAAATAATGATGCCCAGGAGCTGTGACTGTCTCAGAGGGTCAACAGGGAAGTACGTCAGTAGTCATAAGCATGCCAGTGTGGTTTCTCATCACTGAGGGTAAGTTGTGATATTGGCAGAATCTCCAAGGAAAAAAATCTACTTCTGTTTTCTTTTCCATTTTTAGAGGCACTTTTTGTCAGCCATTTCTGACAAATTCAAGCAATTCAGGTCCCATCAAACCAATTACAGATTTGTAACTGTTGTATATACTGTCTGCTTAATTTGAGATCCATCGACGACATGTATTCATGTACTGTTGGCCTGCATGGAGGAGGAGGAGGAAAGGAAGGGGAAAGTTTATCAAGATCCTGGTTAGCTGCATACATTGGCAATGAGTTTGGTTTGGCTTTATGAGTCACAAACTGCAAGGCTGACCTACAGCCTAGCTTCACAGAGCTGCACTGTCATGTGTTTTATGTTAATATATTCCAGTGGCTATGCTGTTGACTGCAAAGGACTAAGAAAGCTGTGATGATCCCAAGATAACCTCAAGGGGAAAAGAGACATGGTTGCTGCCTGAATTATGTCTGCACACGGAACAATTATTTGGTGCTACTGAATTGGCATTGCCTGCCTTGTAGCTTATCCAAAGTCCAGAGTGTAACTAAAATCTGTGGTCATAATAAAACAAAAAACAGATTCAAAACTGTTACTGTTTGGATTCTGTCCTTGGAATTGCAATGGCTGCACCAGCTGCCAACCCTGAGGGCATTTTCTAGGTCTGAAAATGGCAGTCTACCAGAAAGATCCCCAACAAAGCTATATGTTTATGTTATGGTTTTGCAGATTACATTTACTTATTTTCCTTTAACATTTTCAATTCATCCCAAAGACTGTTTCTAAAACTAGTAAATGCATTAGTCAAGGATTTATTGGCTAACCCCTTTTTACAAGGCTGCCAATAATCATTAAACACACTAGTTCTTAAAATATATAATTTGACACATTTATACTCCAATGGCTACTTGATTGGACTAACAGAGGAATGGAAGGCTGACAAACTTAGTGATATTTTTTCAGTCCCCCCATTCGTATCAGTGGGCTAGTCATCTATAGATTGGAGCATCCACAGATAGTCCCACACCATCATTACAGCCATGTTGATGCAATTACGCACAGGCCAGCACTCATTGACAATAATGGGGCTTGAGGTCCCACAATATTTGGTATCGACGGCGGGGGTGTTGGTGGGGAGAACCAAACTCCAACAGATACGGAGGTCTGGTTGTATTATCTTTTTATGCTAGTCTTCAATGGATGTTTCCAAGCCCTGTTGTAACTCAACCGATGAATAAACGTACCATGTGATACTGAAACAACTGAATATTGCTCCATTGTTTAACTCTTTCTCTGCTTTCTTCATCTGTGGTTTCTCCTTTGCACTGAATATTAGATTGTAAAACAATATCTGGACAGAGACCTGTGGTTTTGTATTTATGAAGCATCATGTGCACTTATGGCACTAAATGCATGGCATCTTCATCACAGATAATTTGCAATTATATTGGTGACTGAGAAAAAAATATACAAGAGGTGTGTGTGTGTGTGTGTGTGTGTGTGTGCATGCACAGACAAAGTATGTTCCTTAATAATCTTTGTGGGGAGGGAGGGGATCAAGCAACATGTTTTTATTGGTACTTGTAATGTTATCCATCCAAAAGGGATTATAATGAAGCCAGAGGTTTCCACTCTGATATTTATCCTCTAGACCAGGAGTTCTCAACTTTAGTGTTCCAGCTGGTCTGGACTTCAGCCCACAGATGTTCCAGCTTATTTATTTATTGACCAATGTGTACAGGAACTGTGTTAGTAGAAATCCCAAACTTCCCAAAGAGCATGGTATATCTTAAAGACAATGAGGATTGGTGATACTGGTTGTTCATTTCTGAGAGACCAAATGTTGTTGCTGTTGGATAACTGCTCTTCCTCTTGGGCAATGGCCTATAAGCCCTCTTGTCCTCCATATTGTTCAAAGTCTACATGAAACTGCTATGTGAGGTCATTTGGAGGGCCAAAATGCAAATGGCACCCAGATCATTTTCATCTAATCCTGGAGTTGTGGTAGAAATACTGACTTTACTTACTTGCACTAAAAATGTATATTGAATACAGCAAAAACTGGATGGTGAGATTGTGATGTCAGCATGCTCATAACATGGGAACCTTCCATCATGTGGCAAGTATAGTATCCATAGTACATGTTGGTAACTCAAAATACACTTTTGCAGCTGCTCCTTTGGCAAGTGCTGAACCTGTTTGTTACAGCTTACCAATGAACTGACCCTATAAGTATAACAAGAACTTGGAAATATATTGTTAATTATATTAGGATATTCGTGTGTTTGGGTTCACGAGAAACTTCACAATGAAGACATCAGATTGTATCTGCGTTGTATATTGTATATACTCTTGTATAAGTCTAGAATTTTTAGTCAAAAGAATTGTCCCAAAAAACCTGAGTCAACTTATCCACAGATCAATAAAAGTAATATGTTTTAACTCCTATCAAGAAAGGAACCATCCCCTTCTCTGAGTAGAGTGGCCAAAGGCGAGAGCTTAATCCATCCCAGGAGCACCTAAAAGATGACTGACCCCCTCTACTCTCTCCAGTGCCACCTCTTTTAATGCCTGAGTGGGAAAATGGCGGCAGTGGCAGCTCTTTGGCGCTTCCCCTCAAAGGAGCACTGAGAAGATTCGGGGTTTGAAGGATCTGAATAAGAAATTTGTGTATGTTTGTCAGCTTTTCAGGGTTAAAATCAGGCAAAGTTATCACATTAAGGCTATAATCACTGCTAACCTGGGCTGCACTGCAGAAATAATTCAGTTTGACATCACTTTAACTGCTGTGGCTCAATGCTGTAGGGTGCTGGGAATTGTAGTCTTGTGAGATATTTAACCTCTGTCAGAGAGTTGTGGTGTCACAACAAACTACAGTTCCCAGAATTCCATAGCATTGAGCCATGCAGGTAAAGTGGTGTCAAACTGGATTATTTCTACAGTGTGGATGCAGCCATTGTTGCCATTTGCTTTGCTTTGCCTTTTCATCCTTGTTGACATGTGTGCATCTTCTTACCCCTCCTGCATCCAGTTGCCTCCCCACACATCACACAGCCACAATTTATCATAGCAAAAAAATTATGCCTGCCGCAATTTTGTAAGTTCTTTGGCCTCATTTTCCTTTGCTTCATCCTTTACATCTTTTCTTACCTGTCCCTAGGCTTTACCCTCAGCATATCCAAAGGGATCTCAAAATCCATAATTTTGGTCCCAAAACCTACCCTCAACTTGTACATGGGGTCAGCTTATAGTTAAGTATGCATGTTAGTTGTAATGTGAAGGAGTTAGTAGACCCAGCCTATTATATTTATAAAGGCTTTTGTGTCAGGATATAGCAGAGTATCTGACGTATCTTGGAAGTGTGTTCTCAGCCATCAGCAAAGATAACAGCGGATGGTTGTCTTCCAGAAATGATGGAATGCAGGTCACCAGGAACTGTCCAGCTCACACTGCCAGGCTTCTGAAGATTAACAACAGACAAGCCGAGCTCCCAAAAGTGCTTATCTTTATTTACAAGTGCAAACCAATTATCCAATGCAACTTTTACTATACAGAACTAACAATCCACTCCTCTCATAAAACCCAACACCAATTACCGGAAGTCCTTGAGTTTATATAGACACAATGCCATGCGGTCCTAAAACCCAGCCTCTTTCGTTCATGGCTGTTACCAGTTTCCTGTGCCACCCAGAAAACTGTCCTCTTGTCTAAACAAACACATGTTCATCTTACAGGCTTCCTGCATGCTGACAGTAGAATGACCTTGTACACTCCGTGTTGCTATGCTCAGCAGATGTAGCTCATCAGCTTCATCCTCTGGCTGCTGATTGCTCATGGTCACCACACATCTAAACATTTCTTGTTAGCTTTTAACCCTTAACATTTTGGAGTCACTGTGTTGTTCAATTTGGGTCCCCCCACTTTCATCTAAACCTGCCAAAAGAGAAGGTAATGCAGAACATAAATATGTGTAGTTTTAATGGACCTTTGACTGCAATAGCATGGAGAAGAGTCACTGAGGACTCTTGAACTGTGTGCCCTGAAACAGCTATGTATCTGCAGGGATACATTTGGAGCCAACAACATGAATGCCTTATAAATTACTATGGGATAACAATCCCTTCTCATACTTCAGACTCTGGGATGCTAACTGAATAAGTCTAATTTTAAATGTATCAACAACAATTGGTCCAGATGACAATTGTTACCAAATAAAGAATTTTTAGTTTAATGCCTTATGCTTATTTTTTTACTTACTTGTTTACTTGCTTATTACATATTTACTTATTATTTATGTACTTATTAAAAATAGTTTGCCTCTCACTAGTGCTCCTAAAGCAAAATAAAATAAAATAGATAAAGGTAAAGTAGAAATCAGCTGCCTCCAGAATCCCTTACTGGTTTGGATTTTTTAAAAAATTGAAACATGCTCTTCATTTTTATACTGTGGGGACCATTCTCTATGCTTTTCATGTTATTTTTGCTTCTGGTACCTAATTGTCTGTTAAAGTAATAATGTCCACAAACACATTTATTTCTTAATGGAGGTATACCTGTACTTTATCAATCTGAAAATACTCTCAGCCTTGCGCTCTCTTTTCTCTACAGCTCTATCAGGGACACCAAAGATTTTTAAATGCCGATCCCCTGAAATGGAAACATTTTCATGCTACTGGACTACTGGCAATTTTCCTAATTTCACTACTCCAGGAACAATACACCTGCTGTATTCAAAAAGGTATAGAGAAATCAATCATGTACTTGAAATTGCTTTGTAAAATGGACCATTCTTTATTACTGTACTGACAATAAGTACCTAGATGCTGATAAGTAAGCAGGTGGTATTTCATACATGAATCCAGTTGACATATTAAATTGGGGAGAGACAGATAGCATAGTGATTGGTTAATAGCTGGGTAATAAGTTGGCTATAGAAGAATCCTGCTTCACCAGCTTTAAGGAGATTTTTGCAACCACCTTGTAGTGATGGGAGCAACATGGAACTAGACTTTGTAAAAATTTAACAAGCCGCAATCTATTCCAGTAGTAATAGCAATAGCATTTACATTTCTATACCACTATTCAGAACACTCTCTAAGCAGTTTACAATCTGTGAGCCAATTACCTCCAAGAAGCTGGATATTCATTTTACCAAACTACGAAAGAATGGAAGGCTGAGTGGACCCTGGAGCCCTGCAGGATTGAATGCACAACTTTTCGGCTGCAATAACCGCATTTAATCGTTGCACCACCAGGGCTCCTAATCCAGTCTCCTGTTTTGAACATTGGCCAGCTAGATTTGTTTGTTTGAAATATTTTAGACTGCCCTTTAGGGTGCAAGACCCTCTACAGCAGAGACAGACAAGTGTGGTAAGGGTAGGGAACACTTTTCTGACCCCAGGATCCTCCAGAAAGCCTGACTGATAGACACTGCTGAGGCAACTGCTTCAAACATCAGGTGCTTATAGGCATTGCAAGTAGCCCTCCATTGTACCTCTTTATCCTTTAAGCATTGGAACCAAAGCACCATGTGCTATATGGCCTGTCCACCTTCTAAACCAGCATGCTGACTTTGGGTGCAGTGGAAGATGCTGTCCTGTAGCCAGTATAGAACTAAGATTGAATTGCCAATACAGCTAGTTTCTGTATGTGGATTGAAGGAAGGGCAGCATTGTCATGTCCTTTGTTCCAGGGAGCAAAATGCCTTGGGTCAACTGTGAGTTTGAATGTAAGGACCCTCTTTTGTTTCTGCTCCCCTAACTGTTAGTATTCAGAGGAAATTTGCCTCTCAGCCTGAGACCAGCAGTCCTTGGAAGACTTACACTGCAAGAATTTCTCCATTGCTCCTTTGAAGCCATGTTAAGCTTTTAGCCATGAATATGTCCTGTGGTAGCAAATTTCATAAATTATCTACACAGGTTCCATGGCCAAGAGATGAATGGATAGCCTTTAGAAGTCTCAGTTGTCATTTGGTTGGTGGCTAGAAAATCTAAAAAAAAAATTATCATCTTAGAGTGCATCTACATGGCAGAAATAATGCAGCCTGTCACCACTTTAAGTGCTGTAACTCCATCCTGTGGAATCCTGAGTTTTACAAGGTCTTTAGCCTTCTCTGCCAAAGAGTGCTCAAGACTCACAAAACTACGGTACAAATCTCAGGATTCTGTAAGATGGAGCCATGACAGTTAAAGTGATGTCAAGCCGATTTACAGTGCGCTGTTGTCAGGCTCCCATCTGCCACCCCCAAACAACAAGAGGCTGTGCTTCCTAAAAGTAACAGCTTTATTGAAAGGTAAAGGTATAGGCAACAGAAGTGACTTCTTTGTCAGGAATGAAGATACATAGTTACAGATGGGTTATACAGTATAGTCCCACGAGCAGACCCACCCCCATTAAGCAATAAAGTTAATTAATTGGATCAGTCTTTCCCGCGCAGTGAGGAATCTCCACCCAGATGACGTAGTGTCCTCTCGTCCGGCCTCCCCGGCCTGTTCCCAAAACAATTAAGTTCTCACCAAGTGTTATCTCCTCCTTGCACCTGTGGCCTTGAAGCCCAGACATCCCTCTCTACTAAACTAAGTAATATAAAACCTTAACAACCTATGAGTATATGTAAGAATGGTTATATATCCCATCATCCCACAACCCAACATACATTGTAGCATATAAAGCATAACAACAACATATATTAATATCAGGAACATATTACTATAACAGTCTATAAGTAGTAACATTAACTCTTAAGATGTAACTCACCCCTCCCAACACAAGAGCCGTCTCGGCCTGGCTGGGTAACTCCCTAACATTGTAACATTCCAATCCTAATAAGCAAGCACAGAAGCTAGCCATCTATCTATCCCCTTCTAGTACATTCTAACTAACCAATATATATCAAACCTATTATGTCCTTAATCAAATAACATCTAAACAAAACCCTAAACTAATAATCCCTCTGACAGAATCCCCAAATGAATATATAAATGATCAATGAATATATGAATGCAGGGGAGTTCTGACAGTTGTCCACATTCGCTGGGGATTGGAGAGCAGGAACCCTGCAAAAGTGAAAAAAAAAAACACAAATTAAAAAAAATACCTGAGAGAACACCTCTCTAGGAATCTCTAGGTTCTCCAGTGCAACTCTATGGCCAACATTCAGCAGAGGTTGACCATAGAATTACACTGGAGGACCTACAAAAGCCTAGAGGTAGGGTCTAGGAATCTCTAGGTCCTCCACTGTGACCCTATGGCCAGGTACTGTCAGAGTCATGCTGGAGGACCTAGAGGTTCCTAGAGAGAGCATATTAATCAAATGCATGAATATCAATTCCACAAATGTGTAGGGCCAAATGTATTTCTACAGTGTGGATGTACTCTCAGTAGTTCAGATGCTGTACAGCTTTCACTATACTGTAGTGTTAAACATCATTGTGTGGTTAGAAAAATATCTTTACTATAGTGATTGGTTCTTACCCTTCTATATGGCTCCTATCCATTGCTGTTGTTAAATTCTCTTGCTATTTGCCATAAATGATATTAGCCAATTTTCAAATGACGACTGCTTTTAAGTCATGTCAGAAAATCAAAATTTCTACATAAAAAACTCACATAATTATCAGAACCCAAAGACCTGTTTTAGGTGCTGTCAACACTCCCCAGCAATCCTCCTCATCCGTCAAAGTCATTTGCTAAGCACATGTTAATGAACACATTTAATTCTTACCATCAAGAGATTAGGCACAATTTCTTTCTCATCAAGAGGAGGCAAATCCAATTATAGAAAGAACATTATAGAAAGCACATTCTCCGTTTGTTTCTGCCTTGTTACAGAGACTAAAAAATGGTTGTTCACCATAATTTGAAATTTTCCTGCTGCGTTTTCAGGAGCTGCTATTTTTTTCAGTAACATTGTTTGCATTAAAAAAAAAACACTTCATTTAATGTGCCTGAGAATTTCATCCAGGAGAATGGGGCAGCAAGACATTGCTTGTAGTTAATCGAATAAAAGGGGGGGGGGACTAATTTGAAAGTGATAAGATACAATGATACAAGTTGATCTTTTTTAAAAATTGGAAAATCAAAAGCCTTGTTATACAATTTCTCTGAGCTTGGGATAATGTTTCCTTTCTTTGGATGTTCATAGTATCTGTTTATCTATCTAATCTTTAATTATTTTCATATTATTCTAGGAAAAGTGAATGGGAAGAATGTCCTGATTATGTAACTGCTGGTGAAAACAGCTGTTACTTCAACACAAGCTACACCTCTGTATGGGTTCCTTATTGTATCAAGCTAGCTGACAAAAACCAGATATATGATGAAAAATGTCTCCGTGTGGAGGACATAGGTATACTTCCAATATGTATTTGGTTCAGCTGCCTTTATAGCAATGTAACCAAGAATGTTTCAGGTTCTTGTATTATATGTTAATCTGAAGTTGAGAAGTGATGCGAAGACAGAACTGTTCTTTCTCTCTGTAGTCATTTGGAAAGGGATCATGTTTTCTTCACATCCTCCATTTGCTAGATGTTTCGTGGTCCCATAAACAAAACTTCACATAGGGGTCATTCACACTTATTTTTTTGAACAAAGAGATTTGCATCTCCAGTCCGATTCAGAATCGATTCAGAATCGACTTGGTGTTCCCACTATGTTTACTGCAATTGAATCTCTCTGTGCCATTTTAAAGCTGTTGCTGTTCACATTTGCCACCGTCTTGATTTAAAATAGAGGCACACCCATTTCTGGGAATAATGCAGTGCAATCTGAATTGGTCACACTACCAAAGATGCAGATCATTGCGGCTCTTAAAAAAAAAACTGCTAAGAGGTCCACCAGTTTATTTCGGTAGTGTGAATGGGGCCATAAGATGCTTCTGCACTACAGAAATAATCCAGGTTGACACCATTTTAACCTCCATGGCATAATCCTTTAGAATTCTTGGAAATGTAGTTTAATGAGACACTTAGCTTTCTCTGTCAGAGAGCTCTGGTGCCACAACAAAATACGATTCCCAGAATTTCATAGCATTGAGCCATGGTCCCCTGGCCACTGAGTCCCCTGACCATCAGAAAGAAAATCAAATGCCGACCTCTGATTTCACCACAAGTTATTGAATTGTTTTTAAAGTATGTTTTCAATTTCACATTGTTTAATTGTATTTTAAGGGGGGGAGTTGGGGCCTTGGACTGTATATTTTAACCTTGTAAGCCGCCTTGATTGCATTGTGTAGAGAGAGGCAGGATATAAATAATTATTATTATTATTATTATTATTATTATTATTATTATTATTATTATTATGGAAATTAAAGCAGTGTCAACCTGGATTATTTCTGCAATGTGGATGCAGCCATAGTGAAATATGCCAGCTCCTGTGGATCCTGTACAATCTGTGTTTTTCCATTCACATTTCTTATACTTCTACCTTTTCAAAATAAAGTCAGTATTTCTTCAACTCTGCTGAGCCTTTTGCCACTAAGCCATCTACCTATCTTCCTCCTACTGGACCTATGTGACTGATTCTCCATTTTTATGAGCCCAGTGGAGTCATTACCCCAGGTCTGGGAAAATAACACCTGGACTTTCCATTGGCCAGTTATGCCCTTTCTCTCAAACACAGAAGGTAGTTCTCCTTCTCTCCACCACTTTAAAATGCTATTATATTCTATAATATGAAAATGGAAATTCATTTTATACATAGCATTGTGTTTTTAACTTTGTAGAATCTTTGGAGATTATTATAGAAACAACAAGAGGATGAAAGTTTTGATAAATTACCATCACTTACTATATAGATCTTAAATGGACAAAACGATAGTTGCCTTAAATACTGCTCAGGGCTAGGGCCACAGCTAAGAATCAGACCTTATGTTTCACATGTCAGTGGTCTCAGATTCAGCGCCAACATGTCCTGTTTAAAAAGTATTTCAGGTAGTAAGTGTTGATGGGACTTGTTCGTGAGACCCTAGACAGCCTTCCCCCAATTTGAACACTCCATGTTTAGGAATTTGTTGTTGTGGTCATTTACAGTGCTTTATAAATAAAGGTTAATAATAATAATAATAATAATAATAATAATAATAATAATAAGTCATTTGTGACTTCTGGTGACCCTAAGCTAAGGTGACCTTATCACCAGGTTTTCTTGGCAAGATTCATTCAGAGAGAAGTTTGTCTTTGCTTTCCTCTGAGGCTGTGAGAGAAAGAGAGAGAGAGAGAGAGACTTGCCCAAATTCTCCCAGACTGAGCAGAGATTCAAATCCTGGTCTCCAAAGTTGTAATCCAGTGCTCAAACCACTACACATTAACTCTCAACTTCAGTAATACAGAAGAGTCATCATACTGCTTTGATGTCATGGGAGTTGTAGTCTGACCTGGCCAAGTTTGCCACATTGGGGAAATCTGGATTTGATACTGCTAAGCAAGATGGATTTGTGTTGTGCGTAAATGTGAGAAAGCTTCATCTGCCTGCATTTCACTGTAGCTCAAAATCTATTCCCAATCCAGCAGAAATGCAACAGATCACCCCTCCCTCCCAAAAAATGCTGCAAATGGCTCATAGTTAACGTACTTTAAAAAAAATTAAATAGGGATGCTCACATGACCAACTCACACATTCATTGACATGCAGAGTGGGAATAGGCATTCATGCCTACTGGCTGTATTCACAAAGAGGCATTCATTTGTAGGGATTTGTTCAGGCTTCCCTGGTTGATAGGATATTTGTATTTGCATGAATCTCTACTCACCTAGAACTGCTTTGCACTAAAACTGAATACATGAGCAGGAAATACATGGGTTTATGTACCTTGAGTACAGGAACAATCAGAAGTTAGAAAGTTTAATTTTTAAAAGTACTTTGTTGTTCCTACTACTTGTTGCAGTGTTTAAAAGTAATGAATAACGGTAGTATGCATTACAGTGTTTTCAAAATCCCTTATTTTGGCTACTTGTTTCTTCCCCCCTCCTTTCCCACCCCACCCCCTTTTTTCTCCTTAATTCTTGCATGTGGAAACACTTAGAATTGATGACATAAAATCTGAAAAATTCCTATAACAATGTCTCTTTAAAATGTCCTTCAAAGGTAACTGGAAAATATTACTTGTTACATGTCTCCCCACCCCCACCTCTGCTCAACTGCATCACTTTGTGCAAAAGAAAAAGTGTCTAGTTATTGTTAATTTCATTATTTCTAACCCATTTTTTTGAAGCTTGGGAAGTAATTACACGTCTACCCTTACACACATATATATTCTTGGGGGAAGAGTGGTGTGTTAATGGGTAGGACTAAAAAGGGTAATGGATTCTCTTTTCGTTATCCTTTCGGGAAATGAGTTTTAATTCCCAATGATAGAGCTGCCACATTTATTGAGATTGAAATTCCTCATTGCTTTTGATTGTTTATTCACAGTGATACCAGACCCTCCTGTTGGACTCAATTGGACTGTGCTGAACAGCAGCCCACTAGGCATCTATACCGATATCTTAGTTACCTGGAAGCCTCCACCCTCTGCAGATGTCAGGAATGGATGGATCACACTCAACTACCTCCTCCAGTACAGAGAAGTAAATGAGACAAACTGGAATGAGGTATGTATAGGAGGAGCACCCTTCAGAGATTCTACACTCTCACTATGCCAAGAATGTCTCAAATCATGATCCGAGATCACCATGACACTAACTGGAGACCTGAACTGTTGCCACACAGCTTCAGTGTCCTCTCCTGTTCACCCAGCTTTACAGCAAGGATGTATTTGTGTCCCTTGACATGTCTAGATGCCCTAGGTTGATCTTTTTTGTGGCTCAAAAATAGAATGAACGGCTGTTTTTGGATGCCCCAGGTGCAATAATTTACTTTTTAAATAGGTGTAGAATCATAGAATCATAGAGTTGGAAGAGACCACACGGGCCATCCAGTCCAACCCCCTGCCATGCAGGAAATCCAAACAAAGCATCCCTAATAGATGGCCAACTAGCCTCTGCTTAAAGACCTCCAAAGAAGGAGATTCCACCACTCTCCAAGGAAGGAGTGTGTTCCACTGTCGAACAGCCCTTACTGTCAGGAAGTTCTTCCTAATGTTGAGGTGGAATCTCTTTTCCTGGAGCTTGCATCCATTGTTCCGGGTCCTGTTCTCTGGAGCAGCAGAAAACAAGCTTGCTCCCTCCTCAATATGACATCCTTTCAAATATTTAAACAGGGCTATCATATCATCTCTTAACCTTCTCTTCTCCAGGCTAAACATCCCCAGCTCCCTGAGTCGTTCCTCATAGGGCAAGGTTTCCTGACCTTTCACCATTTTAGTCGCCCTCCTCTGGACACGCTCCAGTTTCTCAATGTCCTTTTTGAATTGTGGTGCCCAGAACTGGACACAATATTCCAGGTGGAATAGAGGACTCCCTGTACTGTTTAACATAAAAATATACATTTTTGAGAACCAAAAGTCTACTTCCATCCATTTTGTGTTTTTTGTTTTGTTTTCCATATTCCATAGGTCTCCTAGAGTATAAAAGTGGCACCTTGGACTTGCCATAGTTGCTCATCTCTGTTCTAGACAAAGATGCCACCAGACAAGGCATAATAATATTTTCAAATGTAATGAATAAATTTCATTTATTCATTGATTTTATTTGTATCCTGCCTTTCTCTCAAAAAATGGGACTCAAAGCACTTTACAGAATATGTTGAAACACAGTAGCTAAAAGAAGGTGTGATATAAAAGTTTTACAAGCATTCAAAATAAATCCAATTCAAACATTACTGTTAAGATGTTAATTTAAAAACAACTTTGCTGTTATGGACCTTCAAGTTATTTCTGACTTATGCCATTTTGTGTAAGACAGACTTATTAGGGGATTTTCTTGGCAAGATTTGTTCAGAGGTGGTTTCCTTTTGCTTTCCTCAGAGGCTGAAAGAGTGTGACTTGCACATGGTCACCCAACGGCTTCTCCTAGCTGAGTGAGAATTCAGACTCTGGTCTCTAGAGTCATAGTCCAATGCTCAAACCACTACACCAAGCTGCTTCTCTTTAAAACAACTAAAAACACGTACAATGCATATTAAGAAACAACAAACCCACTGCATATCCTTCTACTACAACCAGTTAAAGGCTGAAAGCTTGTTTAAATAAGAAGGTCTTTGCTTGTTGGCAAAAGAAAGGGGGGCAACAGAGCCTCTGTCAGAAGGGAATCTGGTAGCCTAGAAACAACTAATGGTACATATAGTTCTTGCTAAGGAAAGAGATCAGAATGTCCCAGATTTTGTTCCTATTCTTTCCCATTTATTTTGGTGATCTGTGCACCTTTTGTTTATCCAGTAATATTTTCTATCAATTCCTGGTAGAATAAGAGACTTTTCGGATGCATCCACACCGATTACAAGACCTGAAAGTCCCAGGTTTTGTTCTTGTTCTTTTCTAGGGAAGTTTTGGTTTTTTTTTTGGGGGGGGGGTGCAGGATTGTTTTTGGTGACCCATAAACATTATCTTATCCCAGAATATTTTCAATCTGTTCTGGATATAATCAAAAGATAAAATGAACTAGCTCCTGGGCTTGGTTTACTTTAACCCAGTATTTTTCAAAAAGACATAGATCTGTTTACTGGTTCTCTGTTTCTGCTCTCTCAGCTCTTGAGGCAGCCCCTCTCATGATGACAATTTCAGTGACACCTGCAGTGTGGGACACGTTTTTACCCATGGCATCTTTAGTTGCAAGCCTGGGTGTGACATGGGACATGGAGGAGAGAAAGAACTGGAGGGGAGGGAGAGAGGAAGGAAGTATGGAAACACACCAACGGACAAACTAAGCATACCCCTCTAAGAAGATGATGGTGGGGAGTGAAAAAAGAAATTTCCATATGAATCTGAAGTCCTGGGGGTGGGGAGAAGCTATTTTGAAACAGAAAACCCAAGATATCTTGAGAAATGTTTGGAGGTGACAGGTAGGATGTATAGACATACTCTGTTTGACATAATCAAACAGAAAGCCCTAGAAAGTTCCATTACTTTCAGCCACTGCAGATAGGCCCTAAATACCAGCTCCCTAGATCTGTTTATTTTATCCTATTATAACACTGGAAAGAACAGGAACAAATTCTGGGACTTTTCAATCAATCTGGATGTGCCCAATGTTCAACTAGTATATACTACTGCATCTGATTCACATTGAACTTCCACTAAAAACAGCTAATTCAGCATCAGTTTATTTATTTCTCTCAGCCAAAGAAATATTAACTTCATTGTTGGTTTTCATTTGAATAATTTTAAAATGTTAACTTCTTTAACTACAATAATGAATACCTCACTCTTCCCCTGGGTTTTTTCTTTTAAGTTTTCATTACCACCACATTAATCTTAATTGGGTTTGGTCTTTAAAATTATTGTGTACTCAATGATAGCCAACCCTTTTTCATTACAGAAAGAAGCAAAGGATGCCACAAAATTTCCAGTGTATGCTTTGAAGACTTGCCATGATTATGAGATACGAGTCCAAGCCAAAGTTTCAACGGGAGCTTATGGGGAGTTCAGTGAAGTGATCTATGTGTCTTTTGGTTCGATGGGCCTGGTGCCATGTGAAGAAGGTAAGTGAGAGAAGTAAATTTCCTATGAGATTCTTCTCTAAATACTCGTATTGGATAGACATCCTACTTCCCATACAAACTTCTTGGTCCACAAGACTGATTTCTGCATTTATTGCTTCATCAGTACATACAGCATAGTCTAGTATGGATCAAATCAGTTAATGCAATTTTCAAGGGCAAAAAATGTTCTGCTTTTCCATATAGTTAGTTCTAGATGAGAGGTGCGGAAAATTTGGCCCTACATAAGCTTTGGGCTATAGCCCCCATACACATATTGTTGGCCGTGCTGGTTGGGGCTTCTATGAGTTGCAGTCCAAAGCATCTGGAAGGCTGGCGATTCCTCTTCTCTGCACTAGATCCTCAACTAGGAGCACATTTTCAAGGAAGCTCTTGTGTGATGACACACTTGAAATAATTTAGTTAAAGTTCTAGAGCAGGAGTGGGCAAAGTATGATCCTCTAGATATTTGGTGGACTGCAAACCCCAGAATTCTTCACCACTGGCTACAGTGGCTCGCAGATGTTGTAGTTGAATATTTCTTGCCCAATCCAGCTCTAGAAAAGCCTGGATAATCATAATCATGGATTATTAGTTTCTCTAGACATCTGATGTTTTTGATACAAGCAGGCTCTCTCATGAATTGTATTCTTTTGGAGGGTTAAATAGGTATCAGATATGTCCAGAATACTCTCAGTCTCTGTCCTTCTTCAGCAAAACAAGCAGTTTATAAACAGCGCTGTCTTCTTTTCCCATAGCACCAAGAGTGAGACATACTTGCCCCGTCTTCCCCTGGGGTCTTCGTGGGTAAATGAAAGCAAGATTATTTTGCTGGATAATTAAAGCTGAAAGCATCTGGTGTCATGTTCTTTGTCAGAAATCTCTGGATAGAATCTTGTTGGTTAATCCAAACTTCAGTAGATCCTTTTGTGCCTCCTTTTTTTATGGATGGGAAGTTTTACACTCTCTATAAGCACTATTCACAGTCCCATATGACTTTGCCCCCAGCTTTGCCTAGAAGCCTGCAGAGAGTAGAGAGAGTCTGTTTCAGCCTTAACCCAGTCTTTCAGAGCTTACAAAGAACACCCTGATATATTTAGTATTTGTGTTCTGGCCTAAGATCATTTCTTGAGGAGCCTACTGAATTTTATAATCCTTGGAGGGAGTCCTTTATCTCAGACACACCTTTGTCATAGGCCTGACTTATGGGGACCTTCTGAATGGCTGTCCCCAGACTGTGGCATTCCCTTCCATAAAAGGTTAGGCTGGCTTATCTCTGCTCTCTCTCCAAGCATTTGGCAATCAACTGGCTTTGCAGAAGAGTCTTTCATGTGTGTGTGTTGTATAGTGTGTTTTAACACAATACTTACTTACGATTTTGTTGTGGTTTTTTTTTTGTTTACTTTTTCTTAACAGGTTTTTAGCTGTACTTTGTTTTTATCTATCTTATAAGCTGCCATGGATTCTGTGTCAGGATAGATAGATAGATAGATAGATAGATAGATAGATAGATAGATAGATAGATAATCAGTTATACAAAGTAGGGAATTATACTAAAACTTTGAATTCTGGAAAGACAAGTTAGATTTAGAATGGAGAGAGCAAACAGGGCCATGCCTGCATGCAACATAGTAGAAAAGTTTTTAATACTTGCTAATTAGATTAAAAAGCTCATATCTTGCAGGAATGATCAAATTACTCAAACATACACACCTCAAAACAAGATATTTATCAGACTTATCAGCTTTAAGTAGCATGAAGTTTCATCAAGAAATATAAAGAAACTAGAAAATGACACTCCTGTTTCTGCTTTGTGATTTCAGAATTCCAAGTTCCTTGGCCTTTGGTGATGGCTTTTGGAACCCTTGGCCTGATGGTGATGCTTTCTCTGGTTCTTTTTTCTAAACAGAAGAAGTAAGTATTAACTGTATTTGATAGATTGTATGTAATACACTGTCACGTTCTAAACAACTAATTCATCAGCTGATACCTTTCTGTGGTGTTTCAGTAAAACCTGGAGTATTCTGTTATAGAAAAAAAACTAGCAAAAACTCAAATGGGTTCTAATTTTGGGAGAGGGGAACATGGTCACTTATCTAGATAAATTTTGATGCACATTCTAAATAAATTACCTGGATAGATTTTTGATGTATATTCTAAGGTGTCTGCACCGGCCAAATATAGTGGCCTCCCCCCGTTTTGAGTCTGGTGCAAATAGTCCATATGATGTCCGGCCTGTTTAGTACAAATCCTGGGGTATAGTCCTTTTAAAATGGAGTTTGAAAAGTCACTAGTTGCTCTGCATCTTCCCAGAAGCAGCTTCTACTTGACTTGTTTAAATGTGTGCTGTTGTGCTGCCCAAGGCAGCTGTTGCTGCTGTGCATCGCTCACTCTGAGGTCAGAAAGAGCCACTTAGCCATGTGATGAAAGCTTGATGTATATATTGGTATTTCTGTGACAGTTAATTGTTACAAATCTTCCAAATATTTTCATATGACTTATAAAATTATTTTTAAAATGCAAATAGCATTATTTCAGTAGGATTGATAGTTTTCAGAATTGCAGCAAATAGGGAGGAGGGTATTTAACTGTTTTCCCCCTGCTACAAATCTGAAGGAAATCCTTCCTCTCCACAGCTCCTATTTGCTTTGGGAGAAAATCCTCTAATTAATTAATAATTATTATAATTTGTTTTATTTATATACCGCTATTCCAAAGATCATAGCGGTGAACAGCAAGTAAGCTAATTAGCAAGTAAGCTAATTTGCCCCAGTCTGGGTACTCATTTTAGCGACCTCAGAAGGATGCAAGCCTGAGTCGAGCTTGGGCCCTTTTGCTGGTCTTGAACTCGCAACCTTGTGGTTTTGAGTGAATGGCTGCAGTACAGGCATTTGACCACTGCGCCACCAGGGCTCCTACAGAAGAATTCCCCATAATGCAAATATAAGTTTCAATGAAGATATTTCCTTCACAACCACACCGTGGGAGAAAAGATTAAAGTCCCACTCCAGATTTGCTGCAGCAGCAGTTACAATCCCATTCCTCATGAAGCTCATTTACACTGGCCAGGAAATTCCAAAGTAATCTGGTCCCAGAGCTGCCCTTGCTTCTCTCATTACCTCCACACTTTGGAGTGACACCAGGTGGCTGTCTACACATGTGTTCTGCTGTGCCACCCGGCACCACTGATGCTGGCACAAGTCAGTCCCTCTGGGGGCAGAAACAAAGGGTTCAGAATTTATCACATGGCTAGTGTCTTGTTGAGACCTCAGATGGAGTGACACATACCAACACCAGACAGCACAACAGGATGTGTGTGTAAACATCCACCCGGTATTGTTCCGGAGTGTTCTGGATTATCCTACAAAATCTGAAGCAATTTTTTTTTATTTAAAAAAATCCAGTTTAGGCAAGATTAGTTCATCTCCCAATACAGCATTACAACTTAAGTATATTAGAGAGAAGACTACATTCAATTTTTTTTATTGCTATGCTAGTTTTATACATGCAGAGAGCTTTTTACATGAAAAAGAATTGTCAGTTCCTTACCTGAAGTCCTGAAATTGCAGAATTCAGCAATCTCAGAATTTCATTACTGGGAGCATGGATCCTACAAAAAAAAGTGAGAATGTCCTTCAACCACACTTTGAAATATGCCATACATGCGCAAACCATGTCCATGTATGTAATGCCATATTACCAAAATGTACACTAAAAAAAGTAAATATGCATTAACTTTTCTTTCTCTCCAAGACTGAAGATACTGATTCTTCCTCCTGTTCCAGTGCCCAAAATTAAAGGAATTGATCCAGATCTCTTAAAGGTAATCAGAGAACAGCTGTTAGAGTCGCAAAGCCTTAAATATTGTGAAATGTTGTGTTTGTTAAATAATTGTGTTATTTGGCTCCCTGCTCAAGGAATGTGAGGTCAAATCTTCCACAGTCAGATTATCATATCCATGGATTTAACCATCCATGGCTTGAAAATATTTTTAAAAGATACAAATTTAGAAAGCAAACCTTGATTTTGCTATTTTATATAAGGACACCATTTCACTAATCCTGTTAATCCAGCCTGCAGCAGTTCCCTAAATTTGCCCATAGTGTCCCTGGTTGACCATCCCCAAGTCCCCAGTCTATCAAAAGGTAAGCCACTGAACCACACAGTCAAGGCAACAGCTCACTTGCTTTGGTTCCACCTAATTTTCCTCCCACGCAGAAGAGAACAGACTCCTGGAAGTGAACCCACTAAACTAGCACTTTGAGTCCCATGGTTGGTGCTCCACCAGCTCCTGGAGCAGCAATTTATTGCTCTTTGTTTTCTTTTCACCTGTCTCATGCAGGGAAACCAGAAAAGAGAAGACTAGTCTCTATGCAAGGTTTCGACTGGAGAAGCCTGAGATAGTGCTTCAACCAGTTATCCAGCAAGGGACTCGGTGACATCAGGAGGCATGGACATGACTTCTGGTGCCATCCATGCCACATGATGAAGAGTCAGGGGGTTCTGGCCCTTACTTCCAACAAATTCCCTACTCTTGTTGCATGTATTGTAATGAATGACAATAGTATTAGTTATCCCACAACTAGACTCCAAAAGTGTAGGAACCACATAGATTGGCTTGGCTATATGGCATTTTGAAAATTTGAAATTACTGCAGATGGCTGCCTGAATTATAAAATGATTCACCACAACCACCAAAAATCAAGCCTATGGTTTTTTTTGGAAATCCAGTAGCTTTCCTGTGACGTAGACATAGAATTAATGCTATTCTGGGATATAAGAGGACAAATCATATTATTATTGATTATAGCAAAAGAAGCATAAGAGGCCACTCTTTAAACAATAATACTATTATTTATTCATTACCGTATATACTCGTCTATAAGTCTAAAAATGTATGCCCAAAAATTGACCCCAAAATCCCAGATCAACTTATTTACAGGTCACTATAGTAATGTGATAACAGCTCTTTCAGATTTCCCCATGTGGTGCAGAGAGGAGTGTATTTCTCTCTGGAGCCAAGCAGACTAATTGGGTGATTAATTGATATTGCTGTTTGTTTAAGCGTCCCTCTCCCACTCGCATGTCTGGCTGAAACAAAAGATGAAACTATGAAGCAAAAAGCCTCAGTGAGAATCTCTCTTGCCATACGCACACATACACACACTGAAGGAGCCTCCAAGTTTTATCCTCAACCTATGCATAATTTTGGCCCCAAAACCTGACCCTAACTTATACATGAGGTCAACTTATAGTTGAGTATATATGGTAAATTAAAATGCCTAGGCCTAAATCTAGTTGCTAGTTCCAACTTGAGTAGACCAATTGAATCAATGGGATTTATATAATTGTTGGTTTACCATTCATCATTTCATTCAATAGGTCTACTATAGCTGAAGTCAGCCATTGAATTTAGGCTTTATACACCTCCTTTCAGGGGAAAGCCCAACTAGAAAGGATTATAAGAGATAATAGCTTCATATACACCATATGCAATAATACAAACAAACAAAAACAAACAAGCTTCATTTATATACCGCTTCATACCGCCTAAGCAGTGTCTAAGCGGTTTACAACTGTAAGCTAATTTGCCCCCCAACAGTCTGGGTACTCATTTTAGCGACCTCCTTGGAAGGATGCAAGCCTGAGTCGAGCTTGAGCCCTTTTTCTGGTCTTGAACTCGCAACCTTGTGGTTTTGAGTGAGTGGCTGCAGTACAGGCATTTAACCACTGCACCACCAGAGCTCCTTAATAAATAAACATTGGTTGGATTTTCTTAAATATCAAACATCCTTTGTTTCTCTTTCCACTGTAATTAAGAGAGACTTCCTCAGCTTTTCCCTCAGACTAGATCTTTCTAAATACCACCCATCCACTCCCTCACAAGCACAAACAGATGCTGTAGTCTGCCTCCAGTTCTCGAATATATACTGTATATATAAAGCATATACAGTACTACCATTTTTAAACTGTTGAATAACTGTTTCTACTTTCATGCTATTTTAAAACATGTGCTTTGTAGAAAGGAAAACTGGATGAAGTCAATTCCATCTTAGCCAGTCATGGAACCTACATGCCACAGCTCTATGGGGATGACTCTTGGGTGGAATTTATTGAGCTGGATATAGATGAGACAGAAGAGAGGACTGAAGGCTCAGATACTGACAGGCTGCTTGGTGATGACCACACAAAGACACATGGCTGCCTTGCAGTGAGAGACGATGATTCTGGCCGGGCCAGCTGCTGCGAACCTGATATCCCCGAGACTGACTTCAGCGTGAGTGACACATGTGACGGAACCTCAGACATCGACCAGTCCAAAAAGACAAGTGACAAAGAAGAGGATCTCTTGTGCCTTGATCAAAAAGACAACGAGAAGCCAATGTCAAGCCTTGAAGCATCTACTCAGCTGTTGCCTGATAATGCAACCAAAGACAAGCATCCAAAAGGCCATGTTTCTGTCACTGACAATACTCAGATGGCAAGCCCACCTGTTCAAACCCAGCTGAGCAACCAGAGTTCAATGGCAAACATTGACTTTTACACGCAGGTGAGCGACATTACACCAGGAGGAAATGTCGTTCTCTCCCCAGGGCAAAAAAAGAAGATGGGGCAAGTCCAAAGTGAGGCTGAGACAGAACCAGTTGCACAGTGCCAACCGAGCATTGCCATGGACAGTGCCTATTTCTGCGAAATGGATGTGAAAAAATGTGCCACTGTGATGCCTCACAAAGAGGCCGAGCCAGATGTTCAAGACCAGAGCTTTCCTGAGGGTGCTTACATTGTCACCGAGAGCCTTACCACTAGTGCTGTGAAACCTGCAACTGCAGCAGAAGACAAAGAAGAACCAGAAAGTTCTGGAATGCCAGTGGCGGACTATACATCAATCCATGTAGTACAGTCTCCGCAAGGCCTTGTGCTCAGTGCTACATCGCTCCCTGTGCCAGACAAGGAATTTATGGTGTCATGTGGTTATGTGAGCACAGACCAACTTAACAAAATCTTGCCCTAACCTTCTTTTTGACTATGTGAAAATTACTTTCACCCCCTTCATTTCTCTCTGTCCACACTTCTGTCCAGCTCCAAAGCACATATGAGGCTCTCCAAGAACAGGAGCTTCCCAATTCACTTCAGTATTACAAAAAGCTTCTTGTGTTTTTAGAATTTTGCCAACATTTACATGAATGGGGAAGTTCATGCTCACATGGAGTTCTGTGTACATAATTGAGTACTTGCATGCTCATTTGGAGCCTTTCAGTGGAGATATAAACAAGATAAGAGTTGGCTTGAATGTGCATAAGCTTAAACCACAACACACATGTTCAGTATTTTCAAAAGGTGATGGTGCAGTCCCTTCTACTTTTATCTATAATGTTGAATCAATCACAGTATTGTTGTATCTTGTAAATATTGTCTTACAAAATGTTGCTGGAGCAGGTTCAGTAATAGTGAATGTTGTTATGTTAGGTGTTGATTTGGGGTTTCTCGTAATTCATTGGATGGCTATGTACATGTGTCATAAATCATTCTTCATTAGAAAGCTAGTGTCAGGTGTTATCTACAGTTTGTGTTCAGTCATACCATATGCTGAGATGTTTATACTGGCAATTGGAGAATGAAACATTGGATAAGGAAGCAGAACAGCTTGGTTAAATAATACATTTATTTTGATTTATATAAACAGTAAACATATTTTAATACTTTAGACAAGCAGGCATGGATATTTTATATTTACACTACACAGTGTAGTTTAATTATAATGATCTCTCTATGGAATGTATGTGCTGCAATTATTGTGGCAGTTTTTTAAAGAAAAAGAATATAAGAAGAAAGCTATTTTTACAGAACATTTTTATACTTCCACAAAAGCTGCAGAGAACTAAATTTTCAACATTACTTTATTGGAGCCTGTATATTTCTGGAAAGTACTATTCATATTTTTGCATTTTGTAGCAAAAAACAGTGTGTACAACAAGCCAAATACTTTCTGTCACTAGACATTAAGTTGTTGTACCAACACATTGAACAGTCTGTACACCAGTAGAAACTAAAATGAGTTTGTTTTTTTCAGGGCCTTTCAGGAACACAATTACCCTTTGATGGAACATTGAGAATTAAGCGCTGGTAACTTGACAACACTGTTCTTCACAACAAATTATTTTAAGATCTTTATCAGAAAATTATTAAGGGATTCAGCACTAATAGTCAATAAAAGCTGAGTCAGGGAGGTTATTTTGAAGCTCAGACTCTGAATCAAATGAAGTTATAGAACTCAGCACAGTATTGTTAATGCAACATTATTTTATTTAAATTTGCAAATTCTGCACACATCAGCTGGTGGAAGGCTTGAAAGGAGCAGTGGAGCTTAAGCCTTATTTAAGTGAGCTTTTTTTCCCTCAAGGTACGCCTTAACATACTTCAATTTCAAATTCTGTTTACAAAATTAAGGGTTAAAAACAACCCTTGCTTGTTTATTTTACCCATGCTGCCTTGTGAATAGGCATCACTGTGGAACTGGGCCTGCAAGCAGTCATTCCTGAATCAAGACCTGGAACATCTCCAGCCCAGAGTTCCTTCAAGCACTGAACCTGAGCTGAGAGCCTGAGGCCCAGCCTCAAAGCCCACGTTTCCAATTATGAATCCTTGGGTCATACAAAGCTGCCTTAAAATGAGTCAGATCATTGGTCCATCTGAGCCAGCACAGACTGTTCTCACTGTTGACAGTTTTCCTGGCTCTTCATCTGCACCTTGAACCATTGTGGTGGTTTTTATGGAAATGCCAGGAATCAGTGCTGGGATCTTCTGCATGCAAATCATATATGCCTTACCCCTGAGCTAGGGACCTTGGGCAGAGGAACACTGCAATGAACAAGGTGGTGCACAGCTGCATAAAACTGGCTCTGTGGCCATGTTCACATTACTGTGCTCCTGTATACAGACCTGAATGGGGAAAATAAGCAGGACTCACATTTGTGCGTTGACCTTAAGTGAATTTAAATGTAGGAGAAGAGTCTTTGGATTAACAGAGATTCTTCCTTTCAACTCTTGCGCTCAGGTTAGGAGCAGGCCACCAGAGGTTGTGGCCATATAAAAAGCTGTGATAGTAATGGACATGGTGTGTGGAATGTAAGCACCTTCTAGAAATGTGTTTATACTGAAGCTGGGGAAAAGTTGTCTGTATTTGTTTGTTTGCTTGCAGGTTTTTAAAATATAGATGAAAGTCCAGAGCTGGACCCCCATTTACCACTTGCCAGTGTTTCCCTTAGGCAGTAATGTTAAACACAAGATCAGTGCAATCGCCCCATATTTGCTTGGAAGTAAATGCATTGTGTTCAATGAATCTCCTTCCCCAGTTCAGTGTACTGTTACTCTGTTGTATGGTTGACCATTTTATGATTGCAGTCCCACCAATGCTTGTCCGTCTGTCTTCTGAGACTGCGCGATTGCAGTAGACATCCAGTTGCCTATTACAGATCCCATGAAAAAGGGCTTTTAAAGGGTTCCTCAACACAAAATGAAAGCTGATGGGACTTGCCTTAAAGTGATTCTAAACAGGAAAGAGAAGCTACTGGCTTTTCTGTTATCTATACTCAGTCAAGAAACCTAGAAGTGAAAAGGACAGGGAAATATTAGGTGAGAAAGATAACTAGATGCAGCCAAGGGCCAGCAATACCTCTTTCCCTTCGAAAAACAAACAGAGGAGTTTATCAGGGGGGATGGGGGGAGGAATGGGGGTTTAAACTGTCATTATCTTGTTAATGTCCTGCCATCACGGTGAAGATTTTCACACACATCTCAATTAAAGAAGACTTATCCTGGCAATAATCATGTAATAACCACCCACAAATCATTCATGAGGAAATCCCAATAATGATTTGTTGCTGGTTATTAGCTGTTTTTTGCTGGGATAAATCCTCTTTAATCAGATGTCGTGTGAAAATCCTCACCGTGATCGGACAGCTTTCACAGGATAATGGCAGTTTAAACCTCTGATTTTCCCTGTGGGATAAAGCCCAGAGCATGATTGCTTTTTATGCAGTGAATGAAATTTGTAGCCAGATCTAAGCGGTTCTGTCATTAGTAACAGCTTGTATCTCACATGAGTGGAGATCCACATACAGTAAGCAGATCATAGCAAGCTATCAGTGACCTGAAATGATGGGCAAGTTTTGTTTTTTGTTGGGGTTTTTTAATGACATCAAGACAACAATTGTGAATCTTCAGTATCCCAACAACTCGAATCATGTAAGAAAGCCTTGAGAAACATAGCAAATGTCATCTGGTAATATTATTATGCTTAAGTGTTTTAAAAGGAAGCATGTAGTCAGAAAAAAATCATTATTTACTTCAGAAATCAATTTTTCTCACATAGCTTACTCTGTTAACAAGTATATATGTTGTAAACAGTAAATACAAGCAGTGAGGTTGTCTTCTCAATGGTTAAAACTGGGAAATTCTGTACCTGGTTTATATTTTTAAGATGATGTATATTACTTTGCTAAGCTGCTGTTACATATTTTTTCCCCTAACAGCTGCCTTCTGTAGTTTTAGGCACTAATGCCATTAAAGCTATGTAAGTCTCTCTTGGGGCAAGGGAGTATTTTGCTACATTTCTCTTGACAGAGTGTTTCAATCACCAAAAACTAGTTAAATACCTCAATCAATCTCAGAATGTCATTTGGTACTTCACTGGTTACACAAACCATTATACCACAGTATGGAGATTTGTGTCTTTCTGTTTATATTTAACTTGCTTTATGTCAGTGTTCTCATTTTCTCCTCAAAGTTTAATAAATTTATTTTCTTCAATCTATCATGACATTATTGCATACTTTATTGTACAAAGGCTGAAAACACATCCAAGCTCAATCTGTTTTTTATTGTTTGACAAGTCACCATTAACCAAATGTCATTAATGTGCTATACGCACAGATCTTAGTGGGCAACATGACAGGTATAATCCAATACATTTCAAGTGGTACAACTGCGCCACACCTACTTTTGGAAACTGAGGTCCAAAACACACTGCAGAAATAATCCAGTTCGAGACCTCTTTAACTGTCCTGGCTCAGTGCTAGGGAAGCTTGAGAACTGTAGTTTATTGTGGCACCAGAACCCTTTGTCAGAGAAAGCTAAATGTCTCACAAAACTACTGTTCCCAAATGTTCCTAGCTTTGAGCCAGGGCAGTTAAAGCAGTCTCAAACTGGATTATTTCCCCAATGTGTTTTGGACCTGAGAAAACTTGCTTCAGCCCTTCACGCCTACTCCATTGTGGTCATGGATGAGACAACACTAGAGAAGTCTCTCCCAAAATTTTCCATGTCAGGAATTATGTGAATGGGTTCGGTGTACATGTCCTATTTGTCTGCAAACAACAAAAGCCTTGGAAAAGATTGAACAGCTTTGGAAACATGGGATGTGATCAAATGAGTTTGCATTTTTATCTCCCTGTCACAGTAGAGACAAGAATCCTCTTTACAGAACTCCCGTTTTCATTCATGGGAAGCCTCTGTTGGTGCCAAAATACTTGGATTTTCTTGAAATGCAACAGCATTTCCTTTAGAATACAGTGGTACCTCGGGTTACGAAATTAATTCGTTCCGCGGCTAATTTCGTAACCTGAAAAACCTTCGTAAGCCGAATTGCCATAGGCGCTAATGGAAAAAATAGCTCTCTGCTGCCCTCCGGTGGCGAAATAGCGCCGAGGTTTTTTCGTAACCCGAAAAAACCTTCGTAAGCCGAAACAATAAATCCCTATGGGATTTTTTCGTATCCCGAAAAATTCGTAAGCTGGGTAATTCGTATCCCGGGGTACCACTGTAGAAGCTTTGTTGAGATGACCTTTCTATGGCAAGCTATGGCTGCATCTACAGTGCAGAAGTAATGCAGTTCAACATCACTTTAACTGCCATGGCTCAATGGTATGGAATTCTGGGATTTGTAGAGCTATAAAATGGCTTAGTCTTCTCTCTCAGAGAGCTCTGGTGCCACAACAAACTCATGGTCTATTCCAAGAGAGAAATGGTGGAAGCTGCTGTGTCAATCCTCCTGGATCTCAGTAGCTTTTGCTACCCCGACTGTTGTATCTTATTCGACTGGATCTGTGACTTGTGAATAGAAAAAACTGTATTGTGGTGATACAGCCCTTACCTATATCCTGCTATACAATCCCTATATCCTATACAATATGGTATTGGGATTTCTGTTCAGCCCCATGGCTATCAATTGGTGAGGTGCCACAAGAGTTCCGTTCTATCCTCTATTCCATCAGAATTTTTTATTTGTGTATTTATTCATTTATACCCCGCTCTTCAGCCCTAAAGGTTATCAGAGCGGCTTTAATTAAGTTTGCAAGCACTTCACAGTGGACTGGGTGGGATGCAGTGAACCCATTAAACTGGTGTTGAATCCCCACTGTTATTTGGATCATTGGTCCAGGGTTCAAGATGGGGTGGTTTCCCCCAAAAAGAGCAGGTTCATATCTTGGGAATACCACTGGAATCAACTCTGTCACTAGAAATCCAGTTGTCCTCTGGCCTGGAGTCCCTGAGCTTAGCTTCCCCTGGTCTGCCAGGAATGGCTTTTCCTAAACTGGGATAACCTGACCATAGCAGGTTATGTATATGAGGCCAAACACATTCATAACATTGGGTTAGACTCAACACTGCACATTATGTACAGCTGCCCTATACCCAGAGAGTGAAAGCAACCCCTTATAAAAATGTAACAAAAACAGTATATCCAACTAAACATTATTATATAATCAGGCAAAAATATCCTGTACTCCTGCTTAACAACAGCTATTAAAAATACAGTTAAAAGAAAGGTCCAGAATCCAAAATAATGTGTGACTAGTTTTGTAATATAAAAAGAGGTTTGGAGGCAATACTTCTAGAACTCCATAAGACAAAGATGCCCTATACAGAAATTGTGGTAATCACCATTTTGAGCAATGCTAATTCATGTAATAGAATATATTTATGTGAATGAAGTTAGAGGAGCACTTTTTTGCTTCTAGCTTCCTTATGGGTAGACAATTGTGCGTTACAAGATTTGTTAAGTAAAATGACAGACTATTTGGTGTTTTATTTTGTGTGATAGATTCACCTAGACAGATACCGTAGGACTACAAGGAGAGTTTACTGCTATTCTCGGAATTGCTGATCAAAGAGTAAGAGTGGACACAGTTAATAAATTCTTGATGAAAGCAATCTAAAAGGCTAACTTTTGGGGATGTTACAGGCGAGTTACCTGTGTTAACCTGCTTAGAAAAATAACACAGCTGAGGAGGCAGCATTTGATAAAGTGGGCTGCAGTTGTTTCTCATAATCCAGTTCATGAAAGCTTGTGCCAAATAAAGTTTTTTATTCTTTATCATGCCATAAGGTTCTTTGCAGTTGTTCTCTGATGTTAAAGGCATATTTTAAATAAAACTTTGTTTAAACAGTCAGGACATTTTGGAGTTTCAACTGACCCATTTGGTTGAATTTGAGTTTGTTTGTTTTTTTAAATAATACCCTCCCAGAGCTAACATCTGCTGTAGAAGTGTCTGCTGTGTACTCAGAGAGTGCCAATGTGCAGATGCTTATGCTTCATGTGCAGCGCTGGGCTATTTAGCTTGCCCTACTTCCAGTGCATCCCCTGACACCCTCTGGCAGGTGTCCACATTACATTTTAATCATATTCAGATGGACAGTGCTTAGTTGAATCCCCAAATATGACTAATTCAATTCTAAGGACTAATTTAATTCCAAGTTGTACAGATGGAATCATCATTATGAGAAACAAATGTACTCCTAGATGAGCAAATTGGTCCAAAATGATATGCCAACCAGCCAAAGACATCAAAGATGACAGATTGGATCTTGCAAAAAAATTTAAAAGCCAAAAGCCATTTATGAGATTTCACCATACAACTCAAAACTGACACTTTGAGCATTTGAGACGGTTGGACATACACAGCAAGCCATAGGAAGCCTATGAGTGCTGCCAAGTAGCTTGTCAGTGCTTGATAAGCAAGACATTTTCAACTGTGGAATAGATTGCCTCAGAAGGTGGTAGATTCTCCATCTTTGGAGATTTTTGAACGGATTAGATGGAGATCTTTCAAGATTGCTTTAGGTTTGTATTTCTGCATGGCAAAGAGATAAACTAGATGACCCTCATGGTCCCTGCCAACTCCAAGATTCTACAATTCCCACGGTATTAAAGCAACTGGTAGGTCACAACAAGTGGATAATGAGCTGTTTTTGGTTTGGGTCACTAGTTGTGCACACCTGAGATGAAACATGATGTTGTTGTTATACTTATGGCCTGTTTGTAAGAGAGAATGCAGTCCTTCAAATAACTTGGGCTGGAGACAATATTCAGCTACAGAGGGTAATTAATTTTTCTACAAAATATTCATTACTTCTGGTTTTTGGGTTAATGAAGAATCAAAGTCATGGAGGACAAGTCAACCATTTGTTGTCACACATGATATCAAAATGGAACCTCCATAGCGAGAATTATTGTATCTCTGGATACTAGATGCACTAGACCAAAAGGGCAGAATGAATATCTTATTCACTTCTCAAATGCATTTGCTTGGCCACTGTTGAATGCTAGGGTAGTTACATTATTTTATCCAATAAGGTTATTCCTACATTTTACAGTAACAAGGGCTTTTGTGGCTGGACACTGTCAAATAACCTGCAGGATAATCCTAGACAGAAAAAAACACCACTAACTTCACCAAACCTCCTTCCAGGAATGGTTCACATGTGTTTAAATGCATATATATGAGCAACAAGGCTTAGGTTATGTGTAACTGGCCATATCAATTTTTAACTACTGATACCAGATTGTATGCTAGCCACCCACACTTAATCTCAACAAGATATTTCAGAGTTCATTTACTATCACCTACAACCAATAGGTCCCAGTGTGGCATAGTAGTTTGAGTGTTGGACTACAACTCTGGAGATGAGGGTTTGATTCCTATCTAAGCCATCAAACCCGCTGGGTGACCCTTGGACAAGTCACACTCTCTTAGCCTTAGGATGGCAATGGCAAACTTCCTCTGAACCAACCTTGTCAAGAAAACTCCAGGATAGGTTGGCCTTAGGGCCACCATAAGTAAAAACTGACTTGAAGGCAAACAGCAACAAGAACAACAGTGAAGATCAGTGAAGAAAGAGAGTAGGCCTGTGCTAGTTGGCCTCATTACAACCACTGAATCCTCTGATGGCAGTTGTGTGTGTGTGCATGTGTGCAAATATATATATATATATATATATATATATATATATATATATATTGTTAGGGATGATGGGAGTTGCAGCTCTTCTCCTGGCTTTCACTCTCACCACCCTGGTCAGCGGAAGAACAACCAGTTTGACCAGTAGCTCTGAGAATTGGCTGAAGATGTCTTCCAATCTTCTCTGTAGTCTGCTGGTTCTTGTTCAGCTCTCAAGACACCAGTCAACACAGTAGTCTTCTTAAAAAGATCTACTTTTATTCTAATATATACACTATGCACAAAACAATTCACTACTCACAAAATCCACACTACTATACTTCTCAATACCCACACTACTATACTCCTCAATACCCACAAAAAGTATTGCTATACATTATAGCTTATATAGACATTTGTCTCTCCATTCATTATACAGTTGCCACCTCCTGGGCGTGTACATACATTATGATTGACATACTATACTTGGCTCAATCTAGCCCTCACATTGCATCATACATTACTGTCCACTCAATGACTCTCAGGTGATATCAATTTGCATCTTTTCACTTTGTCATTGCCTCATATGTCCTTGGCTTTCAGGACCTTCTAATTACATTACTTACAACACCTGTGTGACAATTCAATAACTTTTCCTGTGTCATGTTACTTTCAAATACATTCATATACATATTATATTTCTTGTGACTATATATCCCATGTGGCTTTTTCCTGACATATATATGGATGGATGGATAGATAGATAGATAGATAGATAAGAACATACATAATGGGAACCTTGTGACAAGACTTCTATATGAGTGCTTCTCAGATGTTTTCAACTTTATTTCCCAGAAATCTCCATCAGAACAGGCAATGATCAGGAATTCTGGGAGCTGAAGTCCCAAATATTAGTGGGACCTAAGCTTGAGAACAACCCTCAGTAGGCTTCCCTGTTACAGATGTTATGCTGGTTGCTGGACAGCAAAGCACAAGGATATTTTTTTTCTTTATTGAAATTATGGGTTATACATAAAGAATATATCAAACAAGTCAGACAAACACACCTACGGTAACTAAACAGACTATGAAGGATATACATAGTCTGTGTATTCTAAAAACAAACACAGAAACATGGAAACATACAGAACTACTAAAGTACAAAAAGAATTACATATCGTTTCTGTGTAATATTGACTAAAATATCATCTGTGCTTCCAAGATACCTTCCCTAACCTTTCTTCCGAGATAACTTTCATTACCAGCATATTTCATATTTCATTTTCCGTATAGTATAATGAATTTTATGTACAAATATATTTCTTTTGGCCTAATACCTTGTACTGTAGTGGGATTCTCTACATTATATTAGACATCAATATAAACAATATAAACAGTGTTGCAATGGAACTTAGTACATTAGCATTCAGATTCCCCCCCCCCATTCTTCTTCTTCTTTATTTATTTATTTACCCTCTCTATACTTTCTGACACAGGACCAGTCTTCTTCTATTTTTTTTCTTTTCAAAGCACAGGGATAATTATTTCCTGCTTTCTCTCAAGGATGGTTGGAAGGCAGCTTGCAGCATATTCAAGTGTCTCACAAAACACAATAAATTATACATACAAAAGTATACATTGATTTTTAAAAGTCATAAATACATTGTAAACCACTACCTAATAAATATTTTTAAATACAGTATTAGTTATTTAGACCTACTTAGTTATTTTTAAAGGCCTGTCTAAATAAAAAGGACACAAAGCTGGGGCAGAACCCGAGATATGAAAATAGGGGTGTCATAAGTGTCCCCTTATTTTCATTTGTGATAGGTTGGCAATATGTTTTGAGCCACAGCCAAGAGCCTTTGCCAGCTATGCACCTTGGCCTGTCCCTTTAGGTGAGGTTCTGGCAGACAACATCTCAAGCCCAAAAAGCCATTCTTGTTCAGCATTGTAAAGAACCAGTGAGCCATATGCTTTTCCTCTCTTTAAACCCACAGTTAAGTAACTATTAAGCTGGTTCCCTGCAATTCATTCAATTAAGTAACTTGAACATGTCAAAGGGTTTGTTTATTTTTCTGCTGCTGCCATTTACTATGACCAAGCAATAAAGATTCAATTGTTGGCTTGTAAGCAACTGTTTCAAAAGGAGGGCCTTACAGGTTGTTGACAAAGATCCATTGTATAACAACTCTTCTGCAAATTTGAGAAAAAGAACCAAACTTTTGACCTGTACACCTCTCTCTGGTTGCATCTACACTGCAGAATTAATGCAGCTTGACACCACTTTAACTGCCATGGCTCAATGCTTTGGGATTCTGGGATTCATAGTTTGCTGCAATATTTAGCCTGCTCTGTCAGGCAGCTCTGGTGCCACACCAAACTACAAGTCCCAAGATTTCATAGGATGGAGCCATGGTACCATACTGCATTAATTCTGCAGTGTGGCAGCAGCCTCTTTCAACAAAAGACTGACTGGTTGGTCTTCCTTCTATAGACAGTTCAAGGATATTTCCAGCTCTGGTATCCTAAACTGTTGAGAAAACACTATACAGCAAGCGGTCTCAAAGTACCACATGCAGTACTTAAAGGAGAAAAGGTAGAAGTAGAATCTGAAGGGCCTTCCAGGTGAGGCTTTTATTATGCAACCATCCTACCTTATCCATGGAATTTTATAGGAAGGCCAAGAGCCAGCATGGCACAGTGGTTGGAGTGTTGGACTACAACACCAGAGACCAGGGTTTAATTCCCTGCTCGACCATGAAACCCACTGGGTGACGTTGGGCAAATCCCATGCTCCCATCCTCAGGGAAATGCAATGCCAAACCTCCTCTGTACAAATCTTGCCAAGAAAACGTTAGGGTCACTGTAAGTCAGAAACAACCTTGAAGGCACACAACAGCAACAGCCAACCCATCTCGTCTTATATTTGTGTTTCTCAGTATCTTCACTGGTATCCTGTTTGTGACTTATCAGATGTATGCAGTCACAACTCACTTTTTAAACTTATCATGGTGGGGGTTGAAATTCACCAACCATGCAATGACCTAGATCCCTCCTCCAAACCCATCTGTTCTCAGCTGTAGCCCCCCTAACCCAGCCATTGCTTCACTGTGGGAAAATAGGAAGCTATTTTCCTATAGCTACAAGCTCATAAATGCAGAGCAATGGCACCATCTGTAGGAAAATCCAGAGGATTCTGTGGATGCTTATTGCTGTCCATGTAACTATAGAAAAATACCTGGACACTTGTCGGTGTGGGTTCGGCAAGAGACTATCATGGCTACATCTCACATGGCTGCATCTACACTGCAGAGTTAATCCAGTTTGATCTTCATTCAGTTAAATAACCTTGAACATGTCAAAAGTTTTTTTTTCTGCTGCTTTACCAAACAATAAACATTCAATTGTTGGTTGTAAGCAAGTGTTTCAAAAGGGCAATTACTGGTCTTGGAGTTTTAAAAAGAGTACCAAGGACTTTACAAATTGTGGACAAAGATCCATTGTATAACAACTCTTCTGCAAAGTGATTCACTTAACCATTTCAGAAAACACCCAAACTTTTGATCTGTATACTTCTCTCTGGTTGCAACTATACTGCAGAATTAATGCAGCTTGACACCACTTTAACTGCCATGCCTCAATGCTATGGAATTCTGGGATCTGTAGTTGGGTGAGATAATTAGCCTTCTCTCTCAGAGAGCTCTAGTGCCGCAACAAACGTCAAGTCCATAGGATGGAGCCCTGGCAGTTAAAGCAGTGTCAAACTGCATTAACTATGCAGTGTGGCAACAGCCTAAGTCTCCATGTGAAGGACTGCAGCCGTTTTATAAAGAAAGGGAAGATGGAACAGCTGCCCAATGTCTTGAATGGCGATGCTAGAAGTCCTCTGTCCACAAGCGCTTCATGAAATTGTGTTAATGACCCTTGGCAAGTCCTTTTGCCCTGAGCAGGGGTCCCTCTGATTCAAGCTAATCGTTTGTCTGGTGGTACCTGCCCAAAGTCCTTAGCATTCACAAGGACATTGAACTGACTGTACTCCACATGTCTTTCCAATTCACATTACTTCTTAAATGGGAGAGTTATTTGTCCTCCCTACCTCTTGATTTATGCTTGACACATTTTTTGCCACGGTACTTAGCCTCAGGAAGCATTCATTCATTTGGCATTGCCCTTTGACTGTACTACAATCATTATTATTACTGGCCTGAATCCAACTGTTAGTCCCTAGAAAGTTGCATCAATGGAACTTATACAAAATATTCCCATCGATTCCAACAGGTCTACATCCGTTGGGACTGTTCATTAGATTTCAACTGTTTTATTGTCGTAATCTGCTTGTGTAACACTGCTCTTTGTACAGATATATCTGAGGGTGTTACGTACCAAAGCCATCGCTTTGCTTGCATAATCTTCTATAGCAACAGCAGTAGAAAATGGATGACCTTGGAAAGATCACGAATCAATTCAAGTGACAGCATTTGTGAAGGAGCAATTCAAGAAGAAGGAGAAGAAGAAATTGAAGAATTATAAAGTGGTAGCCACTGATTTCACTATTATTTTCACTTGTAACTTTAATAACTATATTCCCTGTGGAAAATGCACAGGGCTTAATGTCTCTACTAGATCAGGGTGACCAAAGGTCCTCTTTTTCCAGGTCATGCCCTCCATTTCAACCTTCTGTCCAGGGGGAATTCCAAAATGTCCTCCACTTGAAGTATGACTAAGAAGCAGGAATTTATATTTATCTTTGTGTTTTTAGATTTTATTTTGTCACGTCCTACATTTTCCTCAAATAGCCTACATTTTGTGGTGCCTGGTCCTCCTCTGCGGTTAAAATATCTGGTCACCCTGTACTAAACGGTTACATCCACAGATAATCCTGATACAGGCATAACTCAGGTCCAAATGACACTGCAGAAATCATCCAGTTTGAGACCACTTTAACTGCCCTGGCTCAGTGCTGGGGAACCCTGGGAACTGTAGTTTATTGTGGCACCAGAGCTCTCTGGCAGGGAAGGCTAAATATCTCACAAAACTACAGTTCCCAGAATTCCCTAGCACTGAGCCAAGGCAGCTAAAGTGGTCTCAAACTGGATTATTTCTGCAGTGTCTTTTGGACCTCAGCACACGCATACCTCAGTTATTAAAGCCCCTGATAATGAAGCTCCTTTTTAGAAAGTCATTCTAAGCTTGCTTAGCTCACTTTTCCCTCCTTGTCCTCTGTCTAGTTAGAGATGTTTTTAGTAGCATCTGCACTGGCAGCATGGTAAAGGGAGCCTGGAGAAAGGCAGACTTGCAATGTCAGGTTGCAGCAGAGTGTGTGCAATAAATACAAGCATACCTCACTTACCTAAGCCTCTGACAATGTATCACACATAAATGATGACCCCCAAAGTGAAATAACGTGAAGTTAAACCAGAGGTAAAGCAGAGAAAAAAGGGAAGTTCCAAAAGTAAAAAGCTGCCGTTTTTCTCTGCTTTACCTCCGGTTTAACTTTGCGATGTTTCACTTTAATGTTGTCTGATAAACTTAACGCATTTGTGGGTTTTATAAAATTTAAATCTAGTTTAAATCCCGTTTTTCAGAGGGATCTCCCTAGTGTGATAAACTCTAACTTCCCATGCCACATGTGTGTGTTGCATGTGTACCATTAACTCTTTGGAGCTTATCACATGGGAGGAATTTCTCTTAATTTCGAATGAAAAGAAAGTGGGGCCAGAACGCATTCACATGAATTCGCTAGTTCAGCAAATTTACGTGAATTCGAATTGCATTTGAACTGGCTTCCCATTGCCCAAAAATAGCTTGCCATTGCGTGTGATCACCTCTCGCGCAATAACGTGAAACCCCATGATTGCGTTTGGACTGACTTCCCATTGTCCAAAATTGCGTGTGGTAGTCTATCACGCAATAACGTTAAACCCCATCATTGCATTCAGATTGCCATTGGATTATACTTCCAATTTCTCTTGTCTGATAACGTCCTTTCTGTGGGTTTCTGAGGCAAAAGTTTTCCCTCCTTTTGGGCCCAGCAATTCAGCAATGAAACAAAGACAGCGGGGTTTTCACTTTGTGGGAAATTTCTCTTAAGTGCCATTCAGTGAGGATAAGAGAAAATTTCCTTTACAAAAGGAGAATAGTCTCAGGAAGTAAGAACTGCAGACAGCAGCTTAATTCTACTAGCTCCTCCTGTATCTGGTTTTCTATTTTGGTTAATGATCTGCGTGTAACCACACGGTAATGCAGACACAAAGTGATCCCAGATGGAGCCCATTACCAGTTAAAAAGTGTTACTTTTGCAGCTATTCTGTCTTTTCGTCCTTGACAGGTTTTTATTTTTGAAAGAAAAGTGACTGATAAAATTCTGTTCATGAGGTAAAGCAATGGCACTAAAATATCTTCCTCTGCACTTGCTAAAAGGCCCAAAGCCAATCCCTCTTCAGTTTTGTGTCCTTCTTTATGTGGCTGCTGCCACACTGGATAATTAATACAGTTTGATGCCACTGCTCCATCCTATGGAATCCTGGGATTTGTAGTTTATTGTGAGAGGGAAGACTCACCTCATAAAACAACAAATCTCAAACTACAAAGGCAAATCTCACGAAACGACTAGTCCCAGAATGCCGTAGCATTAAGCCGTGGCAGTTAAAGCATTGTCACACTGCATTAATTCTGCAATGCAGATGCAGCCCCAATCTATCAGCCTTGTTGCCTTTCATACATCCGGCAGTGGCTCCAAATATCTTCTAAATAATGGATATTCTCTTCAGAATTTGGATTGAAATCTGACTAGAAAATACCAGTCTGGCCTGCTTTCTGTTTTTAACAGACAATTGACATGTAGAGATCCTTGTTTTAGTGTGCCTTCAAGTCATTTTTGAGTTATGGCGACCCTATGGCAAACCTATCATGGGGTTTTCTTGGTAAGATTTGTTCAGAGGAGGTTTGTCATTGCCTTCCCTGAGGCTGAGAGAGTGTGACTTCCCAAGGTCACCCAGTGGGTTTCATGACCAAGCTGGGAATCGAACCCTGCTCTCCAGAGTCATAAATCCAAAACACACTGCAGAAATAATCCAGTTTGAGACCACTTTAATTGCTGTCACTCAATACTAAGGAATCCTGGGAACTGTAGTTTATTGTAGCACCAGGGCTCTCTGACAGAGACGGCTAAATGTCTCACAAAACTACAGTTCCCAGAATTCCCTAGCATTGGGCCAGGGCAGCTAAAGAGGTCTCAAACTGGATTATTTCTGCAGTGTGTCTTGGACCATAGTCCAACACTCAAACTACTATGCCACACTGGAAAATCATTACCTTCTTAAATATGCTAGTCTCTCATGCTTATTGTTAAGGTACCAAAACAGGAGAAACAAACAAACGAGGTCCAGTTGATCCAAGATGGCCTTTATTAGCATGCAACAACACAGGGGATCCTTCACCAAGCTGTGTCCCCAACCAAAACAGGGAGCAAAGCTTTTATAGCATTTTGACATTCCAACAAACAGAAGGTAACTTTTGTTTCTATAACCAGACTTTCCTTATCAGTCTACTATGAGGCTTCTTTGTTCTCTGGAAGAGCCTACAACCTTGAAAGTCTCAGACCCTCCTTTACATTCCATACTCCCCTGAAAAGGGCCCTTCTAAATTTCATATATTTTTAGATGAACATATTAACTTGTATACACTACTAAGCATTAATACCAAAGCTTGCTTATCATTATTCTTGTATACTGAAGCTGAGAAAAGGAAAATGGGGAGAGGAGAAAAAGGAGGAGAGGGGGGCTAACTCAGCCAAAGGAAGAGCTGTGAGGGGGGGGGTTTATCAAACCCTCACACTATCACAGACTCAGTACTACACACACACTCACAAACACGCAATTTTAGCCTCATGATGTCAACCCAGTGAGGTTGGTTAGGCTAAGAGAGAGAAACTGGCCAGATTATATCATTCTTGACTACAGATAAACATGATCACCAGCTAAAACTGCTGCTAAAGGGATTAGTTTAAAACAGGCAGCCAAATTACATTTCATGTGGCTGTTTTCCATATAGCAATAGGGGCAGGGTATTGATCCAAAAAGTTTTACATGAAAAAAATTCAGAAATACTAAGTGTGTGTGTGTGTGTATATATATATATGAGAGAGTATTTACAACTATTTATTTAAGTTTTTAATGGCTTCTGGCAGTTTAACGTTATGAATGAGAAAATAGTTATTTTTTGCATATATATATATATATATATACACACACACACACACACACACACACACACACAGACACAAACAGACAGAAAAAAGAGCTATTTTTCTCAGAAGGGTATAATGGTTTAAGTATTGCACTAGGACTCTGGGAGACCAGGGTTCAAATCCCCACTTGACCAAGTCACACTCTCTCAGCCTCAGAGCAAACCCCCTCTGAAAAAAATCTTGCTATGATAGGTTCACCTTACAGTTTCTGTAAGTCAGAAACAACTTGAAAGCACACAACAACAAACAACCCTGTGAGTGACTAGCTTGTCTATAGCAGCTATCTTATTTTGAAATCATCTCACTGATATTTTCAAAATGCATGAGAAGGAATAAGAAGTGTAATATGGTATTAAATTGTATAATGGGCACTACAAAATATAGTGCACTATGAACCTTATCACACAAGAAAATAAAGCAGAAACGGAGCCGGGGAGTAGTGCCTTTCTCTTTGCACTACCGCATGATGTTGTAGCAATTTAGTTTTCTTTCCATGGGAGAGAGTTTGAAAAGCCCATCTTTTGTCTAGCTGGATAAATCAGTCTGACAAAAGATATGCTTTTATGACTGGGAAGAGAATTGAAGCACTACAAGATCATGCTGTATGACACAGAGAAAGGGTCTACCCTCTAGCTCCATTTCCACTTTCTCTTTTCATGCAATAAGGCTTTATACCTCCCATCTGACCTGATCCAGACACAAAAAGATGTTAACTTACTGGTCTGTTCACAATTTATAAAAGCAATACAAATTGTTTTTAAAGTGTTGCTCAAGGAAGAATATTTTTGTAGACATAACAGAAACCTAGTCCAGGCAAGATATGTTTTCCGTTTCTCTTGGGTAGCTTTGTCTGGTATTAAAGAGCAATTTAAATTAGATAAGAATAACAACATGCTTTGTAAAGTGAAACCCTATGCAGAATCAATAATACATTTCTCCACAAACAATGCAGATCTCTAGTTCCTTAAAAACTTAAACATCTATTGGTTGACAAAACAAGACTGCTTGTGGTCATGGAACTTATGCCAAAGTAAGTAACAATCGCAAAAGCCTATCTTGGTTTTGCAACTATAAATTCTTGTGGCAAGCATTATAAAACATGTCAAATTCTGCATAATAAATCATATGCACAATGTAAGGCGGTAGTGAGAAACATGTGACCCCCCCAAAAAATTCTGTTGGATTGCAGCTCCCAATTGTGAGAGGTGCTGGGAGCACGAGTTCAACAATATCTGGTATGCCACCCATACCATCATCAACTTTATTTATTTATTTATTTATTTAAAGTATTTATACCCCATTCTTCGGTCTTAAAGGCTCTCAGAGAAACTTACAATTGCTATTATTTTTAATTAGATGATTCCATTATTATTATTATTATTATTATTATTAGTGTTTATTTATATAGTGCTGTATGTTTTGCATGCTGTCAGTTTTGCACATCATGTTTCCAACCTCTAGTTTCAGGGAATCCTCAAAATCTGCTTAGCTCTTTACATTTTTCCTACATAGGAATGCCTTTCTATCTAACAACTAAAATAAAGCCTACATGTAAATACCACGTAGCTGGCATATCATTTTCAGTTTACTTATTCTGGAAACACATTGGCTGCATCCGCACTGCAGAAATAATCAGGTTTGGCAGCACTTTACTTGCAATGGCTCAATGCTATGAAATTCTGTGAATTGTGGTTTGTTGTGTCACCAGAGGTCTCTAACTGAGAAGGATAAATATCTCACAAAACTACAGCTCCCAGAATTCCATAGCACTGAGCCATGGCAGTTAACATGGGGTCAAGGTGGATTAATTCTGCATTGTGGATGCAACCTTAGATGCACTACTGTAATTCTTATTGTATAAAGACAGAAAATTAGTAATTTGACTAAGTACATCCAGTAGGCTTAGCTGGGAAAAGCTTCAAATACAAACAGTGTGACCTTATGTAAAGTTAGCTATTTAAGCTAGATTTTTACAAACTCATAGATTGTTAATATTAATATTTTTTAAATATTTTGGTGATATATGATATAAAATTCTATACCTATTTACATGGGAAGAACCTCAACGGAAAACAGTTTGTTGTCAGGACTCAGGGCACTTCAGTGGTGTGGGTTAACCTTACCTTTAGACAAAAAGGGACAGATGCTTTAAGTTAAGCAATAGATTTTTAGTATTATGACATGGTAGGAAATTGTTAGCTATTTAGTTAGTTATTATTGCATTGCTTGGGCAAGAAGAAGGTGCTTGTGGGATTTAATGCCTCATCAGCCAAAATAACTTAGCTGCTATGAGCACTATGTACCTTGAACTTGGCTAAGTAGGAGGCACCATTTGATGTTCTGCCACAGGCTGTAAAAAGTCTTGGTCTGGCCTTGAGTGTATGGAAACACTCATAACATTTGTATAGACTGAAGAATGCATATCTCTCTTACATTGTTTCCAGTGTTGTCTATATGACTTCTTTGTAATAACTGGAGAATGTGTGCTCTGATTTATACCTCTTGGAAATTTCTTCAAACTATGTTAATGAGCAAAGACTAGAAATTAGAAGGGGAAGCTGTTACCCTGGAAGACAGTATAAGGGTTGAAAATGACCTGAATCAATTGGAGAGCTGGGCCAAAACTAACAAAATTAATGTCAACAGAGATAATGCACTACATTTACATAGGGAAAATGTAATGCACAAATATAGCACAAGGCTTAATAACAGTAGATCTGAAAAGGAACTGAAACAAAGAGCAACCCACTCCTTCTTATACCTTTTCACTTTGGACAGATTCTTGGGTATTCTAGAGATAGAAATTTTAATGGGAAGAAAGAATAAACACCCCTGTAACCAACTGGGTCATAAAACACACAATATGGTACACAAAGCGGTGGCAAATCCATATGACCTGTCCTTTTGATGCTCGTGTTTCTGCTAGATACTGGATGCCAGACACCTCTTTCCCATTGCTGATCCCATAATTGATTTACACTTCAAAGAATGCATCTCTCTGCTTACATGTTTGCAATACTCCCTGGCTAAACCCTCTGGATCTCTGTGAGATACTACTATCTTGGCTTGGGAAACAGATTGAAACTATGTGACTTTTATGGAGGTTTGATATCATGAGTTAATTGGGGGTCAGGCAGGGCAATTACAATATTGAGAAGCTGGAACATGTTTGGTGGAGGTTAACCAAGGTGGTAAAAGTTCTGGAAACCAAGCCCTATGAAAGATGGCCTAGGGAGCTGGGTATGTTTAGCTAGGAGAAGGGAAGATTGAGAGGTGATATGACAGTCATATTTAAATACCTGGAAATCATGTAGATGATGGAATGAGCTTGTTTTCTGCTGCTCAAGAGACTAGGGATGTGTCTACACTAGCCACTTAATCTGAGGCCAGTTGAGCATTACATCCAGGACCGACCACAGTGGCAACTACTGTACATGCACTGTACCATACACACCAGACTGAATCGGGTGCAACACCATGCCATTATGTGCACAGGCTGGCTGGCCTAACACAGCATCAGCCCCCCCTGGCTGGTTGCCACTGCCGCCACCACCACTACAGCCTCACTGCTGCCACTTTCTCACATGCAGGAGCTCCGTATAAAGCTTGACTCACATGCCATTGCTTTTGCTAAGGAGAAAAATGGGCACCTGCAAGCAGCTTCCTCCAAGAGCCTTCTTAGT
>NC_056523.1:305922462-305999882 GCF_019175285.1 Sceloporus undulatus | reverse complement strand
GCACCATTGCTTTTGCTGAAGTCAGAATGGGGTATCTCACCATGTGATCAATCCTGACCACAACAGAAGCAACAGCATGCCAGGCAGGCTCTCGCAGGGAGCTTCTGACCATGAGGAAGTGCTGGCGACAGCCTATTTTCAGAATGGCTGCTTCCTTGCAGACAAGAGATCTCCATAAAGCCTGCTCAGAGTGGCATCACTTTTGCTGAGGATAGAAACAGGTGCCCAGACTCCCAGTTGATCACATATCTGGGCGCCCATTTTTCTCCTTAGCAAAAGCAATGGCATGTGAGGCAAGCTTTACACAGAGCTCCTGCCTGTGTGAGAAAGTGGCAGCAGCAGCTCTGAAAACAAGCCATTCCCTTTTCCTAGACAATGAATTGGGTTGAATCGACCTGTTCCAGCTGTCCTCATGCAAAATGAACCAGAGTAACTCTGAGGTTTGGAGATCACCAGGCTTTTCCCACAATCTTGCTTTGTTTGGAGCCAAATCAGGTTAAGGGCCAAAAAGCACAGTATCTCTCTGGAAGTAGATGTATGTCCTGAGGACTGCCGCTCAGCACCAGCTTCAGGGTGAGTTTGGTGTTTTCCCTGGTGTAGACAAGCCCCAGAACACAAACCAATGGATTCAAGTTACAAGAAAAGGGATTCCACATAAACATGAGGAAGAACATATCCAGTGTAATTGGATATGAGCTATTCAATGATGACATGCATTGCCTCAGAAGATGATGCATTCTCCTTCTTTAAGCAAAGGTTGAATGGTGTGATGTCCAGCCAGGACTGTTTGAATCTTCCCCTGCATTTCTCTTCATATTAGTTCAGGCCATAGTGTGTTTTAGTATAGGAAATGTTCATTGTATTAGTTGTGGGAGGAGCTGTAGGATCCCCTGCATTTTTCCAGGTTTGGTTTGCCCCTTCCCAGCATGCTGTATTTTAGCTAGAGGCTGTTAGTTTGAGGCAGTCTTTGCTGTGAGCTTGCAGAGAGCTGTCTTTTGGTGGCAAACAGGCCCAGGCAGCTGGAAAGGGCATTTCTTACACGTCAGCCATTTTAGTTACCAGGAACAAGTTAGCCAGATTAGTTACCTACATCAAACAAGTCAAAGAAATCAGGAGCTGAAAGACCCTGCACCAGCTCCATTGAGTGAGGATATCAAACCAAGATCAAACCCAGAGAGATGACACCCTAAAGATTGCTGAAAGCGAAACTGTAAAGTATCTTTTATTTCAAGTTATCTAGAGCTGGGGAGGAGAAAACTCTTTATCTTTGTTCTTTAAATTAAACTTCCCCCTTTTTGAACTTTACATTCAGCATCAGTGCCTTTTTGGGTAGAAGAGTTTGATCTCACCAGGGTACCGGCGTTGCACACCCAAATCTGCCACCATCTTTAGCTGGGTGTGTCTTCACAAACGGCCATCTTTTGGGAATGCTTTAGTTACATATTCTTGCATAATAGGAGGCCCTTTCAATCTCTTCCAACTCTGTGATTTTATACCTAAGATGTCCAAATTTTAAAATATTTTTCTCTTTAATATACAGGAGTAATCTTGCAGCAAACTAGACATGAAGAAAAACAGTCTGGTGAATCTTGATAAGCTTTTAGAGGACTTCTCACACATAGAAATGGTAAGGGTATATATACAGTACAACTACGGGCTGTATCATTTCATTTCTAGTCCAATGTACTCACCCATTTATAAACTTTGTGTACACCTCCTTGCCACAAAACCAATTCGTCCTGTGGATTACAATGAAATAATTACAAAATGAAAGAATACACTAAACAAATGAAAGTACAAAATCAGTAGTACATTCAGGCATTGCTAACGATACAAGAATAAAATGCATGTCTTACATTGCAATCATATGCCTGCTTACTTTGTCTAGAAGTGTATTCCACTGAATACAATACGACTTTACCTCTGAATTAAAAAAGCAGAGGATTGTGCTGTTAAGACTTCTTGTTCACCAAAGGGACAGTGGAAATGAATGCTCTAAAGATATTAAAAGCAGTTTTTTTGTTCTTGAGATTTAACAATTTTTTTCTGTTTTATGATTTACTCTGGCATGCCATGTCCTCAGCAATATTTCTTCTTTCTGATGCCATTTCGCTCTCTCTCCCCCAATTCCCATTGTGTCTGGTTCCATTACAGGACTGGATATAGACAAACATATTGAATACTAATCATGTCAAGACAAATAGGCCTTGTGGAAAACAAGAATTCCTGTTACAGGAAAGACTGGGTTTCTTCAACTTAACAAATTCATGGTTTTGCAGGTCCTTTCCATCAGAACCCAAAAGTGTTTTTCATTCCTTTCCTCTTAAAATGGAGTAGTTCCTGGAAGCACCATTAAACCTCTTGATGGCACACTAACATTCCCTGGAGATTCTTGGCCTTGTAGATGCTCTTTCTTAGGAGTTTATCACATGAGGGACAATTGGAAGTATAAACAGTGATTAACCTGTGATTAACCACAATTGCACTAATGGTTTTTGCATGACATTGTGTTCAAAGTGCTATTATCCTGTGACTGACCTGTGATAATCCTGCAATTGTGCTAATCAAGATGAAATGTGATTGAAGTGCCATTATCCCGTGATTAACCAGGCAAGAAACAGCAGTAAATAATTCACAGGATTTTCCTGTGAATGACTTTTTGCTGTTTATTACCTGGTTATTCCCTGGTCATTCACAGGATAATGGCTCTTGTGTTAATCTCATTTTAATCATGTTTTAATGTCAGTTGCATGATTTTCATGGGTTAATCACTGTTTAAAGTCCACATTTCCCCCTGTGCGATAAACTCCATTCTGCCATTTTTAATCCACTTGCCCCTTTCCAAGCATGTAAGACACTGGCAAAAGTGTGGAGAAAGTGAGCCTTCCTTTGTTTGCCTTGAACTCTTCCTCTAGGCTATTGTATAAATTGGGTTAAAAGAGAAAAGGAAACAGCAGTAAGTGAGGTATAGGAACAGGAGTGGGGCAGTGTGTGCATCTTACTCAAAGGTCTATCAATATTTGGAACTAAGACCAGTGTGGCACAATTGTTTGAGTGTTGGATTATGACTCTGGAGATCAGGATTCAACTCCTCACTGGGCCATGAAACCCATTGGGTGACCTTGTGCAGGTCACACTCTTGTAGTCTCAGAGGATGGCAGTGGCAAACTCCCTCAGAAGAAACTTGCCAAGAAAGCCCCATGATAGCTTCACCTTAGGGTCACCATACATCAGAAATGACTTGAAGGCACAAAACAACAACAGCAAAGACCATCTTGGTTGAACTGTGCTTCAGTGACTACAATTAAACTAGTGAGGATGGAGGTCATTGGTAGCAGGACATATTTGGTACACACAGTGGATCATTTCAATTTGATATGCAGTGACAAAGCTGGGCAAGATCTCTGTCTGAAACACAGGAGAGCTGATTGTCATGGCAGACAAAATTAATTTAGATCAGGAGGGCAGATCCTGCAGCCCTTGGCCACTCTCTTTGTGGCCCCTAAAGATAGAGGGATGCCACCAAGTTTTTCCTGCTGGGACCTGTGTTACTTGATGCTCCACAGCTAGCACAGAGATCTTCACAGAAACTACTGGAAGGGAGGGGGAATGTTTTCTTCCCACAGCAATCTGTAGTTACTAGTGAGATGTGAAGAAGGTTTAAACCTCCCGATTCTGTGTACTGAGATATGTGCATATGCAAGGGAACATTGTGTGTGAGGGGTGCCACACTCATCACCCCACCTAAGACTCTCAGGGTCAAAACGTTTATGCTCCCTTTGGTTAAATAGGCCAAAAAACCCCCATAAAATGTTTTGTATGTTCTTATCAATAATTTTACAATTATTTAAAAAAATTTTAGTAGATATGATTGCTAACTGACTGAAGAACAATCTACTTATGAGAATATACTTCCACTTTAGCAGCAGCTGGGGAAAACAAGGCCCTCAAAAAGTTGTTGCACTACAAATCCCATCAGTTTTTTCCAGCATAGTGAATGGTAAGGCATAGTGGAAATTGTAGTGCAACAGTATCTAGACACTTGAACTTTGCCCACTCCCTTAAGTGGAAATGCACTAAATGAATTGCTCTTAATCCATTTCACAGTAATTTTCAAGAAGGTTGCTTGCTAAATAAAATTTTAAAATTATTCAAAAATATTGTTATGAGCATATGAAATCCCACTTTGCCCACTGACACCTTAAATAGAAGTACATTAGCTTATTGTTCTGTATTAAATCTTTCAATGATTGCTCTGGGATAAATCCAAGTGGATCTGTTCTCACATCTCTGATTTATTGGTCAGAATGCTATTAGTCTCTTATACATGTGCAAATTTTTCACAAACAGAACCAATTGGACACTTTAGGTGTATTTGGTGTATTTGGCCGTATTTGGGTCAAGATTGTAGATGACGATTTGTACATGTGGCACCACTGTGAATGTTCACACCTAGTGCCACCATTGTGTAACTCCATGAGCATAAATTTATTCTACATTTCCACAATGTGGGATCCCAGCCATTGTGGCCTGAATATTATTTACTTTTATCATCAAAGTTTTTCTTAGTTATTCCATTAAAATAACTAAGTTACTCAATAACTACTAATTTGGTAGAAAATATCAAACAAATGCATTCATTTGAAATTTAAACATTATTCTACAGAAAATATCAGAACTCCATGGAAAAAATAATCTTCTGACATTACAGTTGGACAAAACGCACAAGTTACTGACAATGAGCCAGTCGAAGGAAGAATCAGCTAAAGAAGGTAAGCATTTCTTGGGCATATTTTTAATGACTATAACTTCTAATTAAATGGGCTTCTGGCCACAGAGGTTTGTGCCATAATAAACCTTCCCAGGGGAAAAGAAATGTATTGCATTTGTAACTCAGCCCACCAAATCAGTAGATAGTGCTGTTGTTTTTGATTATGTGTTGTGAATTCAATGCATTGCTCATTACCACCTCTTTCATTATGCACTGTCTCAGCCCACACTTATGAGGGTCTCTGCTTGCCCCGAGTCCTCCTGAGCTCAATGGGGAATATAGGTCCCCCTTCAACTGACATTGATTTTTTAACATTTTTCCTGTCTTAAAAAATAAAAACAAAATAATATACAAGCCACACCTATAAGCACAAGGCTTACAGAATTGGCTATAAGTGCTGGGAATTGTTAAAGCACTCATGCAAAAGAACTCTCTACAGCATGAAGAGAATTAGAACTTCTAAGAAGCTTCCCTTGTGCTTGTAATAAATCAATATGAAGATATGGCAACTTGTATTTTCTATATGTTTTTAAAGATTTTTTATTTTAAAAAGACATTTTAAAGCAGAAATAAAGATCAGTTAGGAGGCAGAGAGAAGGAAATAAGGAAAACTTTCTGTTCTCTTTCCTAGAAGAAGGTATATTTCAGAGCATTGTTACTGGAGGGGGCAAGGAGGGACTGCATTGACAATCGCTCACTACTGCTGTAAAGAAACCAATTCCAAAGCAGTACTTTTTTTATAAATCTGTAACATGTTATCTCTAAGCTCTAGCCATAATAAATTTCTTTGGTGTTTATTGTGCTATAATATTTCCTCTTGCTTTTAGTGCATCTGTCCAAAACCTTCCCTTCCACAGCAGCAGTCAGTCCCTTGGAAGGGGCTGTTATTACTGTTGCTTACTGGTGTGAAGCCAGGAGGAGGCAATTCAGAGGAAGAAGCAGCAGCTAGTCTTTTTTCATCTAGTACACCCTCATTTCTTTCCTCATGAGTCCAAATCTTCCTTTTTTTCAGTTGCCTCTCCTTCTCCCTGTCCTCCCCACTGGGAAGGAGCAGCCACAGTGGTCTCACTTGGGCCTTGAAAACTGGGGAACTGGGCATGGAGAGAGTATTAATCTAATCCACTAAATGTAGACTCTCAGCTGATGTATGCATGTAGTGCCTACATTAAACTGTGCTGCACCTAAATCAAGACAGAGGGTGTGCTCTCAAGTTTAGAATGAAAAGCTTTTAAAAAGGAAAAGATGACCAAGGGAAAGAAGCAGATTAATTTCTGTATATACTCATGTATAAGTCTAGAAATTTTAGTCAAAAAATTGACCAAAAAACTGAGTTGACTTATGTATGGGTTAATGTAAGTACTCTAGGTACTTAACTTTGCCGCTTATTTAAAAAGGAACTATCCCCTGATGAAAGACAAGAGTTTAATCCGTCCTGGGAGCACTGATCCCCCTCTTCTTTCTCTTACCCATCCAGCCTTTAGGGTGAGCACAAACAGTTATGCTGCTGAAATTTTAAAGTTCTTTGGCAATGTTTTCCTTTGCTTCATCCTTTTGATCCTTTGTTACATGCCCCTAAGTTTTACCTTCGGCTTATCCACAGGTCATATCAAAATCCGTAATTTTGGCCCCAAACCTGCTCTCAACTTATATAGAAGGTCGCCTTATAGTTGAGTATATACGATTGTTTCGGAAGCCACTGCACGAACTTAAAACTGAGCCAGTGATTATGTGGATTGATGGCAATTAGATCTTCCATTGCTAGTGTTATTATGGGGATGCCTCAGTAGGTCTCCTTGGGCAATGATTGTATTCTCCTCTTTACCACAATAGTCCAACATGAACTGGAATTTGAAACAATGGGAAGGGAAGAAGGTTTCTGCAGCTAAGATGAGGGTCATCTTACTGTATTCCTTCTTGCAACAGACAGATAGAAACCCTTCTGGTTATTGACAAGGTCATAGTGTCATCTCTGAACTCTTTAGTCACAGGCCTACTTTCTCCCCATACCTCCATGCTGCATGAACTCTGTGTATAAGGCAATGGTGTGGCAACATGGTGCTTCTCCAACTGCAGTATCTAGTAGTCTGGTCCACTTTCTCTCAACTACTTGCTGCACATGGCGGTATCAGAAGTAAATTCTGCACTGGTGAAACAGAGGTCACTTGAAACAATTAAATCAGGCTTTCAATCTCCAAGTATAATGAAGTTTGCATTGGTTTATGTTACTTTCTCTATTGTTAAATTCCACTGGTTAGTATTTTTCCTTAATGTTTAATGTGTGGCTAGTAATGGCAAAGCCCCTCTGAACAAATCTTGTCAAGAAAACCTAGTGATAGCTTCACCTTGGGGTCGCCATAAATCGGAACAACTTGAAGGCACACAGCAACAGCAGTGGGTTATATATATTTGGTTTTAATATTTTGTTTGCTTCAATGCTTTTTTGAAAAATAGATTATAAGTCCAGAAGTAGACAGATATCCAGAAGCCTGATAATATGGCTCAGTAGATAACCTCTGAACTGTTTTTTTGTTTCTGTCATTCAGTCTAATTTTATTGAGCCTTCTGGTTGTTGTATGCCTTGAAGTCTAATTTTCAGTTTAGGGCAATCCTAAAGCAAACCTATCATGGGATTGTCTTGACAAGATTTGTTCAGAGGGGATTTTGTCATTGTCTTCCTTTGTGTTGGACTTGCCCAAGGTTACCCAGTGCATTTCCATGACTAAACAGACTAAACCTGATCTCCAAAATTGTAGTCAAACATGCACTGCACCGTGCTGACCTGTTCTATTCAGCCTTACTTGAACATATTTATTTATTAAATTTATTAAATGTATTAGAGTCCTTATAATAGCATTCTCTGTGCAATATACAACATATAATAAAACAATTCAGGGACAGAGCAGGGGAGCCTGAGAGTCCCACCCGAGGGAACAGTCACTGCTAAGCCTCGGAGGAGGCGTGTGGTCGTAGTGGGGGACTCCTTGCTGAGGGGTACAGAAGCAGTGATTTGTAGGCCTGACAAGATGTCTCGAGAGGTGTGTTGTCTTCCAGGTGCAAAGATCCGTGATGTGACAGAGAGGCTGACAAGACTGGTCAAGCCTACTGACCAATACCCCTTCCTTTTGGTCCACGTGGGAACCAATGATACTGCAAGACACAGCCTTCAGAACATCAAAAGGGATTACGAAGCGCTTGGTAGGAAGCTGAAAGGAATGGATGTACAGGTTGTCATCTCGTCTCTTCTGCCAGTTGAAGAGCATGGTCCACGAAGGGAGAGGAAAATAGCAGATGTGAACAACTGGCTCCGCAGATGGTGCCGCTGAGAAGAATTTGGATTCTTCAATCATGGGCTGCAGTTCCATGAGGAGGGACTTCTTGCAACGGATGGGTTGCATCTCACGCCAGTTGGAAGAAATGTTTTTGCCAACAGTCTCAAGAACTTGATCAGGAGGGCTTTAAACTTAGTTCCGTGGGGAAGGGAGACAATATTAAGGAAGGTGAAAGGGATGGTGAAAATAGTCAAACTGACATAGAGGAAACAAGAAAAAAAGTGCAAGGACCCAACAGTTGGAGGCAAAAAAACTTGCACAAGCAGCAAGTAAATGGGACCCGTGATCTGCGATGTCTCTACACTAATGCACAGAGCATGGGAAATAAGCAAGATGAACTCGAACTCCTAGTACAACAAAGCAAATATGATATAATAGGCATCACCAAAACATGGTGGGATGAGTCTTATAATTGGAATGTGGAAATAGAGGGGTATAACCTTTTCAAGAGAAATAGGCCAAACAGGAAAGGAGGAGGAATAGCACTATATGCAGAGATATTTACACCAGTGAAGAGATCCAGGACATCAATACTGGCAGCCAGGTGGAGAGCATGTGGATAAAAATTAAAGGGGAGGGAAACAACAAGGATGTTACGGTGGGAGTCTACTACAGACCCCCAAGTCAGACTGAGGAATTGAATGATGCCTTTCTAGAACAGATGACCACACACTCAGAAAGGAGAGATGTAGTAGTGATGGGCAACTTCAACTATCCTGATATTTGCTAGAAGTCAAACTCAGCAAAATCCTCAAGGTCTAGCAAATTCCTCACTTGCCTGGAAGACAATTTCATGGTCCAAAAGGTGGAAGAGGCAACAAGGGGGTCAGCTATTTTAGATCTGACCCTAACCAACAAGGATGACTTGGTTAATGGTGTGCAAGTGGTGGGATCATTAGGTGGAAGTGACCATGTTCTCCTGGAGTTTGTTATACAGTGGAAAGGAGAAGCCAGGCAGAGTCAGACACGCATCCTAGACTTTAGGAGAGCGAATTTCAGCAAACTTAGAGAAGTATTGAGGGCGATTCCATGGTCAGAAATACTAAAAGATAAAGGAGTTCAGGACGGATGGGAATTTCTCAAAAGGGAGATACTGAAGGCACAATTTCAAACAGTTCCAGTGAGAAAGAAAAACGGGAGAAGTCTCAAGAAACCAGGATGGATGACTAAGGAACTTTCAACCGAGCTAAGTTTGAAACGGAACATGTATAAGAAATGGAAAAAGGGGGAAATCACAAAAAAGGAATTCAAAGAAATAGCAGGCATGTGTAGGGGTAAAGTCAGAAAAGCTAAAGCACAGAATGAACTCAGGCTTGCTAGAGAGGTTAAAGACAACAAAAAGGGCTTTTTTGGATATTTCTGCAGCAAAAGTAAGAAGAAGGAAACGGTAGGGCCACTGCGTCGAGAGCAGGGGTAGGCAACCTGCGGCCCGTGGGCCGGATGCAGCCCGGCAAGGCCTTGGGACCGGCCCCAGCCCGATCCTCCCGCCAATTGCCGCCGGGGCCTTTGGGGGGCAATTGTCTATAGAAGCCTTAGAAACATGCATTTATATTAACATTTTTTTAAAAAATCAGCAAATTTTTTCGTGTGTCCTCCATTTTTTTTTTAAAAAATGTCTTCCATTTGAAATTTTTGTCCTACATTTGTCCTGGTTTATTTATATATTTAATTTTTTAAAAAATATTTAATTGTTTATTTTTTGGCTTCGGCCCCCCAGTTGTCTGAGGGACAGCAACCCGGCCCCCGGCTCAAAAAGGTTGCCTACCCCGGTCGAGAGGATGGCAAAATGTTAACAGGGGACAGAGAAAAGGCAGAATTACTCAACACCTTCTTTGCCTCAGTCTTCTCAGAAAAGGAAAAGGGTGCTCAACCTGGGGATAATGGATCAGAGGACAGAATAGGGGAATTTCAGCACAGAATAAGTAAAGAGATAGTAGAGGAACACCTTGTTAATCTAAATGAATTTAAGTCTCCGGGACCAGATGAACTCCATCCAAGGATATTAAAAGAACTGGCAAATGTAATATCGGAGCCATTGGCAATAATCTTTGAAAACTCCTGGAAAACAGGAGAAGTCCCAGCAGACTGGCGGAGGGCAAACGTTGTCCCCATCTTCAAAAAGGGGAAAAAAGAGGATCCCAACAATTATCGTCTAGTTAGTCTGACATCAATCCCAGGAAAGATTCTAGAGCAGATAATTAAACAAAGAGTCTGTGAACATCTAGAGGGCAATTCCATAATCACAAAAACTCAACATGGGTTTCAGAGAAACAAGTCATGCCAGACAAATCTGATCTCTTTCTTTGATAAAATTACCAGCTTGGTAGATGAAGGGAATGCTGTGGATGTAGTATATCTTGATTTCAGTAAGGCCTTTGACAAGGTTTCCCATGACATTCTTGCATACAAGCTTGTAAAATGTGGGCTAGACAAAGTAACTGTTAAATGGATCTGTAATTGGTTGACCGGCCGAACCCAAAGGGTGCTCAACAATGGCTCCTTTTCATCCTGGAGAGAAGTGACCAGTGGGGTCCCACAGGGCTCTGTCCTGGGCCCAGTGTTATTCAACATCTTTATCAATGACCTGGATGACAGAATTGGGAGCATACTTATCAAATTTGCAGATGACACCAAATTAGGAGGAATAACTAATACCCCAGAGGATAGGACTAAGATTCAAAATGACCTGAATAGTCTAGAAAGCTGGGCCACAGCTAACAAAATGAAATTCAACACGGAGAAATGTAAGGTATTGCACTTAGGGCGGAAAAATAAAATGCACAAATATAGGATGGGGGACACCTGGCTGAATGAAACTACGTGTGAAAGGGATCTAGGAGTCCAAGTAGACCACAAGTTGAACATGAGTGAACAGTGTGATGCGGCAGTTAAAAAGGCCAATGCAATTTTAGGCTGCATCAATAAAAGTATAGTGTCTAGATCAAGAGAAGTAATAGTGCCACTGTATTCTGCTTTGGTCAGGCCCCACCTAGAATATTGTGTCCAGTTCTGGGCGCCACAATTCAGGAAGGACATTGAGAAACTGGAGCGTGTCCAGAAGAGGGCGACTAAAATGGTGAAAGGTCTGGAAACCTTGCCCTATGAGGAACGACTCAGGGAGCTGGGGATGTTTAGCCTGGAGAAAAGAAGGTTAAGAGGTGATATGATAGCGCTATTTAAATATTTGAAGGGATGTCATATTGAGGAGGGAACAAGCTTGTTTTCTTCTGCTCCAGAGAACAGAACCCGGAACAATGGATGCAAGCTACAGGAAAAGAGATTCCACCTCAACATTAGGAGGAACTTCCTGACAGTAAGGGCTGTTCGACAGTGGAATGCACTTCCTCGGAGGGTGATAGAGTCTCCTTCCTTGGAGGTCTTTAAACAGAGGCTGGATGGCCATCTGTCAGGGATGCTTTGATTTGGATTTCCTGCATGGCAGGGGGTTGGACTGGATGGCCCTTGCGGTCTCTTCCAACTCTATGATTCTATGATTCTATGATTCTAATTTATGAACAGAAAAGAAAATAATATAATTCTAAAACAGCAGTACACAATTCTGAATATAAAGGCAAACAGAGAATTAAACCCATATGAAACAGCTGGTGTTTACAAAGCTTAAAAATATTCTAAAGAGTAAGAAGAACTACACTGAGTTCCACACAATTTAGTGTCAAATAACATGTATACAGAATTGTAGACCTAGTGTAATATATGTTTCTAAAGGAATTGGCTATTTTCTACTTCAAGTTTTTTGTTTCACAGTACAATAAGTGAAGGTCTGTACTGTACCTGGATTATATCTTTTAGTAAAATGAATGTTAATTCTGTTGTAGTGATGTGTAAATTTACAGAACTGTTGAGAACTGTACTGTGGAGAAAAAACAATTTACAAACTATGTAGTGTCTTTCAAATTTCAGAGCAAAGTAGAACAAATGCATGCAAATCATAGACTTTTAGAAATGGAATAATGATATATTAGGCTAATCATTCCAGCAATGTGGAGGCTTTGCCAACAGAGAAAGGCAATGGTACATAAGCACAGAGACAGAGTATGACTAGTCAAGCAGAATGCATCGGTATGTTTCTACATTTCTGGATTAGGCAAAGGAGGTTCACATTCATCCTTGTTATAGCAGCAAGCTAGAGGAGTCCTCTGTCAAATAACTGGATGCAAGCAAGCAAAAGAGTAATCAGAACAATCCTTGCCATGAACCAGGATTTAACTAGTAGTAGTGGCACTGATAGGAACAAGTCTCCCAACAGAACTAGCTAGCTGATCTCTCATTAACGTCTCCCACAGAGAATGGTATATTAAGGTCCTGTGGTAAATGTAGAAGTTGGCACACCTAACCATTTGGTGCCGCAGAGCTTCAGTTTGCAGATGACTCTGCAGAAGCCCTACTGTTTGAATAGTTGTCCAAAAATATCACTGTAGGTGCCAGCCCTGCTAGAAAATGGACTGGTTAAGCCACACAAATAATAAGGGTAGCACAAGAGTATAGTTCTGCTTTATCTCCTCCAAAATAAAAAAAAAATGGACTTAACTAATATTTCATATGTTCAACCATAAACACCATACTCTCCCAGGTCAACGTTATACAGGGCCAAATCTAGCACAATTTATGTGGCGTAGGGATGCTAAGGAAGAACAGGTCCCCAGAATTTTTCATCAGATATTTCATGAGAAACATATATTCTCTTCCTATGATTTGCTAGATTCATTGCAATGCAACCAGCAGAAGGAAGAGAGGGAATGATGGGCTCTTTAATGTTAGTACTGTAGGATGACTTCTTATGCAGACACCTCTGATGTGTCCTGCTGCTTGATTCATCTTATGCAAAGCAATATTTGACATGTGTTAACTGATGGTCTGGAAGGAAAAGTGGAGATACTAGAGGTCCATCTAGTGCTCACTAGTAGTAACTGCAATTACTTTGAAACACAAGCATACCCTTCAAAGTACTTTTTGCCCTATTCTTAAGTAATTGGCAAAGTTTATAATGGGGAAAATAATGTTTGAAATTATTTGTATCTGCAAAATTTTAGAAATGTTCACTGCACCAGAATAAGAACTATTTATTCCTAAAGAGGTATAGTTTTAATAGTTGTTAATATCATAATTGCCATAATAAAAAGCATACTAATTTCTGTTTCTTTTTTTCTTTTTAAAAGAATGTGCTACACTTCAGACTGTGATTAAAGGTCTCCAGCACACTATAGAAAACCAGTGTAATTTGCGAGGTAATGAAATAGGAATGTGTTTTGTCCCTTGGACTGTTAATGGAATGATAAATTCTAAATATATCAGGATTAAAAGTTGCTGTTGTGGTCCGGAGCATAAAATTTGGCATACAGTTCCCAATGTTAATAGAGCTTCCAACAAAAAGAAAAAAAATGTTACCTATCTAAGACCTTTTTCCAAGGCCTTGTACAAGTGGCTGAGGTCCAAAACACACTGCAGAAATAATCCAGTTTGAGACCACTTTGATTGCCTTGCCTCAGTGCTAGGGAATTCTGGAAATCGTAGTTTATTGTGGTACCAGAGCTCTCTGACAGTTTCACAAAACTGCAGTTCCCAGAACTCTCTAGCATTGAGCCAGGGCAGTTAAAGCGGTCTCAAACTGGATTATTACTGCAATGTGTCTTGGATCTGCATCACTGTTCCACAGAGACCCATTTTCCTTCATGTTTTCCAAAATAGCCCCATGATGACATCCTTTCCTCCTAAAGTTTGCTCCTTTGCTGTTCCCCTTCACTGAGTTGTTCCTGATTTTTCTGAGCTGTATAAAGGCACTGCTACCACCTACTGGTTATCAGAGAGCAGTAGCATACTCCCTTTTATGTACCTGTCAAAAACATCACAAGAGATCAAATATGTCAGCCTTAGAATCAATCTAGTTTTCAGGACACAGGTAGTAAAACATTAAGCATATATTTATCCATGTAATACAAAAACATGCAAAACAAGTAGTCTTCTGAAAATTTTTCATAAACATGGGCTTTAATAAACTACTCTAGCATCTCTGATTTCTCTTTTTGTCTTGTAAGTGCATTGAGAACTTTTTTTTACTTCAGATTTTAAGATTGTGAGTTTGTCTTCAAATGTGTCTTCCTTGAAGGAATCTGCTACCATTTCATCTCTTTTATATGCAGTGGGTTCTTGATGTCAGCTGGGGTTTGGTTCCAGGACCCCTATGAATACCAAAATCTATGGATGTTCAAAACCCATTAAATACAATATCATAATAAAATGGTGTCCCTTATACTGTATAAAATGGTGAAATCAAGGTTTAGTTTTTGGAATTTATCTATTTTTAAAATATTTTCAAACTGTGGATAGTTGGATCTGTGGATACAGAAGGCCAACTGTATTAATTCCATTGACTTTTTATTTTGACCCAATCACGTGTTCCCCTGTTAGTCATATAACTTTTAACATCCCTATTCTCAATTGAATTTCTCTTTAATTTCTCAGATCTTGTAGGAAAGATCTCTTTGTTTTACTTTTTTGTTGCCTTTTGTTTCTTTGCACTAATGAATATAATAGTTCTCTTTATCCCTATGCACAAGATTCTGTACGGTTGCATTAAGGATTCTGACCCTGTTTATGTCATCTCTTATTTTGCTTCTCACCTCTCCTTAACCATTTGATTTTGTTTTTAACCATTTGGTACATTTGTGATCCTATCTATGGTGATTATTTCATTCAGATGTTTTGTTAATCCATTTGGAGGTGGTACTAGAATCATGGTGGTGGTGGTGGTGGTGATGATGATGATGATGATAAATGGAACAGGAAATAAAGTTAACTAATAATCCCCTTGTACAGATGAAAATGAGAGGATAAAGAGCACAGCCCATATTTTGGAAGAGAAGCTGAAGGCTCAAGAACAGGTGAGAGAATTCAACTTTATTTTGAAACCTCAAGCTTTGTGTAATAAGAGACTATACATGTTACCTTCTTAGTGTCTTGATCATTTTTCTCATTTAGATCATTTTGTAAGCATCATCTTTAATTGTCTAAAATTATTGTTAATGAATAAAGCAAGACAGTGTAGTTTAAAATTCTCTGTCATATTTTGTTTGTGGATTACCATTTGACAGATATGTCACAAACACTTGTTCTTGTCTATCTGAGTGCTTCCAGGTGATTTATAGTGCTACCAGTGGGAAAGCATTGTGCCATTATTCTGTCTCATTATTATTATTATTATTATTATTATTATTAAAATAATCTTTACAATATATATATATATCAACACAAAATGATGATCATACATAATCCTACATAATATTTTTATACCCCCCCCCCAAAAAAAGGGGGGGGGAAACCACAGAAAAGGAAAAACTTCTGGCACAAAATCCCTCTTCCTTACGTTTTGATATTCCTTAAAGAATTGTTTTTCAGCATTTCTGATCATCTATTCCTCGATCCGTGTTAGATATTACCATCCTCATCTCTCTACATATTTTATTTCTAGGGAATTATCCTATCCTCCCTTTACACATTTCTCAAAAACATCTCGCAAAGGGTGACATCGCCATATCTTATTTTCTGTTTACCAAAAAACAAACAAACATTACCAGAATTAGTTAATGCATTTCCCTTAGTTTCCTCAGATTTCTTTGTTGCTTCTATATCTGCTATGCATTTTATTTCCCATAGCATTCCTGTTTATTTAAGTAATTGCTCATCTTTTTTCACAAAATCATATCAATGGTTTCCATATTCTCTCAATATTCTTATCATACATATCTTCCTCTCTTAGCTGCATAGTAATCATATCCATCTCTATCACTTCTACAGCCTTAATCAGCCATTCATCCACTTCGATATTACCATATTTTTTCCAATTTTTGGCAATTGTAATTCTCACTGTGGTGATAAGGTATTATACTGGTTTCAGGAATTGTCTTATCTCTTTATCCTCTATAATATTTAGCAAGTAGGTTTCTGGTATCAGTTTAACATTTAAGTTATATATTCTCATTATACACTTATGCACTTCTTTCCAAAATTTTTGAATAATAGGACACGTCCACCACATATGAATGAAAGATCCGTGTTGTTTTCTACATCTCCAACAATATCCCTCACCAGTTTTGAACATTTTTGCCAATCTCACCGGGGGAAGATACCACCTATGCAACATCTTTATATAGTTTTCTTTTATATCCACACACGCTGTAAAATCAAGGTCCTTTCCCCATGCTCTTTCCCAATTTTCAAGTTTTATACTTCTACCAATGTTCTTTGCCCATTCTATCATGCTAGATTTAATAGTTTCCTCTTCCACTTCTATCTTTAAACAGAGTTTATATAATTTTGCAATCATCCCCTTGTTATCCTTCAATAATACCATATCTAGTTCCATTTTCTCCTTCGTTATTCCTCTTTGTTTCTTATCTTCTCTAAATCTTTCTAACAATTGTCTATGGGTGAACCATCCCAAATCTACTCCCTCCCGTTCCAATTGTTCCTTGCTTTTCATCGACACCAGCCCTTTTTCACTTGTCACTAGATCACTGTATTTCAACCATCCTCTATCTATTAATTTGCTTCTTTTCATAAAGGCCTCATGAGGTGACGTCCATATCGGAATTTGTCTATATACTTTTTCTTTATACTTTGCCCAAATTCTCAACAGCATTCTTCTAATTATATGATCATTGAATTTTGTCAGCAAAATTTTGAGCTAATTTCCCATACCATAGGTATGCATGCCACCCATATCTGATGTTAAATCCTGCTAAATTTAGCAAGTTTTCATTTTCCAACCTAATCCATTCTGAGACCCATTCAAGACAATTTGCATGGAAGTATATTTTAAGTATATTTTCTGTCTTCTTCTCTAGTGGATTATTTTCTGGTAAGAAATAAGAATGAGGAAAAGGTGGCAAAGTATAGCACTGGACACTGTCTGCACCCAACACCTGCCTGCACTAAACTTCTACAAATGAAGCAATGATAAAAAGTCTACTCACCAGGTGTAATGGGCAGTCGTCACAAGTAACTCTCTCAAACAGTACACATAACCTGGAAAAGACCACAGTTCAATAGTAAAGACCGTGCTTTGTATTCAAGCCCAGACTGGATCTCTAGTGAAAAATAGTAAGGGAATTGAAAAAGATTTAACCAAGTCTTTAAAATAGCCCAGTCAGCTGATATAAAACAGTATTTTCTAGCTCTTTCTTAAAACATTTTTCTCTACAGTATCATTTTGAGGGAGTAATAGTTGTAAACTGCAAACAGGTTTGTCCAAAATACACTGTTATTCCCAATCTCAACTGGGCTGAGACTGCAGTCCACTTCCTAGTTCGTATTACTTTTGAGTAGACATGCATAGACCTTTCCTGTTACATACCTAGAAAAATATGCATTGAATCACTATATAACAGAGCTTGTGACATGATATAGCAGCTGGGATATTGCTTCTAACATGTCATCTGAGGACAATGCAATCACATTTTCACTATTACTACAAAAGTGTTAATAAACGAAATGATCATGTTGTGTAAAGTGCACATGGTAAATGAATCTCTGCATAAATTCACCAAAACATAAAATGAAAAGTTCAGCATTATTATTATTTTTTTGTCTAAATTTAAGATAAACAGACTGACCAAACCAATAATTTAAACAAACAGTTCTGTGGAAGCAAGACAGATCAGTCCTTCAAGCTACAAACTGGGGGGGGAAAAAAACAAGACAGACAAGGCTAGGAAAGTAGAGTGAAAAGACAGAGAAAGAAGCTAAACTGGACAGTGCAAAAAAAAGTGATGAGTTATAAATCAGCATTTCTATCCAGCTAGGGCTAGGCTGACCTGTTATGGTGGTTTTACTTTGCTAGGCTCAGCTAAGAAAGTTACGTTTTTACTACAAGTCCCATAATCCTCTGGCAGGTATTACCATAGTAAGTAAACCAGCATATTGGTAGTTTATTTTTCTGGCTGGTGGCAGAAGCCAGAGTATGCTTCTCATTCAGCAGTTGTGGGGATGTCAAAGCATTTTAGGGTTGCTGGGTCTGGAGCACCCCAGGCCCTGAAATTTCTGGACTGGAACCTAAGACTGAGGGACAACTTCTGATGATGTTATGGGGTTGGGTCCCAGTGATGGTAAGGAAGTGAAAGCATGAAGCCACGCAGCAAACAAAGAGGAGATAAACTTTAGGTGCTCAAAGATGGTCAACTGTTTATTGGTATTTAAAAAGCCCAATGCATTTTGGCCACCCTAAGCCTTTCTCAGGGGCTGAAAAGAAATATAAATACACTTCAGATATAATATATAAAAATATAAGACAACACTCATCAAACTGTGATACAAAAATATTCATATAGTTCTAAACAAAGTTATACATACCCCTCAAAAGAATTCACTGGAGTTCTGAACACTCTCCAAAATACAGGACCATAGAGATAAAGGGAACAGACATTGCAGCATTTCTGTATATAAAAACAAAACAAAACAAGCTTCATTTATATACCGCTTCATACCACCTAAGCAGCGTCTAAGCGGTTTACAACTGTAAGTTAATTTGCCCCCAACAATCTGGGTACTCATTTTAGCGATCTCGAAAGGATGCAAGCCTAAGTCAAGCTTGAGCCCTTTTCTTGGTCTTGAACTCACAACCTTATGGTTTTGAGTGAGTGGCTGCAGTGCAGGCATTTAATCGCTGCGCCACCAGGGCTCCTCATATACATATTTCAGATTACTGTGGTAAGGCATAACGAATGATATGTCTTGATGGAACATAAGGATATATGATGCAATCTCTCCAGACAATTGCTCATTCTATACATGCCATCATATTATAATCATATCCATACACACACATACACACTTTCTCTATTACATTCAGATTAATGATTGCAGGTCTAGATCTTCATTTAAACTTGCAGGCACCAAGGATTTCAATCTTACAATCCATTCTATCTCTTTTTTTTCTTTAAAATATATTGTTTATTATTATAAATTCTTTTTATTATCCAAAACCAGAAATCAGCTGTAGAATATATTTTTATATATTCTATCTTAAGTCTGTGGTGGCAGAACTATGGCACACATGCCAGAGATGGCACCCAAAGCCATTTTTGAGGGCAGAGAAGAGGAGGAACAGGCAAAAGTAAGATCAAGTGAACAAAATAGGACTTACCTCTGAGTACACCTGCCTAAGGTTTCCTTGTAAACTGGTTTGTGAGTGTGTGGATTAATTATTCCTCTTCAACAGATGAAAAAAATGAGGCTGTGTTCTCTAGCTTTCCAGTGAATTAATGACTTCCCAAATCAATTTTTGAATGGCTGCTAGTTATTATTTTAATGTTCAAACAATGCAAAAAGGTGATTTTAGGATTTTGTACTAATTCAGTGTCTGATCCTATGGGTAAATTGTTTTATGTTTTCTTTTAAAAGATTGCTTGAATATATTTACAGGAACATAAAAATATGGTTGAGAGACTCCTAAGAGATACTGAAAGCAAGACAGAAGCGTATAAACTTGAACAAAGGAAGCTACACTGTGACATGAACAAAAAATGTAAGCATAGTATATGTTACACTGTCTTCCCAATCTGAATGTGCTCAATTTTTTTAAGTAGCTAACATTAGTTAGTCCTAGACTTACACATTTCAAAACTATTTCAAATGCACTCTCCAGGCTAAAAGGCCCACATCTATTATCTGAATGAAGCATGTTGGTCACCTAAGATCATTTCATACTAGCAGCAATATGACTCCATCTCCCAGTTATAAACTTGATAGAATACTTGGGAAGGAGCCTTTTCATGTATAACAGGACCAAATACTGTAATCAATTCTCTCATAGCAGAGTTGATCCCAGAATTGTTTGTTTCTGCACATCAGAGGCACAGCTTTTCATCACTTTAAAATCCACTTGACTAAAGCAATGAATTGTTGTTTATTTTATTTTATTTATTAGTTGAAGCAATGGAGGAAGAACATAAGCAACTAATACAGAAGAAAGATCTAGAGATTTTAGAGCTAAATACTCAACTGAGAGCTCAAGAAAAAGAAAAACAGAATGAGATAATTAAATTGCAAATAGAGGTATGCCCTAGAACTGATTGATCAGAACAAAACTTTTACAACAACTTTTGGAATTTTTATATATGTGTGTGTGTCCCTCATATCACTGAAATAGTCTGTTCATACAGAGGTTTATTTTATTCCTGAACACATCCCCCACTGTGTTCATTGCATGTCATGTTTACAATTGCAGCGTTTAAATCTGATTTTGCTTACATCGTACTGGTTTTGCTTCCAGAATACTCAAGGAGGCATGCATACAGTAATTCTTCCTCCAGAACCACCCCGAGGGGTAGGTTAGAGCGGGAAATGGTAACTGGGCCAACACATCCAGTGACCTTCATGCCTATGTGGATATTGTACCCAGGTCTAGTTCAGTATGAACAAAGGAAGCTGCCTGAGGCTGAGTCAGCTTATTGGTCCATCTGCCCAGTATCACTGCCAGTCATTAATTCTGTTGCTAGTCAGTAACTCTGACAGGCAACAGCTCTCCAGGATTCTTTCCTAGATCATCATGAAGATCCCTGGTATTCTTTGGCAGTTTGTCACCAAATACTAAGTAGCCTTAGGGCTAGAGCAGATAGGCAGGGAAAAGGTGCTCAAACCTGCTTTTTCTGAAAGTGGATTGAAACCCTGCTGTCTGCGTGGCCTGCTCCCAAGACAGGCTGAATACCGATGGGCAGTCTGCACAGCATGGTATCAAGCGGCATCACGAGGTTGTTGTTTTTTTATTGCCTACCGCCTATGCATGTACACCATTGCATAAACACACTGCCTACAGTCTCCAAGTATCTTTCACGTCCTGCCCAGATGCCATCCCATTGGATGGCTGCACCTTTGATCAGCCATACAATCACATGTGTGATATCCCGGTGGTACAGGGCATAGGTGCATCTGTGCACCAAATAATACATTTACATGAAATTCCCCCATTAATGTCCTCTTCATCCTATGCCCCCTGTTGGACTATCTGATCTGTGTATGATGTAATTACATCCATTGGAGGTATCCCACATTCACTTTTTTGCATTGCCACAGCCCCACACTTACAGTGGGCTGTTTATATGCAGGGGATGTGCATTTTCCAGGCTAAGCCATAATATCCCAGGGTCTTTTTACTCCAGTTTTTAGTTCTGGAGTGCAGCTTTGTTTCGGTTTCCACCTGCTTTGGAGGCATGCTTCCTATAAATGCCTCACTCTCAAAGCAGTTGAAGCCACTTTATTTTGCCCATCTGTTTCACCCCTATATCTCCTTAGCTTCCAAAATCAGACATAACTGAATGTGTGTTAGAGTAGCAGTGTAGCAGTAGTGACTAGCTTATTATCTAGATAATGCTACTTGTAAAGTTCCCTCCCCCGTTTATTTATCAACATGTTAATTTTTTTGATTACTTTATTTCAGTTCAATGCTAAATTAGCAAAGCTTCAAATACCCAAACCATATCCAAATCCGACAGGATTTCCTCAAACCATCTACAGAAGGGTACGTTTCCCTTTGTTCCAATGTTATGTATAAATATTTTGATGTATATTTTAAAGGACAATATGCTTCCATAAAATGTCTATTAAGGCCTCTGGATATGCAACTAATTATGCTAATATTTTGGCTTCTTTGTGAGAGGCCATCCTGAAGCCATTCTGCTCCCAGTGACATCTCCATTAATCTCAAGAAACTTAATTTGTGTGTGCTCTCCCATCTTATTAAATGAATTGTAAACATTGTACATGTATGTCAGAACAAAGTAGTCTTGTCTGTAACTCTTATCTATTAATTTCAGAGCATATGTATGTCTGTGCATGTTGACTAATGGTGACCCCATAAATTTCATAAGGTTTTCATAGGCAATACTCGGAGGCAGTTTTGCCAGTTGCTTGTCTGAAATATAGCCTACAGCACATGATATTTGTTGGTGGTTTCCCATCCAAGTACTAATCAGGGCTGTTCAAAATCAGACAGAAACAGGTGTCTTTAGGTTACTTAGGCCCCTATTAATTTCAACATCACTGTAAAATCTAACAAGGTTGCCACCAAAATTTTATTTACTGTATTTCTGACTTGCATGTTTTTAACAATATGTTTTTTTGTATTCTGTCTTTTTGTAAGCCACCTTCAGTCCCAGCCTGGGAGAAAGGTGGGATATAAATAAAGGAATGGATTGATGAACTTTTAGTTGACCTAATTTTGCAGGTTTTCCTAGTCACCATGCAAAAATAACTCCAAGTTAAAATATTCACATTAAATAAGGAGTGTTTTAAGTGGTTTAAACTACACAAGAAATGAAATGCAAGTTTTGAAAACAAAACAGGAACTTCAATATGAGCTTCTTTGATTCAAAAGCTCTGATTTATACAAAGATGGGTGCTTAAATATAAGAATTCTCTCTAAAATGGGAGAGATAGAGTGCCACACCTGCAGGGAAATCCTTAGGCCAATTCCAGCCAGTGCAAGGAAAAAAAACTATAGTGTTTGCTGCAGGTGATGAAGAAGGGCTTCTCTTTGGTCTTGTCCTCATTTGAACTAGTTATACACATTCTAACAGCTTTATATTAGTTTTGTGGGCACAAACCATAGGACTAAATACAATATTAGCTCTGTACCTTTCTCAATTACCAAAGTGACTCAGAGATTTGTTGTCATGTGTCTGTTCTGAATGTGCCTATGTTTTTCAACAGAAAAACAGTACATCTATGTACATATGGTGTATTCCATATCTGAATTTTAATGAGCAACAAAATGTTTGTTAAATTTCCATAGAAACTTCAGCATCTTGAAGAAGAGAAGAACAAGGAAATTGAATTTCTCCGCCATACCATTAAGAACTTAGAACAGAGGCTTGGTAAGAGACAAGATTCCCGCTTCAAACAGCACCAGTTTTGAGAATTACATAACAAAGCTACAGGCTAAGAAAAGTAAAATACAGGACTATACTGGATCAACAGAACCTTTTTATCATTTATTAAAAACTCTCTTATTGGTTGTCCACACATAAAACCTTTCAGTTGTGTTCTAAACTACTTTCATACTTCTATGTGTTCACCATAAAGGAATTCAGGTTTTGTAGGAGAGTTGCTTTCCCTAATAAACCATCAAGAACTATGGCAAACGCATTTAAGTAGCTTCTCTCTGTTAAACATCTTCTTTCATCTCTACACCCTCCAAACATGACATACAAATAAAGAATTAATTTTAAAAAAGAGAAAATGTAACAATAAGACATATTATTTGGTTATATAAAAAGGGACATTATACCAGTTTTGTTATTCAGTTATAAAAGTTATCACAGATCAACAGGGACTTGGATAGCTTAAATACAGTATTACTTAATTCTGATCAGCAGAGATGTTTTTAGCCCTGATCCTTCAATGGAATTTCCTTCTACTTACTCCACTATGGCCCATGCACACCTTCAACCCCTATTCCCCATGGCTGTGGTCCTTAGCTTCAGTAGGACTGTCCAAGAAAGCTATTTCAGACACACATAAAGTTACTATTAAAAGTCTTATCTACATGAATTTCTTTAAAGGTGCATGTATAAAATCTGTTACTTTGAAGTTAGAAATTCAGATCAATCCCACAGTGGATGAAAATGCATTATTTGAAATATTGCTCATACTCAAGCTTTTAATGTGCCTCAAATTCTATCAAGTTTGATCATTAAGCAGCTCTAAACTTTGTAGGGGAAGCACACATTTTTATATACTCTCTTGATCTTTTAAAAAAAGGTTTAAAACTAGTTAACATGTCTTTTCTTATCCACTTCTGTTCTTGGTTGCTGTATATCAGACAAAAGCCCCTAGGTCATAGTTTCTGCTTCTGTCTTCATGAATGCAAACAGAATGGTAGAAGAGGAACCCAGAAAGACAAATTAACAAAACACTGCACACACTTAGAACTGGCACTGAAAAACAATTCCATACTATTACAAGGGAGGTCTGTTGTTGTTGTTGTTGTTGTTTTTAAGATAAAGTCAGTTAAGCAACAACACTTCAATATAGCTGAACAAAACTGAAATTCAGTATTCTGACTTAACTGGGAGTGAACCGTATAGGTTGCTTAATCTGCTTAATGGTATATAACAGTAGTCACACATTGTAACTTTAATTCCCTTTTGCTGTATGGAAAACCTGATGGTATCAATTCCTGCATTATCATGGAACCAATTCTAAATTTAAGATGTTTAGACTGTTTTTCAGGCTCAGTTCCCCGTTCTCCCTGCTCACTGTCAGGCATCAGAGGGCTCGGCCTCACTCGCTGCTTGTGACTGTCAAGCAGCTGTTGGCAGCCGTCACTGACAAGACTCAGTGACATTTTCTGCCAACAGCTGCCCGTGTCACCTGCAGGAAGAGGGCAGCTCTCCACGACAGTGTCAGGCGGCAACGCTACGCAGATCTTCAAACACCAAGTGTCGACAGTGTCAGCATCAACTACCTGATGTAGACCCTGACAGCTGCTGCCAGTTTCAGCTCAGCTGTCGGTTGCAGATGGCATTTCCCTTTCGTCAAAGCCTCTTCCCTTGTGGGGGAGTGTCTGCAACTCCCTCCTGGGGAGAAGCTACAACCTGGCTACCTGCCTGGCCCTCTCTGTCATGCCCTCCACCCTTGTGGTTATGCCGCCGATTGTTTGGTGGGGATCGATGTCTATGGCCATGGTGCCCATGAGGGGGATGGTGGTGATCAGGTGATGGGGGAGATGTTGCCCCAGTTATCTTTTCTTCTGATTTCTTTGATAAGTTCTTGCATATTTCTTCATCCTCTGCTGTCTGTAAAAAAAATAAGTTCATAAATGCAACCAGTTGTAGTAGCCAGGTGTATAAGTACAGTAACAAAATGTTAAGTGATTTTACACCATCTTTAAAAAACCCTTAAATTTAACGAGATTAAACAAATTAACATGGTGTAATTTTTTTCTGAAACATGTTGCTACTTAAATTATAAACATGCAGATCTACACAGTCTTCCTAAAAGTTATCAAAGCATATTTCTTCTTTCTTATCCCTGCTTCTCTTCAGAAATGTCTGAAATAGGACTATGCTGAGATCAACATGGAATTCTGACTTCAGAAGATATCTAGCTCAGTTATAGTTCCTTAGGCTCCATGCAAGGACCATTAAAAATTAAAGGATTTCTATTTGCATGATGGAGGCCTATGGAACCAAATGCTTGATTTATTCACTTAAATATCCTATTGTCCTTCAAAGGAACTCAAAGTAACGCATATGAGATTTCAACAATTCTCCCTCTTATGGTAGGCCTGGCCCAAGCTTCCTTAAATATGGAGCTTTTGACAGAACAGCACTGAATCCACCATCAGTCTGAAAGGAGCTATATTTTCAAGATTTCTTTTCAAGTTAAGGCCATGGTACCCAGAGGAGAAGCTTGCATAATGCAACATGTGAGATGTTGCATCAAATCTGGTTGGCAGGCACATATGTGCTTTGCCAGGCAGTCAATGACAGTTGACAATTACCAAGAGTCACTCGGTATATCTTGGTTAACACTAAGGAGATAGACCCTTTTGCAATTAGTGGTTTTCCAGCCTGAATACCTTTAAAACTGCAGCATAATGAGTATTACAATCTGTGGCAATGCTCCAAAGCCTGTCTATGAATGGCATTGATCAGAATTATTCCTAATATCTGAATTTTAAGACCAGCTATGCAAAGAAATATGGACCTATAACATCCCAAGAAATTGGCAGCACGTAATTTCAACAGCTACAAAATTTAAAGAAGCCAGAATTTAGCATGTTTTGATATCCACTGATTTTGATGGGCATGAGTTAAACACATGTTTTTCCTGCACTGGTATATATTTAAAAAAAAAAAGATCAGTAGCAAAATAAATGTATGCTATCCAACCTAGAATAGATCCACTGAAATATGTAAGACTTGTCAGCCACTACTTCATTCCCACTGATGGCAACTGGTCCCCTAAAGCTAGGATTAATAGTGTATTTAATTTTACACAAGGTACACACAACAGAGAAGAATAAAGTACATACCAAGTAAGAACAGTTTCCACATTTGGATTCACAGTATGTAATCTCAATGGCTTCTTCCACATATGGAAAACTCAGGTAAGTATAAGGCAAACCAAGGTGATACACAAGACGGCCACACCTAGTAAAAAAAGTGAGATGAGTTTTAACAAAAAATGTAATATACACTCATGAAATTTACTGCAAAAAGTATTTTTGGTTTCTTCAATGTCCTGTGTTTTGTTCTGATCCCTAAGATTTACCACAAGAACTGTGTGTGTATGTGTGCACCTTCGAATTACTGTACCTGTCAACCTAAGGCAACCCCATGAATTTCATTGTGTTTTCTTAGGCAAGGAATACTCAGAGGTTGTTTTGCCAGTTCCTTCCTCTGAAATACATAGTAGCCTACAGCTCCTGGTATTCACTGTTGATCTCCCATCCAAGCTTTTACCAGGTCTGACCCTGCTTAGCAAGATTAAACAGAATCTAGTGCCTTTTAGTGCATTTGGGCTTTGCAAGAACTTTACTACTTTGAAAATCCAATACAGCAAGTTTACAGAATGGAAGGTTTTATACTTGCTATTACAACAGAAAATCAAACAGCTTCCTCTTTCTGGTGCTTTGAAATCCAGGCACTAGCTTTCTTCTCATGAGTTGATGAGATAACTTACTCTTGATAACTAAAAACTCTTGAAAACTGCAAAGTCAGAGTCATAGAGGATAAAATTGAGGACAACTAATCAAGGCTGTACATTGCCCTCACTGTCAGAAGCAGAATGTCCCTCCCTATCAGCTAGTACAGAATATTGGAAACTTCATTTGGGCACCTCATTGGCTTATTTTGGGAACAAAATGCCAGAGTAGACAGACATTTGATCTGACCCACTACACCTTGCCTTATGTCCCTAGCTCACATTTAGCTGGCAAAAGACCCACATCTGGTCTGTACCAGCTAGACTGAAGGTAGGGGATCACATGGATCCTACAAACAATAATTCAATTAAAATCAGTAGGGAGAAAGGTGAGTTTGAACTGTTCTTGCTGACAACCAGTTTCACCTGTTCACATGACATTTTGTTTGAAGGAATATCCAAACAAAGGGCTTAACTCTGCCACAAGGCCAGAGGCCAGTTTTCAGGCTGGGAAAATACTCAAGAATGGCAATTTCTGTGTATGTAGTTTTGGGAGCAAGGCCTTTTAAAAAATTAAATGTAAAACTACACAAAATTTAGGTACATATATGTAACTATTTAAAATTAACTGAAATTATGGAGTCTATCACATGGGAGCCCAAATTCCCATGCAGAAACGGGATTTAAATCCTGGAAAAATCCTGCAAAAGCGGGATTGTTTTCAGAGGCCATCGGGGGCACTGTGGGTTAATGTCTGAAAACGATCCCACTTTTGTGGGATTTGAGGGATGCCCCCCGACGTCATCTAACAAAGGTCTTTGTATCATGTTGAGAATTAATATAATTCATGGGAATTAGCTGGATGCAGGATTTTCCTGATTTAAATCCCATTTCTGCACGGGATAAACTCTGTGGGATACACTCCTATATAAAAAAATTAATTGTTCATTATGTTGGTGTCAAGCTGCACATAGTTTCCAACTTATGACAATCCTAAGGTGAACCCATCACAGGGTTCTCATGCTGCAGCCCAGTAGCTGTATGGCATATTTAGTCTGGCTCCTCAGTAAAAACCTGTCTGACATTGGAGACCCTACCCACAGCAATGCTCCTATCAGCATTGTTTCTTGCCTCCTAGGAACACTCAGTCCCACCATCACAGAAAAGCAGTACCATGGTGATTATTAAAGAATTGTGAGTATTAAAGAATTGAAAGCCCACAAATTTGTTTTGCATACCAGAACTTCATAGTCCTTCCACATAAAAATCCTCCTCTGGTTACCTCAAACTTTCCTTGTTGAAACAGTGTAATTCAGCTTCATGCTGAATTTGTTAGCGCTGTTGTTAAATCATTGGGACTCAAGAATGCAGAGAGCTACCAGTAGACCCAGAACTATGTCCTTCCCTTGAATTAGCTTAAGTCTCAGCATGATACTAAGGCCCTTATTTATGATATTGACCCTTCAAAGTAACTACAGGATGCCATCTGGTTGAAAATCAACAATACAGAGCTTGAAAAAGTGAGATGCTTCATAACAGGTTATGTGTAAAAAATATATATATAAACCTAGTAATCCCTTTTCAGATTAGCTTTCCTAACTTCCCCTTTATAAACATACCTGTCATAAATCAGGAAATCATCCTTCTTTCCATTTAGAATTGTCCAGACATCAGGCTGTTTTGTATCCTGTTGGTATACAGGAATGTTCTCCGAAACCCGTTCTCTTAGATGGCGATACTTCAGCTGCGAATGGTGTCCTTGGTGATTGATCACAACAAAGGAGATGTTGACCAGCCCATTACTTTCTAGCTTCAGTTGCAGATCTTCCAGGCTAGAGACAAAAATATATATGTTTTATGCAGATCATTTTTCCTTTCTGAGATGAGTAATAACTTTATTATAAACACCAAAGTGTTACAAATGTGGCACATAAGCAGCTTATGCACCACTCTTCTCACAATCAAGTAGTCTTAATAAAAGTTATTATCTACTTTGATTTCTGTTTTTACAATTGAACCATACAAGTGAACTGTGCTGTTCTATGACCATAATAAAGATCCTATTCTATTCTTTTCTATTTTATTCACACAAGTGAGCTGAAAAAGTAATGACAACACCAATGGCCCAGGCTAGAAACCAACCATAGTGAACAATGTGAGTCCGCCATTTTATGAATCAAGCGGAAACATATTGTACTCTGTATCTTGGACACTCGCTAGTTAAGTTTTCCAAAATCCATTCTGGGTAAATGTAAAAAAACAAATATGCATTTTCTTGTAGAAGGAAGAGTAGTTTTGTGGGTAACAAACGGTCATATCGATTCCAAGCAGAGAAACCAGCATTGCAAGTTTCAGAGCCAAGAATAACTTTATAGCATAATAGGAATCTCTTTGGGGAATCAAAACAGGCAAGTAAAGACTCCAGAAATCTGAAGCATCCTTTTCTCCCAAGCAATCCTGGACAACTTCCTCATTTCAAAGAAAAACAAAACTCAAACGAATCTTTTATATCCAACGACAGATGCAAATCTATACTGTCCTCTTACCGGGAGGCCTGCAACAGGCACAAGTATCAGCTGGCTTGGAGAAGGGCTACCACTGTCACGGTGCCTCTGGAGTCCAGCATCACATTTTGCTCTCCGATCCACCATTCTGGAGGCTCTTGACATCGGGTGCTTGGACCCTGGCTCTCCGTCCCTCCTCCAGGGAGGAGACAGAGAGCCAGGGCCACCCCCAGCCCAACCCACATGGCTGGACTTCACTGCAAAGCAACAAAAACAAGGAGAAAGAATTCAAAGATCCAGCTGTGTTAGTCTGGAAAATGGGTATACAAAGGGATTTGGTAGCACCTCTGAGACTAACGGAAAGACAATGGTTGGTAGCATGAGCTTTTGTAGACTCAGGCCTACTTCTTCAAATCTGAGGAAGTAGGCTGAAGTCTACGAAAGTTCACGCTAACAACTTCTTTCTTTCAGTTAGTCTCAAAGGTGTGTCAAATCTCTTGGCAAACTAAGGTGAATGACAGAAAGCTGGGGAGAAAAATATAAGCTATCAGAGGAAACATCCACCCCCAATGTTTCTAGAATAGCAGCCCAAATTCTTTGAGGAAAATTTTCAGTGTGTTTTTCCAGGGCATTTCCCTCCTGTTTTTTGGTAAATGGTAACTTTCCAGCAAACAATAAAATACGTTGTTACCAGATGCAGTTCAAGGCAATGTTAATCAAATGTTTCCTGTTCTTTCATTTAACAATCTATTTGCTTCCTATCTAGAATGTCTTTCACCTTTCTTGGTGATGAAAGTCCACAGAAAGACACAAGAGACCAGAGCGTACAAAGGTTCAAACCTTGGGGTGAGTCCATACACAGCAAGAGGTGGGGCCTGATCCTAGCCATAGTTGTTGTTGTGTCCCTTCATTTCTGATTTACGGAAGCCCCAAGGCAATTCCATCATGGGGTTTACTTGGCAAGATTTGTTCAGAGAGTTTTGTTTCGTTCAGATTTGTTCGGAAGATTTGTTTGCTTTTGCCTTTCTCTGAGGCTAAGAGTCACCCTTTGAGTTTTCATGGCCAACTAGAGATTACAGCCCTGATCTCCCAGTCCAGCACTCAAACCACTACAACCTGCTTGGTTATTATTAACCGTATTTACTCCGAAGTAAATATTAAGCATATTTACTTCTGAGAGCCAGAAGCCTTCATAATTGATTCTTTTGCATTCCAAAAAAACAACATCAAGCGCCACAATGGAGTTCTGCAAAATATAAACATCCACATACACACAAACACACACAAGATGTGTGTTACATGAGTGTAAATTACTAATGGGATATACAGTACTGCAAGGCTTCAAGCAGTAAGGCTGAAATCCTATACCCCCTTACCAGAGAGTAAACCTTATTAGTAAACTTAAGTGGGGCTAACCTCAGAGTAGACTATAGGAGGACAGCATTGCCTTGTAAAGTTTCCAGCATTATGGCCAGCTTGGTGCAGTGGTTTGAGAGTTTGACTCTGAAGACCAGGGTTCAAATCCTCACTCGGCCATGAAAACCCACTGGGAGACCTTGGGCAAGTCACACTCTCTCAGCCTCAGAGGAAGGCAAGGGCAACCCCCTCCCTGAACAATTTCTACCCAGAAAACCCCCTGATAAGCATATGCATATGTGCTTTCAAGCTGCCTGTCAACTTAAGGCAACATCATGGGTTTCTTAGGCAAGGAAGACTCTGAGGTGGTTTTGCCAGTTTCTTCTGAAGCACCTGGCATTCATTGGTGGTCTCCCATCCAAGTATTAACCAGGGCTTGCCCTGCTTAGCTTCTAAGATCAGACAGAATCTGGTGCCTTTAGGCTATTTAGACAGGCAGATTTTTTTAAAAAAACATTTAATATATATTTAATACCTGCAGAAATGACTTGAAGGTACACAACAACAATGAAAGCCTGGCCTCTAGCCTCCCTTCAGAGAGTCAAGGCTCTCCCTTGTCCTACGTTGCGTTCTCTTTGGGGATCTGGGTTCGAGCAGATAAACCCCACTGGCTGACCTTGAGCAAGTCACACTCTTTCAGCCTCAGCCTGCAGAAACATGCCCAGAAAACGGTTTCCCCTTAGGACTGCCATAAGTCAGAAAGGACTTGAAGGCACACAACAACACAACATAAGAGATCTAGCTGCAATAACAAGGCTTCCCCTTTCTTTTCCCCATCAAGTCTGCAAAGTCCCTCCCAAGTCAGAGCAAAGAGTTTTGCAAAACCTCTCAGTGCACAATCTATCAGTGCAAATATATAAGATGTAGAAACAACAGGAGGACTTACCCGGGTCCCACCCTTCGCAACTGGGATTTGTGTAGTTCCTAAGCCATGCAAAGAAAGAAAAATGATAACAGCCACTGGAACAGCAGAGGCTCCTTTGGGCTCCTATTTATAGTGGGTCTGTTTATCTCAGGCTGGGTGCAAAGTTTAGGGGAGGAAACTCTCTCTTTTGCAACGTCTTTGGGGGAGGATCCAGAGCTGAAACCGAAGCCTCTTGTTTTGTTTTCTTGAAGGAAGCAGCTAATGGCAGCTTCTGATCCTGGGAAAAACATTATATTATTATTATTATTATTATTATTATTATTATTATTATTAGGATGTCTTTTCCAAAGCTCCCCTCAATAGCTTTGAGCCAAACTGGATTAGATCATGGGAAGAGCCTCAGTTCTTCCTTTCTTTTCTTTAGCAGAGAAGACAAAGACAGCATGACCAGGTGTCCTCCTTTCCCAGGACCTGCCCTCCATTTCATGCTTCTGCCCCAAAGGAGTTTGACAAGGTCCTCTCTTAGCAGGACTAAGAATCATGAGTTTCTCTTTCCATGAGTGTTTCCAGCTTTGATTTGGGCATCTCTTCCCTTTTTTTTCCTGGAATGTCCTCCATTTTAGGGTGTCTTGTCCTCCTTTGAGGCCATCCTGGGCTGGAAAGCAGCAGCTCCTGCTGTTGCACCTGCCATCATCATCATCATCATCATCATCATCATTATTATTATTATGTGTCTTGCATATCCTTCTTGTTTTGAAACATATCCAGGGGTAGCCCTGTTGGCCATACAGCAAAGTACAACAACATCCAAAATCCACAAAACATATAACCTGATCAGCAATTTCCCGTGGCCCAGGATTACTTTTATGAGGCCATCCTAAATGTGCAATATGCATGTTGCAGGCTTTCAAAGCGCCACTGTTTTCTTCATCAGGCAAAAGTGTTAAACATCTGTTGTTGTTGTGGGCCTCCAAGTCATTTGTGGCTAATGGAAACCCAAAGGCAAACTGATCATGGGGTTTTCTTGACATGTTTCTTCAGAGAGGGTTTGCCATTGCCATCCTCTTGAGGCTGAGAGAGTGTGACCTGCCCAAGGTCACCCAGAAGATTTCCATGGTCTAGTGGCGATTTGAAGCCTGGTCACCAAAGTTGCAGTGTACTGCTGAAACCACTACACCCAATGCTGGCACTCACCATTATCTTAAGGTTTGCTGGCCCTTAATTTGGGGGAAAGGCTATCCCCAGAGCTGATTTGCTGCCCCACTGACATGGAAGCCACGCTTTGCCTTAAGGTGGAAGTATGTGAGAGCCTTTAGGGCTGAAGAGTGGGGTATAAATACCATAAATAAGTATTTAGGGTATGTTACATCCCCTATTCCAGATGTGCGCAACTGTGGCACACAAGATATTGCTGGACTACAACTCCCAGGATCCTATCTACACTAGGTAAGGCTGGTGGGAGTTGTCGTACAATGAGATTTGGAAGTCACAATTGCCCACCCTGTCCTGGTCCTTTCTATCTCATCAAGGTTCCCTCCAGATGTGTCAAGACTACAGTGCCCATGATCCAGATGTGCTGAGGCACAGCAGCAAATGATGCCCCCTTCCATCCACATAGGAGCATAACACCCCAAGGAAGCTAAATTATTACAGCACCTGAGGAAGAATACACAAGCTGGACAGACAGGCTGCAGTGGTTTGCTTTTGTCTGACTCTACTAGGAAGGGCAAGTTTCTGCATCTTCCTCTCCTCTCCCAGCTGCTGAGTAAACTGTGTCTGCACTTTAAACTTAGGTTGGCAAAAAGTGAAGTAAGCTGAGGAGTGAGGACAAAAGGAGGAAGGTGGGAGGAGGAGAGAAAACTGGGACTTTTTATAAGCAGCTGAAAAAAGGCAGGCCAACAGAGGCCAGGGTTCGAATCCCTACTTGGCCATGGAAACCCACTGGGGTGACCTTAGGCGAGTCACACACTCTTAGCCTCAAGGGAAGGCAATAGCAAACCCCCCCCCCCCCCCCCCAAGAAAACCCCATAATAGGTTTGCCTTCGGGTTGCCATAAGTTGGAAACAACTTGAAGGCACACTGCAATTACAGCTGCAGTGTGCCAAAAAGCAAACTCTAGATAATGCACTGTGGTTCATAAATATACGCAAACTATAATCATCCATGTTTATTTAATCATTTATTTATTTATTTATTTTGCAGTGAATGCTTGTCACTCAGGTGTTTAAGTCTGAATTTCAATTCAGTGGAATGATCCACTGTTTTAAATCTATTTTCGAGATAGAGTCCATTACCTTAGATCTTAGGTAATGCCCTTTTTGCATTTTGAACTCAGTTTGTAGCAACTGAAACAAGGAGGTAAGGACATAGGGGAAAAGTGCAAGGAGAGAGAAATTGTGACATTTTAAAAGCAGTTAAAAAGTGAGATGACAGAGGATTAATCGGGACTGTTCCTGCCAAATTAGCACAGTTGGAGGATATATGACAGAAAGTCCATTGTGATTTTCATGGCTATGATGGCTTTCCCTACTGAAATACAACTTTGTATCTCTCCTGCTTTGCTACCTCGGATCCAACCTGGGGAACAAGATAAAACAAAGCAGGACTAGCAACCCAAAACAATGGCTGCATTAGCCTGGGACTGACAACAGAGATATTCTGTACCAGGAACGCATTGCCATATAGAGCTATCGCCTCTTGATACTAGAGTTCTCATTCATTGTGTGCTTTACCACATGTACTCCTTTGACTCACAATCTACCCTCATTTTGACACCTTTTATCTGACAAGTTAGAATCCAGTTTTTGAGATCTGTGAAATCTACACTGCCATAATCTGGATCACTGCCTTTTGCCCAGCATCTTTTATACAGATTGTTGTCTTACACAAAATGAACATATATTGTGGATGACTGTGTGAGAAAAATACTCTGTTGCTCCAAACTGCTGAGACTGAGCAAGGTGGGGAGCGAAGCTGCCTTGTGTGATCAGCCCCAAAATGCCATGATGTGCTTTGGATCAGTGGATTTTTAAAGACTCACCTTTGACAAATTATGCACATGATTATGAGGTCTTTCTGACCTCTTCTGGGCATTTGCACATGTTTGAATGCGGTAGTGGGGTCCAGAAAACAGACAGACAGACAAGACATGTGCAGAGCCAGTGTGGTGTAGTGGTTTGAGTGTTGGACTAAGGAGATTATCAAATGGGGGGACGGGACATCCTTGTCCTGTCCTTTTGCTGTCCCTATAGTATGATCGCAAAAAGATTTTCACACGACATCATGCTTATCCTGTCAGTGCCCCATCATTAAACTGCAATTGACCACAATCATGCGAAAGACTTTCACATGATATCATGCTTATCTTATCATTGTCCCATCATTGCAGTGGACTTGCCCTTCATTTTGTATTAATAGAAGAACGTGTTAATGCAGTTCTTCTTCACTGGCACTTTAATGACAGGATCAGTGCGATTGTGTGAATGTCTTTTGTGTGATCGCTGTCACAGGCAGGATAAAGATGGGCTACACTCCCATCCCCCAACTGATAAACTCCTAGGACTTTGGGAAACCAGGGTGCGAATCCTTGCTCATCCACAGAAATCCACTGGGTGACCTTGGGCAATCCACACTGCCTCAGCTTTAGAGAAAGGAAATGGCAAATCCCCTCTGAATAAATCTTGCCGAGAAAACCCCATGATCATTTTAGGGTCATAGAATCATAGAGATGGAAGTGGCTCTGTGGGCAACTGAGTCCAAGCCTTTGATCAATGCAAGGTCTCCAGCTAGAGCATCCCCAAGCAGCTGTCCAGCCTCCTTTCAAAGATTTCCAATGAAAGAGACCCCACCATCTCTCTAGGCAATTGGTTTTATTATCAAACTGCTCTCACTGTCAAGGTTTCTCTTCTTATCAAAAGATGTTCTCCTGTAGCTTAAAACCCTTACATCAGATTTCATCCTCTGGGGCAGCAAAGAACAAACCTGCCCACTCTTCTCCATGACATCCCTTGAAGTATTTAAAGACTGCAATTATGTCACCCCTCTGTCTTCATGAACTTGAACAGGCCCAGACCCTTAATTCTTTCTTCATATATTTTGTTTTCCATTCTGTGAACCCACTCCAACTTGTCTATCTCTTCCTTAAAATGAGATGCCGAAAACAGAACACAATACTCCAGATGAGGCCTGACCAGTGCAGAATATTGTGGGATTCCCTTGACTGGGCAAAATTATGGTTCAATTAAATCAAGGTAAAATAGCACTTGCCTCCTTTGCTGTGTCATGTTCAACATGACCAAAAATACTTTCAAGTCCTTTTCATATATAATCCTGCCAAACCAAGTATCCTTCATCCTGTACCTGGGCATTTGGTCCTTGTGGCCTAAACGTAGAATTTTGCATTTGCTGAATTTCATTTTATTAATCGCCACCCAATTTTCTAGTTTATCAAGATCCTTTTCCATTCTTTTCCTATCTTCCAATGTTGTTTGTCATCTGCAAGCTTGATAAGGATTCCCTCCACCCCATCATCTAAATTATTGACAAAATGCTGAAGAGTAATGGCCATGGACAAGAACCCTGCAGCACTCCAAATGAGACCTCCTTCCAGTCTGAAACACAACCACTGATGACAACTTGTTGAGCATGGTTTCCAATGAATTACAGATCCATCTGAGAGTGTTTCCAGCTATTCCCTATTTAATCAGTTTTCTAATCAAAATATTATGTGAGACATTATCAAATGCTTTGCTGAACATTCCCACCATCTAGTAAACTAGTAAAGCTGTAAGATTGGTTTGGCAGGATTTGATCTAGACAAACCCATGCTGGCTCCTACTGATCACTGCACTGCCATCAAGATACTAGATTTATTTGTTGTTGTCATTGTCGTTAACCACACTCAAGTCAATCTTGATTCATGGTGACCCTGTGGATGAGACATCTCCAAGACTTCCTATTCTCCAATATTCTTCTAAGATCTTGCAGATTCATACCCGTGACCAGCTTAATTGAGACCATCCATCTAGCATGTAGTTTTGCTCTCTTTCTACTTCCCTCCACCTTTCCTAACATTATTGTCTTTTCTAATGAGTCATGCCTTCTCGTGTAATGGCCAAAGTATGATAGCCTCAGTTTAGTCATTATCTTTGCCTCCAGGGAAATTTCTGGCTTAATCTGTTCTAGGACCCATTTTATTGTTCTTTTTGCTGTCCATGGGATCCTCAGCACTCTTCTCTAGCACTACATCTCAAGTGAATTTATTCCCTTTTGTCCATCTTCTTAACTGTCCTGCTCTTGCATCCATACATAATAATGCTTGTACGATTCTAACGTTCGTGCTTAGTTGTACATCTTTCCACTTTAGGAGTTTTTCTAATTCTTTCATAGCTGCCCTCCCCATTCTTAGTCTTCTTCTGATTTCTTGACTGCAGTCCCTGTTCTGATCAATGTTTGATCCAAGGTATAGGAATCCTTTTACTATTGCTATGTCCTCATTGTCTAGGCTGAACTTGTGAAGATCCTCCATGGTCATTATTGTTGTTTTCTTTATGTTCAATAGTAATCCTGCTTTTGTACTTTCTTCTTTGATTTATAGTTGATTTATATATTCAGCCAGGTCTGTCAGAGAGCTCTGGTGCCTCACTAGACTACAAATCCCAGGATTCTGTAGGATGAAGTCATGGCAGTTAATGTGGTGTCATTTATTTCTGCAGTGTGGACACACCACAATTGGACTTAAGCCAATGGCTGCATAATTACTAGCGGTCTATGAAATCAAACAGAGCTGTCAAGCTTTGTACCAGCCTACCCCAAATCTGAGCATCTGTTAGACTGTGCTGGCTGAGGATGATGGAGGTTGTTGTCCAATGCATCAGGAGGACACCAGGCTAGGGAGTATTATTTAAAACTGCAAGGTGGCACTCAAAAATCCGTGCATTTACTCTCTATGGGCAAAAAAAAGGGCATCACAGAGCAAATTCTTCTTGGTAAATCAGCTGTTTACAGCCCATCTGTCAACAAACACAGATTAAATATCTGCTCATTACCCCGATCAGATGTTTGGATATTGTATTATTTTATGTCTAGAATATTGTTGCTATCCAAGCTGACTATTTAATAGTGCAATTCATCTTATCTGTATCATCCTAGCATTAATCTTTCTATCCTTGAGAACATACAGTATCTGGGGCAACTGATCTTTGCAGTTTCAGCAAATGGCAGCTATTCACTCCTTGCAACTCAGCAGACAAGATATTTAGATGGATGAACTCTTCCTGCACAAAAATAGAAGGCCTGCAGTTTTTGATGCACTCTAGTTTACTCAACTTGCTGAACTTTATTGTACTTTGGACATATTAAGAGAAGACAGACATTACAGGTGAATAGGCTCACTTGAGGAAGCCATGGCCCTGAACATGCAAGACCTGAGCAGGGCTGCTGATTTTTTATATTTTAATTTCTTTCCAAGGCATTATATTCCACCCTTCTCGCACAATGAGATTGATACTCGGGTGACATGGAATTATCTCATTCATAGGGTCACCTTGAGTCAAAGTTGACTTAATGGCAATTAATTGCTAGAACTTCTTGCCACTTCAGATGTAATCTCCTACAGAGTACAAAACTCCATATTGACTAAGATTGTTCTAACACAGCTACTGGTTGAATCCAGCATATCTAAAAAAAGAACTGACCAATAGATAATGTATGTGTATGTGCCTTCAAGTCACCTGTTGAATTATGCAACCCCTTGGTAAGGAATTACTCAGTCTTGATTTTGCCAGTTCCATGCTCTGAAATATAGCATACAACACCTGGTATTCATTGGCAGCTTCCCATCCAAGTGCTAACCAGGGCTGATCCTGCATAGCTTCCAGGGTTAGATGGGATCTGGTGCCTCAGGGTATTTAGGCCCTACAAATAACATACATATATACAAACAAGCAAGTTTATACAAATGTTGTTGTATGCTTTCAAGTCATTTCCAAATTCTCGCCACCCTAGGGCAAACCTATTATGGTGTTTTCTTGGCAAGTTTATTCAGAGAGGGTTTGCCATTGCCATCCTATGAGGCTGAGAGGGTGTGACCTGCCCAAACTCACCCGGTGGATTTACATGGCCAAGTCAGAATTCAAACCCTGGTCTCCAGAGTCCTAGTCCAATGCTCAAACCATTATGCCACACTGACTCATCTACAAATCCTTAGGCATTGTCTATGGTATATCCTCATTTTAATCTCTCATGTTACCAGGGATTGCAACCTGCCCTGCGCTCTTCTGCACCTGCAGGGTAAAAAGGACCATTGCCAGTATCCCTGACTACTGGTCATAGGAGAGGGGTTGAAAGAAGTTGGAACAGAACAACATCTGGAGAGCTGCAGGTTGTTCTTTCCTGCTTTAGAGGCTTGTAGTCCAAGATGGGATACAAGAACCTTACCATGATAATGAACTGTAATAATTTCTTTCTATGGAGCAAACAGCAGTTCTAGGTGGGGTATTTGGCCTGAGAAATTTATAAACAGTAAAGAGCTAGCATGGCATACTGTTTTGAGAATTGAACTATGACTCTGAAGATCAGGACTGAATTCCCAACTCAGGACCCCTGGCAACTTTCATGTTTTGTGAGCTCCCTTTACCACAGACTAAACCTGCCACTCCAAAAGAAGAAATAAAGATTCTTAAATGAAATAAAAGTAGTTGAACTGTGAGAGCCGGTGTGATGTAGTGGTTTGAGTGTTGGACTATGACTCTGGGAGACCAGGGTTCAATGTCTGGTTTGGCCATTAAACCCTCTGGGTGACCTTGAGCAGTCACACTCTCTCAGCCTCAAGGAAAGGCAATGGCAAACCTTCTCTGAACAAATCTTGCCAAGAAGACCCCATGATAGGGTCACCTTAGGGTTGCCACAAGTCAGAGATGACATGAGGGCACACAAAAATCTCATTCTATGGCATCAATATCCAACCATACACAGATGTACACACACACCATCTTGATCAACACAAGACAACAGCATTAAACAAGAACATTTGAGTGGCACTCCCAAAGGCACATCAACATCTTTATATGGCCTCCTCCTAACCCTAAAATCATTTCTGGATGTTGCACGACCCTGTAACAAGATTTTATTCCACAGATTCAGAGTCAATAATGGATGAGGAGGAGTTTCTGCAACATGTAGCTGGAAAAAAGGAGTTTCTGCAACATGATAACCTTTCACCATATCTCTGGAAAGGGACATTTCTCAGATCCCCTAGACCAGCACTCTGATAGTCCGACCATTTCTGGGTTGCACAGAGCACCTAAGAGGACAAGACACAGCCTGAAAGAACTGCCAGGTTCCATGTCCAGCCTCTTTCAGGTTAGGGAGATCTATTGAGGGTACAATGTCTGCGAGTCCCCCAAATCCTGAATCCCAAAGTGTCCCTCCCTCCCTCCCTCCCTCCCTGTTTTCCCCTCCCTTTCCCTCTCTTGCAAATGTTCTTTTTTTACTTCTTTTTTGCTTTTCACCTCCTTTTCTCCTCTCAAACTGTATACTAGGGTGGTTGGTTGCCCTTTGCTGAGAGGCAGAACTCATAACACTGCATGGGACAGGAGTCAAACACTGTGTAAATCCCTTTTGGATCTTTGTCTGATAAGTGGAACTTGAGAAAAGTTACTTGTTCAGACAACACTTCTCAGAATCTCCCAACCAACACAGCTACTGGTCATGCTGGCTGAGTTATTCTGGAAGCTGTAATCCAAAAATATTAGCTATTCCAAGCTCTGAACTATTTTTGTTGTTATTAACTGCCCTCGAGTTGATTCCAACTCATGGCGACTATAGGTCCTTCCAAAAAACCTTTTCATCATCTCCTCTTGGACTCTGGATCATGCTGTAAATGTTTGATAGAAACCTTGTTGTCAATCTGGTTATCTTCCAGTCAGCACATTTCCTACAATGACCTTTGCTGAAGCATTTAAAGGAGAGAAAAGGAGTAGAAGATAATTAGAAAACACACCAGCTAGCTATTTTTCAGTATAAGCTGCCAGACATGGACACTACCAGCAAAAAAATAATAATAATAAATTTCCTGGACAGCTACCAAAACCAGAGAGTAAGAACAGGACTTTGCAAAAAGAAAAGTGGGGATCCAAATGGCACTGCAAGTAATGATGAATTCTGGGGATCATTCACACTCCTTTTTTTGTCCCAAGGAAATGTGGATTGCTGCATTGATGCACATTGGCTTTGTTATTCCCATGTTGTTTTTGGTTTGTGAATCTCTTCAAGTCATTGTGACCCATTTGTTATTCTCACATGCCACCATTTTGGGATAAAATGGAACCGCCTCCATTCCCTTGAATGATCAATTTGGAAGCTTATTCACATTGCCGAAGATGCGGATTGATGCAGATCTTTCAGGAAAACCTGGAGGAAAGCACAATATCAAATATCCCAGAGTCAGTGGGTTTTTGCCAGCCCCCCCCCCTCAAGTGCATCGAGTGCATTCGGGACATGTGTGAACAACAAAGATTCAACCCAGATTATTTTTGTAGAGTGAATGGGGCCCTGGGTGCCCAAGGGTTTTCAGAGGGCCAATATGGTGTAGTGGTTTGAGTGTTGGACTAGGACTTTTGGAAACCAGGGTTTGAATCCTTGCTTAGCAACGGAAACCCACTGGGTGACATTGGTCAAGTCATAGGAGTTTATCACATAGGGGGAAATTGAGAATTTAAACAGTGATTAACTTGAGAAAATTGCACAGTTGACATTAAAACATGATTAAAATGAGATTAACACCAGAACCATTATCTGTGAATAACCAGGGAATAACTAGGCAAAAAACAACAAAAAACCATTCACAGGAAAATCCCGTGAATGGCTTGCTGTTGTTTCTTGCCTGGTTATTCATGGGTTAATGACACTTTAATCATGTTTCCCCTTGACATTGTGTGAAAACCATTAGCGCAATTGTGTGATAATAACAGGTTATTCATGGAAAAATATCACTTTGAACATGACATCGTGTGAAAGCCATTAGCACAACTGTGGGATTATCATGGGTTAATCACCGTTTATACTTCCAGTTGTCCCCCGTGTGATAAACTCCATACTCTCCCAGCCTCAGAGGAAGGCAATGGATTGGCAAACCTCTTTTGAACAAATCTTTCTGAGAAACCCTGTGATGGGTTCAACTTTGGGTCACAGTAAGGAGTTTATCACATGGGAGGGAAGCACCCAAATTTCATGGATAAATGGGGCTTATGAATATCCTGCAAGTGGCATGGTTTTGTGGCTTTCTGCATGGGTTAATGTCGGGTTAATGCCAAAGTGCCCCAGCATGTCTGAAAACAATCCCACTCTTGCGGGATATTCATGGGATTTAAACCTCATTTATCCGTGGGATTTCAGTGTTTTGCCTCCCTTGTGATAAACTCCTAAGTTGGAAATGACTTGAAGGCACACGACAACAAAGGAGGCTTTCTTTTACTCACACAGCAGTCTTCACATGATGGCAAATCAATTTTGGAACTGTGTCATTTTTGATATTGCCTGGAGATCTGCTGTTCAAAGAAAAAAGACACACACACACACACATACAACCCACAGCTCAACCAGACACATGCTGATACAAGTATGTTTAAGATAGCTTTTGGGATTCCAGCCAGAATATGGCAAGGCAGAGCAGGAATCTTTAAGAACAAGCAGAGAATCACCAAGCAGCTGGAACAGCTTTCAGCAATTTAACAGTCTGCTAACTCTGTTAAGCTTTTGTTCCCAAAACAGACACACGTAGCGAGGAAGTGCAATTATTGCCAATTTTATCAGCGTTCCAACTTGTAATTTTCTCAAGGTTGTCAAACCTTTATATGAAGCCTCTCTGCAAGGAAAGGACAGAGCCAAATGCCAGTCTATATTGTAACAAGCTATTCTGATTCCCTAAAAGCAAAAAGAAAATACTGTTTGTTAAAAGAAAGCCAAGGCTGGCCTTCCCATTTATTAGAGAGAGGGGCTGATACTTCAGGTAGCAGGGTCATTAAAACATGGCAAATTGTTCATTATTTACTATTTATTATTGTTCTATTTTTACTGCCAGGGATAGAAACTGTTGCATTGTCTGCACTGTGTGCCGAAGTAACATGGCTGCCTTTTTGAGCACTGTGCAGTTTAACTTGCATGAGATAAATAATATAGACCCTGCTAAATAAACAGTGAGAGCCAGTGTGTTGTAGTGGTTTGTGCATTTGACTCTGAGATCAAGATTCAATTCCCCTCTCAGCCATGGAAACCCATTGCGTGACCTTGGGCAGGTCACACACTCTCAGCCCCAGAAAACCCTGTGATAGAGTTACCTTAGGTTGCCATAAGCTAGAAACAACTTGAATGCAGAGAACAACAAAATAAACAATATGAGCAGATTCATCACAAATGTATGTTTTGTCCTAATTTTGGTACTAGAAAGGTGTGGAAATCCTGGATAATTGTATGCATGCAGTGAAGATCTGGATGTAGGTGAATAAACTGAGGGTTAATTCAAACATAACAGAAGTTCTGTTAGTCAGTAGGAAAACCAACTAAGGGTTGGGATTGCAATTTTTTAAGGAAGGGGTTTTTATCCCTCTGAAAGATCAGGTTTGAAACATGGGGTGCTTTTGGATCCAGTGCTATTCCTGGAAGATAACTGTTGTGGCTCCCTTTGCCCAGCTTCCATTGATGTACCAGCTGTGCCTTTTCTTTGGGAAGGCAGACTTGATCACAGTGGTTCATGCCTTAATTTCTTCTTGGGTTGCATCCGCACTGCAGAAATAACCCAGTTTGACCCCACTTTAACTGCTAAGGCTCAATGCTGTTGAATTCTGGGAACTGACATTTTGTAAGACATTTAGCCTTTTCTGTCAGAGATCTCTGGTGCCACAACAAACTACAGTTCCCAGAATTCCAGAGCATTCAGACATGACAGTTAAAGTGGTGTCAAATTATTATTTCTGCAGTGTGGATGGAGCCTCAGTAATGCACTCTACATGGAGCTACTCCTGAAAACGTTTCAGAAGTTAAAGCTAGTACAAAATAGGATGGCTAATGTGTTATGGGGGGTGGGGGGGCTAAAGTGTTGTGGGATGCATGCTTTGCTATTGTTGTGTGCTTTCAAGTCATTTCTGATTTATGACAATCCCATTACAAACCTACCATGGGGGTTACAGGGGAAGGTTTGTTCAGGGGGGGGGGGGGGGTTGCTGCTGCTTTCTTCAGAGGCTGAGAGAGTGTAACATGCACAAGGTCATGCACTGGGATTCCATGGCCAAGTAGGGATTTGAACCCTGGCTGCCCGAAGTCCTACAATCAAATCATTACACCATGATGGCTCTTTGTGCTTTAGAGATGCTATAGCATTAGTATCACAGTAAACTATTCCAAATTAAATTCAAGGGCTAGCTTTGACCTAGGGCTAGTCTACACATAAGTACATTATGCCCATTTGATGACAGTTGCTTCTGAGACAGTAGAAACACATAGATTACCACTCAAGTGTGCTTTTGCATTGTATTTGCACAATTGTTTTCACATTATTTCAATGTTTTCAATAATGTTATAGAAACAGTTCTTTCTGGGTGGGAATGAAAAGTCTTCAATAATTCCAGGAGCTCCCAGGAAATACTTCAGGATGATGAAAATGTCATCTGGATCTACAAAATAAAATTGGTTTACACAAGAAGAAAACCTGGAACTTCCAGATACTTTTTTGGGATCTGGAGAGTTTCCGCTGTCCCTAAAAGGTTTCAGAAAACCACTTCTTTGACTCAATTTGGATGGAAAGGACAATTTATAGAAAAACACCACAGATAAATGTTTTAGAAATCAATAATTCTTAAGAGGAATTGTTGAGAGTTGGGTATCTTTAGCCAGGAGGGGGAAATGGCTGAGAGATGATATAGTTGACAATGAGGATTTCGTACCCATTTCTCCTATAGTGCAAGGTAGGGAACGGAAACAGATTAAAATACAACAAATAATCCAGTGTGTGTGTGTGTGTGAATATATTTTAAAACTATACTTTAAAATTCAGAATTTAACATTCAGATGATATGACAGCTATCTTTAAATATCTGAAGTGTTGTCATTCCAGAAGGGAATAGGGAGAATGTTTGTTTTCTGCTGCTCCAGAGGACAGGACCTGAAAAACACTAATCTATTATCCATTCCCAGGGCACTATAGATTCTTCTTGGGATGTGCTATGAGGATGTTATGATGAGCTTCAAAATTTATCACTGCACCTCTCTATATAACTAATATTGTCTTATGACAGCATTGGAAAAGGAGAAACTGTTGCTTACACTGATACCTACCCCAGACTAGGACTAGGACTGGGCAATGTGTAGCCCCCCAAACGTTCCTGGACAACAACTCCCAACAGGCTTAGCCATTGTAGAAGGGTAAGAGCAGTTGCAATGCCACAACATCAACAGGAGTTGTTTAGCAAGGTATAGACTAGAGTGATCTAGGAGTGAACATAGGTATTGACGGGAAATCAGCTGATGGAGCAAATTGCTTTGGAGGATTTATTACACATCAACCACGGAACAGAAAAGGTAATTAAGATAAATAAGTCATCCCCAAGGTCACTAGCTGAGATCCAGTCTGATCTGGCAGAAGATGTCTTTACAGATCTCTGATGTGGAGCAGCATAACTCACAGGAAACTTTGCTCAGAGAGGTAATGCAACAGTTCAGTTCAGGTGACTGGCAAAGGCATTTGACATACAATTCCAGTTAATAACAACTCCCTGTTAATCATTTATTTCCCAACTGTAGCATGTCTCCCTAACCCCAAAACAGATAGTGGCAAAACCAACGCACCAAGAGCTACAGAAAAGTGGTGCATTCTCTGTCTCTCCCTGCCATGCTGTCTGAATTAGGAGGTTCTTATATCACGTTTCTAATCTCACTTATACAGCAGAACCGCCTTGACTTTAATTAGTTGGAGTATATCAGTGCTTTACTGAATTCATACAGTTCAGCTGATAAAAAAGGTTATTCCCAGACCTCACCTGGACATTACATAATCATTTCTTTTGCAAAATTAATATTTACCCTGAGAGAATATCATCAATACACTTTTGACATCCAGGGAAAAAACTCTCTTTGGATATTATCAGACAAGGGAAATTGGAAGTTTAATCCAATGGCAATCCGAACGCAATCATGGGATTTAACATTATTGCATGATAGACTACCACATACTATTTTGGGCAATGGGAAGTCAGTCCGAACGCAATCATGGGGTTTCGCATTACAGTATTCTGTGAGAGGTGATCACATGCAATTTCAGGCAATGGCAAGCTATTTTCGGGCAATGGGGTCAGTTCAAACGCAATTCGAATTAACGTAAATTCACTGAACTAGGGAATTCACATGAATGTGTTCTGGCCCCATTTTCTTTTCAATGGAAATTAAGAGAAATTCCTCCCATGTGATAAACTCCTTTGACTTCACATTGCTAGGAGTCAGCTTCAACAAGAGACATCAGCCTTGTTGAAATCTAGGGGATATGGAGCCTAAACCCATCTTTCAATTTAGCTACACATGACATAACTGGAGCACCGTAATTCCACTTTAACTGCCATGACAACATCCTGGGATTTGCAGTTTAGGGAGGCATATTCTGAATTCTCACCCAGAGAGCTCTAGTGCTACATCAAACTACAAACTCCAGTATTCCACAGAATGTTCCTGGTTCAGTGAAAGTGGAACCATTGTGTTGTAATTGTATAGTGTTTTATCTTGTTTTGTTTTGTAATAATGTGTATGTGTTGATGTTTTAATTTGCTGGTTTTAATTATAATTGATTTAATAACTTTTTAAGGGGGGGAAGTAGATTTTGATGTATGATGTATTGTATTTTATTACTGTTAGCCGCCCCGAATGATCTCAAAGGGGTGGGATATAAATAAATATATTATTATTATTATTATTATTATTATTATTATTATTATTATTATAGTGTGAAAAGCCCCCAGCTGGAGGATTCTACAAATTGTCATCCAAAAACAAGGCATTTTCTTATGATTTGCTCTTGGTAAGCCCTCGGAAAACTCCCAGCTACCCGTTGCAGGTGAAATACTGCCAAAAAGGAATCTATTCCACTGTAGCGTTCTGCTGGCATATGCGGCGTAAGTGCTGGCCTCCTGTACAGCAACAACCTATTGAAGGCTAGCTGTTGCTGCCAGACTGGAGCCTCAGATTGGGCTCTTCTACAAAGAGCCATTCAACTTTTAGCTTTTCAGGCTGTACCGTGGACTGCTGATGCTGCCTAACTCTGGCTTTTGGAATTTATTTGTTATCAAGCAACACAGCTTCCTTCCCCTTTTGTTTTCAGAAACAATCATTTTAGACAGTTTCAGCATTTTGTTTGTTGTTGTGTGTGCTCAGGTCATCTCCAACATACAGCGACCCATAGGCATGGGATTTTTTTGGCAAGATTTGTTCAGAGTGTAACAGAAATTTCAAGAAACTTAAATTTCTAGGATTTGCAGAGCAATAGGATTGGCCAAGAGGACCTAGTAATTGAAAATCCATAAGTTTATTTCCAATTGTCGACAAAGGAAACATTGAACTCAGTGAATTCAAGTTCCAAAAAGCTGAGACCCCGAACAAGACAAAAGGCTCTTTTTATATTATTCAAGACAAAGAAGCTCCAATACACCTGATTGGCTAATAATAAATAAATAATAAAATTTTATTTTATACCGCCCTTCCAAAGATCAGGGCGGTTAACAGCATAAAAAACACAACATATACATCGAGATTAAAACAAATACACAAAAACACATAAAACCCCCGTTAGCCAATCCTCTTTGCCACAAAAGAGGAAGGGAGGCCACTGGACTTTAGTCGGGGAATGCAACCTGAAATAGAAAGGTTTTTAAATTTTAAATTTAATTACAATTTAAACATACAGAATTCTTACAATCAGAACAGAAATATATGCATACATTAAAACGCATCATCCTCCTTACCCCTCCGGTAGGATTCAGTGGCTTTCCTCCTAACCTTGCTTCTGATGTCCTATCTCAGTAGTTATGTTATGTCTTTTTACTGGTGCCAGCTTCCATCTAGGTCAAGACGCACTCATATTCCTTTGCTCTAGTTTTCCCTAAACTCCAAGCCTTTATTTCAAAAACCATCTCTGGCTGACAAAGGTGACTTCCATCTTTCTATAGTTTTTATTTCAACAAGGAATTTTTCCACCACAAGAGGAGCTTTGCCTTCTTCTGAGGCTGAGTGTGTGTGACTTTCCTAAAGTCACACAGTGGGTGTAATGGGCGAGCTGCGAATCAAACCTTGGCCTCCAGAGTCATAACTCAAACTGCTATGCCACGATATGAGGGGAAAGGGAGAGAGATGAAGGATTACCTCTGAAAATGATTTATTTTAGCTTGAATTTTCATGAATATCAGTCCATTTCTTCAAATTCACATTAGCTGCTTGATTCCTTCATCCATCTCCTGCCCTGCCACCCCATCTTCCACTTTTTTTCCCTTTTTCTGTAACTTTTAAACACTGCTATTGACTTCCTTGCAGACAAAGCTGATGCTTTGTGATAAAAATGTTTCATTTCCATTCCCATCACTTGTTCTCACAGGAACTGCAGAATCAGCAGAAACCATATCCTGTTTTCCCCTCATGTTTCTAGCTGGCAAAAGTTCAAAGCAGTGAACGCAGATTCAAACTTGTTAAAAGCCACAGTTAGATTCTTGGGCTGTTCCTTCTCTAAACCATTAATGTTAACAACTGTGAAATGAGTAATAACTGCTTTCATTAACAAGACAGCTGGTTGTTACTACTGGCTTTCCTTTCCTTTGTGGTATGGGAGTGGAACTAGTCCAACCAGAAAAACCTGGTGAGATTCCATCATTTTGATCTCATAGGGGGAGAAACCCAGAACAGGTTGAATCAAAGGACCCCAAACAAAGGAGCACCTTCTGCAGAGGAAGATCCTTCTTCTACCTGGAGGAAAAGAACAAGGACTGTATCTGTACTGCAGAAATGCCATATATACTTGACTATAAGTTGACCTCATGTATAAGTCGAGGGCAGTTTTTGGGGTCAAAGTTATGGATTTTGAGATTGAGGTGTCTTCCCATTAATAGTGAGATTTATTTATGTCAACAGAGCTGTAGGAGATGAAGCAGCTTTTGGGGATACATGGTTTTCTTTAATATCATTTGAGAATAAAAAACAATCACCTTGAAAATGCATTCAGATCCCAAGCAGCCTTTTAGAGAGGAATTTGCTGAAAGCCATGGGCCTTGTGCAAAACCACAGTTCGTTGGAGGACTACTCCCTTAATGGAATCCTCAGCTGGAAACCTGACTTACAGGGCCTGCATGGTGCTCTCAACCTCAGGGGAAGGCAATGGCCAACATCCTCTGAACAAATCTTGCCAAGAAAACCCCAGGATAGGTTTGCCGAAACATCTTGAAGGCACACAACCATCACCACAAGACCTGACTTAATGACAACTGAAAACCGACAACATTGACACAAAGGTCTCACCATGGTCTGATATTCTGTAGTTCCCCTTTTTATTTTGGTTTGTTTGTGTCTCTTTAAATAAAGAAAAATCAATTAAAAAGACTTTAAAAAATAATAGAAAATCTTCCTCTCTATTTTCTCAGCCTCATGCATAATTTTATCGACCTCTACGAAGGTGGACAACTGCTAGGATATAAGGGTCCCCCAGGAGACCTTGGACCATCTCCATCCCCACCACAGTCTCCTGCAAAAATGTATCAAAATGTCCCCACACTTCCAAGAGGAGATTGAAGGGCAAAATGATCATTTTAAAAAAAGCTATCCCTCTGGGTCCACCCCCCCAATTTCTATCATGGCTTGCCTTTTTTTTCTTACGACAAACCATTCTGAAAACACTTTCCTGATATGGGAATTATAAGAAATATAGTACTTTCAGACTAACCAAGCCTTCTGACCTGTTTCAACACTTGTATAGCAGATAAATTGTAGGTTGTATAGCAAGCTCTGGGCTTATTTGATCCTATTTGCAGGGCAGGGGATTGGGACGGGGAAAACATGCCACAGTCCTTCAAGTGACAACATTTGCCTGTTAAAAGGGTCTACTAGGGGTAAAAGGAGGGATAAAAATACACTGAAATGTACGAAATCAAGTGATAACACTCCTTAAAAGAAGTGTATAGCAAACCATATTTTGCAGGAGCACCACTTCAGCCACAGCAAATATTCCTGGCATTCCGTTTTGCTGAAGTTTACATTTCATCCAAACAGCCAAAGAAGTTACAGATTGTTCCTGCTTCGTGTTAAATAAGCTGTTCTGCAACAAAGGACTTTGGCCTTGAAACGGGGAAGTTCACCTTCTGGCTGGAAAAGAAATGAAGACAGAAATGATGACGAGTGATCACATGAATCCAAACACACATCAACAAGAGCAAATGTTTTCAGAGATAAATAGTATACACACATACATACCAGCTTGGAGATAAATCGCTTTTGTAAACCGTTTTTCAATCATTTATCACACTCCCCAGGTTTCATTCAATATATTTAGAAGCACATTTTTCCACACCAGGCAATCTATAGTAACCTAGGATGTGACTGAGTGTAGTATCTACCTGTTTGGGGATAAACTAAATTAGAGATAAAAGAGATTTTTGGTCCACTCTGGTAACTGAAATACAAAATTTTAAGAAACCTTTATCAGCTGTGTCTGCTTTGGATGCCCCTGTAGGTTCCATGATGTCTATGTCCATCTCTGCCAAAACCTGAAGCTGCCAACAAACTCTATTATTTAATTTGATTTAATATACCGCCTTTCTCTCAGCATGGGACCCAAGGACACTCACAAAAGGAAATCAACACTTTAGTACCATTGGCAATGTTGACAGAATTTTGGACCAGATATTTTAGTTTCAGGACTGAAAATCTCAACACTGGGTTCCTGGCTGACTTTTAGATTCCCTCTCCATCTTTTCTTTACTGAGCTTGGGAAAGTTACTTTTTGACTATAACTTCCAGCCAACATGGCTAAGGCACATTCCAGAAAGCTTTATTTCAGAAAAGGTCTTTTATTTGAGCCCTTTTAACTCCCATGTTATTCCTTAGGACAGAGACAGGCTGGATTCATCCAGCTCAATTCACCCACCCACTGGTCCTGTATACGTACCTAGCAAGCCCAAATACCAATTTTCCATTGCAGTCCCTCCCAAAATGGCAACAGTAAGTGATATCATATCACTTAATGACACCATTAAGAGATGGACTGTCAAAGAAAACTGAGGTATTTGGGGATAACAAAGGGATCGGGAGATTTGGGGGAGCAGGATTGTTGTGTTTTCATATGTCTGTGGGGCAACATTTCTCCATGATGGTGTTGTTGTGGAGACTGTCACCTTTCTATCACTTTCTGTTACTGCACTTTTTAAAAATCATGCTTTATTATCCCAAATCTCCAGAAACACCTGGGGATATCTGATATATTTTATGTGGATTACTTACAATTATGCGTCAACTCTCAGGTTCCATATAATGACAACATTTTGTGCATTGGAACAGAATATGGAGGAAAAGAATGGTTTCCAATTGGCAAGGGGATCAGGCAAGGGCGCTCTCTATCACTGTATTGTACAAAGAAAATATCATACGAAGAGCAGGCTTAGACTCAGGAGGAGGAGTGAAGAGGAACGAATGCCAAGATATGTGGACAAAACCATACTACTAACAGAAAACATCACTACTAAGGAAGGTCAAAAAAGAAACTGCAAAGGTAGCCTTACTGCCAATAGCATAAGCTGGTGTGGGGGGGAGGCTTCCAGGGGGCCAAGCCAAAAGGGCACACCGCCTCACCTCTCTGCTGCGTGCTGCTCTACTTGTGAGTAGAATGGTGTATGGGTTGTGTCTGCTCAGCCACGTGTCACCCCTCTTCTGGGTCCGCACCCCTGCTCCCCCTAATGATGCCACTGCTTACATAAAGAAAACATAAATAATGGTTGTACATGATATACATAACTTCAACTGAGACAATGAGGAAATCAAAATACAGTGGGGCCTTGCTATCCATGTATTTGCCCTCTATGGATTTAAGTGTCTGTAGCTGGCAAGCCCCAGTTGTCCCCAACGGTGGTATGTGCATGTGGCTGAGCCGCCATTAGGAACAATAGGACTTCACCTGAAATCTCGTTGTCCCTAAGGGTGGCATGACCGCATGCATGTGCTGCCACTAGGGACAACGAGGGTTGCCCCTAATGGTGGTGTGGCTGTATGCACACACAACTATTGGGGACAACAGGACTTGAGGTCCTGTGGATTTTGGTATCTGCAAGGAGGATGGTCTGGATTGGACCCCCGCGGATACCAAGGTCCCACTGTAGTTAAAGAGTTCCCATACCTTGGACCAAATTTTGATTGGAATAGAAACTGCAGTCAAGAAATCCCACCAAAACTAGGAATTGCAAGGACAGCTATGAAAGAACTAGACACGTTTCTAAAGAGTAAAGACATACGACTGATCACTGATGTCAGAATAATCCAGGCTACTGTATTCCTTATTACCATGTACAGATGTGAGAGCTGGAGAGTGAATAAAGCGGTAAGAATAAAAACTCATTTGAGATGTGGTGCTGGAGAAGAGTGCTGAGGATACCATGAATGGCCAAAGAGACAAATAAATGGGTTCTAGAACAGATCAAGCCTAAAAGCCAATAGGGTCAATTTGAGGCTTTTGTACTTTGGCCATATCTTGAGAAGGCAGGACTCATTAGAAAAGACAGTAATGCTAGGAAGGTGGAAGGGGAGCAGAAAGAGAGGAAGGCCACACGCCAGATGGATAGGTTCAATCAGGGAGGTCATGGGACTTAAGCAGAGCAATGGAGGACTGGGGCCTTGGAGACGTCTCAACCCAGGATTGCCATCAGTTGGGGTCAATTTGAGGGCAGTTGGCAAACAAAACAACCTATTTAAAAAAACCTGCTATTACTGGTAGGGAAATGACTAACAATCAATATACTGGGCTTTTCCTTCTAAATATTATATTCGTTGATGTATGTCTTGAACTTTCCTAGGACAGTCCTGGGTGAAAAGAGTAATTACGGACACTGTTACCTTGAGCTCTCTAGTGATGGGAATTATGACAGCTGCCACTTGGCCTCCAAAGGAAGGAGATGCAGCCGCAATAATGTCTTCACATCTTTTTATGCGCTCCTTCACATTTAGGGAGCTCCAAAGCCGTTGGAGAAACAAATACTTGCAAGCAACTGCTGTTAGGCTTCTTATCTGTTGCCTGAAGGGGGCAGTTCAGGATCTCTGAATGAGGACGACTGCTGTTCAACTCTATCCAGAATTAAGCTCTGCTACAAAAGCCCTAGATGGATTCCAACCTTCTTGTCGCTCTTTTAAGCCACAAATCTGCATCCTCATCCGAAGCCAGCTCCATGCAAGTGCAGGATGCCAGTCCTCTCTCCTTTGCCTAGACCAGCTATTCAGGATGTTGGACTCTAGGCTCAAAGCTCTGCAGGGCTGCCAGGCTTCCAAAACAGCAATGATGGGTGCTAACAAGAATCCATGATCCGGACATGGGTTGCTCACTAGGAGTGACTGCTAACAAGTTTGTGTCTGTGCCAAACAAAGGCACCCAGCCTTAGCACTCCCTTCGGAATTGAATTTTAAAATCCTATACAACTGTTTCTCCAGCTTCAAATATCTAGAGATACAGGTAAACTGTGTATTATTCCTGCCTGGCAGGAGATTGGCCTCAATGGCCCTCAGAAGTCCCTTCTGACTCTGGTTCTACGAATGGGAATGAATCTGTACCAATGAAGGCTGAGTGGCACAGTGGTTCAATGCCTGCAAGGTTGCGAGTTCAAGACCAGCAAAAGGGCTCAAGCTCAACTCAGGCTTGCATCCTTCGGAGGAGGTGGCTAAAACAAGGACCCAGACTGTTGGGGGCAAATTAGCTTACAGTTGTAAACCATTTAGACACTGCTTCTTAGGCGGTATGAAGCAGTATATAAATGAAGCTTGTTTGTGTGAGTGCTGCAGGCAAATACTTTGGCCTTGTTGTTGTTGTTGTTGTGTGCCTTCAACTCATTTCCCCAATGGGAGCGGAGGCCCCAATGGGAGTTTCCTGGCAAGGCTTGTTCACAGGAGGCTTGCCACTGCCTTCCCTGAGGAGGCTGAGAGAGCGTGACTTCAAGGCCCAGCTGGGAATCAAACCCATCTCTTGCGTTCTGTTTCCCTTCTTTCTCCAGTTGGCAAAGAGGAGGCTGCTGGGCATCACACAAGGGACTTCCTGCGCTACGCTTCGCTCCCTTTGGAACTGCCGCGGGGCCACGCGACGGCGGGCTTTTATCTGGCCACCTCCTATTCTCGCGGGAGGCCATACTCTCGCGAGATCTCCGGCAGGGAGGGCGGGGCTAGAGGCGACGCTTTCCGTTTGCGGTGAGAGAGAAAGAGGCAGGCTGTGGCGGGAGCGTCTCGGGCGCGGGATGTCTCTCGCGATAATTGGCGGGTGCTCCCGCGAGAGGTTAGGCTCGGAGAAGTCTCGCGATGGCTGGTCGGGAGCAAGGTAGGAAGTTTATCCTGGGAGCGCTGGAGAGGGAGGATCAGGGGCCCGGCGTTTGGTATGTGAGAGGCCTGTTCGCTCGAGGGCCGGCGCCAGGGAGGGAAGGAGGGAGAGCGGGCAGCCCAGCCCTGAGGGGCTAAGCCGGCGCCGGGCTGGCCAGTGCCTGATGGGAGCCCTGAGTCCCACGATGGAGGAGGGAAGGTGGGGTATCCCACGGCCCCCTGAGAAGGAGGACGATGGTGGGCTTCCCGGCGGGGAAGGAGCTACAGCTCCCTTGAATTGCACCCAATATAGAGCCGGCTCTGACTTCTCCAGGTGTTTTGGACTACGGCTCCCAGAAGCCAAGGCTATGGGCCAAGGTGGCAAAGGCTTCTGGGAGCTGTAGTCCAGAAACAACTGGAAGGCCAGGGTTTGGGAATCACTGCTCTAGATGAGAGACTCGCCTGTGTGTTTGGGTCTTAAGGATCCAAGGCTATGGGTGGCAAAGGCTTCTGGGAGCTGTAGTCCAAGAGCTTTGGTCTTTAGGTCCCACCATCCAAGGCTATGGATCAAGATAGCAAAGGCTTCTGGGAGACGTAGTCCAGAAACGACGGGGAGGCCAATGTTTGGGAACCACGCAGCTCTAGACAGTGGCTCCCCAAACCTTTGCCCTTTAAAGGATTCTGACTTCAACTCCCAGAAGCCTCAGCCATGTTGGCCAATAGCTTGGGATTTTGGGAGCTGTAGTCCAAAACCCCCTTATAAAGGGCACAGTTTGGGACCAGTCCTCTGGCTCCTCCAGCTCCATGGTCCATTTCCAGCAGAATCTCTCCGGAGGACCTAGGGATTCCTAGAGAGGAAATTAATTAATCAAATGGGCAAATAGCCTCCCCCCCAAAAGGAGCAGTGATCTAGAGCAATGGTTCCCAAGCACCGGCCTTCCAAGTGTCTTTGGACTATAGCTCCCAGAAGCCTTTGCCATCTTTGACCATAGTCTTGGATTCTGGGACCTGAAGTCCAAAACTCTTGGGAGGCCAGAGTTTGGGAATCACTGATCTGGAGCACAGGTTCCCAAATTTGGGTCCTCCGGGTGTTTTGGACATCAGCTCCCAAAAACCCCAGCCAGCTTAGCCAAGGATCAGGAATTCTGGGAGCTGAAGTCCAAAACATCTAGAGAATTACAAAGTTTGGGAACCACTGATCTAGAGAAAACACTTCCCTAGGCGTTTGTAGTCCTCCAGGGTGGTTCTGTGGCCAACATTTAGCAGCAGTTGCACTGGAGGACTTAGCGCAGTGGTCCCCAAAGTCTGCTCCTTAAGGGACTCCCAGAATCCAACACAGCTGAGTCTTCTGAGAGCTGAAGACCAACATCTCTTAAAGGGCACAGTTTGGGGATCACTGACCTAGAGTTTCCTAGAGAGGTAATCTCTCAGGTTAAAGTAATTGTAATTTTTCCATTTTCATGGGCATCCTGTGTCCTTGACCCCAGAGGATGCGGAGGGACCGCTGTATTCCCCAAACCATAATATTTATAATGTCCTTCCCACCAAAGACCAGAACATCAAACATATACACTCATCCCTCCACATTCACTGGGGTTAGGGGCACAGAACCCCTGTGAATGTGGAAAAACTGTAAATAACAAAACCACTATGTTTTTAACCTGAGAGGACACCTCTCTAGGCATCTCTGGGTCCTCCGGTGCAACTCTGTGGTCAACATCTGGCAGGCATTGACCATAGAATTGCACTGGAGGAGCTACAAATGCCTAGTAGAGTATTCTCTCTAGGAATCTCTAGGTCCTTCAGTGCGGCTTTTGGCTAAAGTTGACCATAGAGTTGCTCTGGAGGCCCTAGATATTCCTAGAGAGAACATATTAATAAAATCTGTGAATAATCAAATCTGCAAAAGTCAAAGCTGCAAATATGGAGGGACGGGTATAGAGTTTTGTTTTTTGAGGTTTTTCCACTTCACAGTCATCCTGTGCCTCTAACCCCAGTGAATGTGGAAGGACCACTGTATTCCCAAAACAATGATGGTGATGATTTATAATGCCCTTCCCAGCAAACGGCAGAGCATTAAACATGTATAATGCAATAAAATGCAACACTACAAAATGCAAAAAATAACAATATCCTAACTTGTTTCATAGGTGGCTGAGATAGTGACACCTTTGCTTTCTGATGGTTCAGTGTACACAAGCTTTGTTTCATGCACACAGTTATTAATACTTTTGAGGGAGTCAGGTGTGGTGTAGTGGTTTGAGTGTTAGACTTTGACTCTGGCCAGCTTGGCCATGTAAAACCTACTGACTGACTTTGGGTAAGCCACATGCTCTCAGCCTCAGGGGAAGGCAATGGGAAACCTGGTCTGAACAAATCTTGCCAAGAAAACCCCATGGAAGGGTTATAGAAGGGACACCATTTTTTATTCCATTGTATTTAATGGGACTTCAGTAGCCATGAATTCTGGCATCCACTGAACCAAATCTCAGCAGATACCAAGGCTCTGCTGTATTTCATTATGTACAGTGCTGTGTAAATTTACAGTGCTATATAAATAAAGCTTAATAATAATAATAATATGTTTGTTGATGTTGTTGCATCCCTTCAAGTTGTTTCCAACTTATGGCAACCCGAAGGCAAATAGTATAGGTTGAGTATCCAGAATTCCAAAATACTCCAAAATCCCAAACTGTCCACATGCGTGGATGAGATAGTGACTCTTCTGCCTTCTGATTGTTCACCATGCACAAAATTATTAAAAACATTATGTATAAAATTACCTTCAGGCTATTTATATAAGGTGTATATAAAACAAAATTATGTCATGTTTAGACTTGGGTCCCATCTCCAAGATATTGTATATATGCAAATATTCCAAAATCCAGAACACTTTTGGTCCCAAGCATTTTGGATAAGGGAGACTCAACCTGTAGTTCCCAGTTGATGGTGGGAATGAAAACTAGTTTCTCTGTGGTGTGTATGACACCCTGAAAAATCCACTTTTTTTTTTTAGATCCCTGTGGCAGAGAGCTAAATAGCAAGCTGTTGCAAGCTCCATAAAATGCAGTCATCATTTCTTTCCCGGACAGCCTGCTTCTTGTCTTCTCCTTTCCACGTTGCCACTGTTTCACCTTCGATTCTTGTGTGAGTGGATTTCTCCTCCTCCCTGAATATTCTCCTTCATACTGATTTCAAATGAGCTGTATTTTTGGAGTGCACAGTTACCATTGTAAGATGATGAGTGAAATGTTGAGTGCTTTCTAATATTATTCATTCTCTTGAGTGATATTTCTTTCTATGAATATCCATATTAATGAAAATATCCATGTTAATTATTAATGTTTGGAGATCTCATTGTGGCTGCTAATCTTTCCTAGGCAAATCTGTTAGCCATGGAAGCTGAAGAGACGATGGAATGCATTCAGGAGTTTCCAGAACATTACAAAGTAATCTTGGACAGATTGAATGAACAACGGGAGCAAGATCAGTTCACAGACATCACTCTGATTGTGGATGGTATGTAAGTGGTAAAGACTAGGTCTCATGTATGCATTCAGTCCATTTGCCTAGTCTCTGGAAGAATGAAACCAAAGTCTGTGAATTTAAGCTAGTTTATTTGAATTGAAATAGGATTGGGGGGGACAACCTGTGTTCCCTGTAAGTGTGAATGAAAGAACCACTGGATGGTCCAGGCCAGGGGTAGGCAACCGTTTTGAGCCGGGGGCTGGGTTGCTGTCCCTCAGACAACTGGGGGGCCGAAGCCAAAAAATAAACAATTAAATACTTTTTTTTTAAAATGAAATAAATAAATAAACCGGGACAAATGTAGGACAACATTTTCAAATGGCGGACACTTTTTTTTAAAAAAGTGGAGGACACGCAAAGAAATTTGGTGATTTTAAAAAAAATGTTAATATAAATGCATGTTTCTGAGGCGTCTGTAGACAATTGCCCCCGTGCGCGAGAGGCCAAAGGCATCGGCGGCAGGACTGGGCTGGGGCCGGTCACAAGGCCTCGCCAGGCCGCATCCGGGCCGCAGGTTGCCTACCCCTGGTCCAGGCCATGCACTCAGTGAATGAACATGTAATTTCACTTCTGAGGTCCTTAGGTAATGTCAATGCTTTCTGCCTCCGTGGTTTCCCTGTCGGTTGTGCTCACTGCTCACACTACCGAAAGCAGAGCAACTGAGAAGGGAGTGTGAGAAGCATAGCCAAGAGTTTACTTACCCAAGAGCTGGTGTAATTGATGCAATTTCATTGGAGACAGCAAAGAAGGGAAAACTCTGGGTTCTTCCCACAACTTGGTCCAGTAAATAACAATGTTTTACCATATGTGCTCTCCTCTCCCCTAGCCTGATAAGATTGATCTGTTAAGCAGCTGTACCTGAGGTTTGGGGTGGGGGATTGTTTCCTTTAACTCAGTGGTTTCTTGCAAGGTCAGTTATTTACCTCCATCTGGAAGGAATTGGACTTAATACCAAGTACCTAAGCAAAGTTTTGGGCTGCACCAATTAATCACATATATTGTAGGAGGCATTACCATTTCAGCTTTGTTTGGTGACATGTGCAGCTAATATTTATGATAACGGAATCTAGTTTGCACATTTCTGAAGAATGCTTCTAAGCCACAATTGAAGTGTTGAATTTTTACTAAGTCATTTGATAGAAAAAAATCATGTCCTTTCTTTTCTTGTGTCCAGAGAGATCAGCAAAATTGTTATATATTCCTCCCACTAATATATATATTATATATATATATATGGCTATTATCTTCTTCTTCAGCTGCCTCAAGCACTTGTAATGATGTGCCTGTCCTCAGAATTGTTTTTTTTTAAATATTCAATATACTGAATATCCAAATGAGATTTCTGCCACTGAGGTCTAAATAGGGAGACTTGAAATAGTATCAGATTGAAATATTTTCTTGTGGCTTCAAGCTGTTTTCCCCATCTGATTCTAGTTCACTACTGGCACAAGTAATAGGGTATCACTTATTGTCAGAAAAAAATAACTATGCAAAAAGAGCACTATTTGTAAAATAAGTTTTCTGTAATTTCCAGCTTTACTTAAAGTGGAGACACAGGAAAGTACTCCTTTGGGAAGAAATGGCCTTTCAGTTCAAATTATAGTGATTTATAAGCAATCATTTCTATCAGTTACTACAATACAACTTGAGCAAATGTATAAAAAAGCACTGAATTAAAGATACTTGGAGCCTTACAATTCACCAAGAGCCGTGGTTTGACATGTGTTTGATTCATATCTTATATTCTATCCTGCTATTCAGACAAATGTCTCCGAAACTAGCTCATGCCTATCCCAAAAAACATCACCCTTAGCCTAAGATGTAAAACTTAAAAGAAGAGGAGCAAGGGAAGAGGGAGGGGAGTAAAATAGGAAGTGGCAGAGGCCATCTCCTCTTCGTTGTCAGCCCCAGATCAGCCAAAAGTGCACCCAAGAAATTGACAAACTCATTATCTGACCTATTTTATATAGTCAGGGAGAGGCAGTTAGAGGTATTTCAGAGCAGTTAGGGGGTTTATTTGGGGCATGTTTTTGCCCTCCCTTCCCCTTCAAAACATTGGGGGGCTTTGAGGGGTTTGGGCTGTGACACTTCAGCTGCAAAAAGGGCTCAGGGATTGTATGCTACTCATGGGGTATACTTTACCTGTCTCTGAAGTAGAGGAAGTGATTAGTTTGACAATGCCAGAATAAAACAGTGAGTTGCAGTAAAGTATTACTGCCTATGTGAGCCAAGCTGACATTTCTTCATTGGTGGCCTTGCTTGGATAGAAGTGGTGTAGGTACTTGAAGAGGCCAGCATATACTCCCTTTTACATCTGCTCTGACTGAGCAATTAACAGAGATTGGGTCATTCTGCAGGAACAAAGAATTCATGTGCATTTATTCAGTGTTGTAGAAATAATAAGGTCTAAATTGTAGGATGCATAAAAAAACTAAACTAGATGCACATTACTGCTCTTCTAAAGACCAATCCAATGAAAACAGTTTAGCTAATGTGCTAGAATGGCTGCTGGATGGTAGCTGTGAGAGACCTAAAGGCAGCTGGTCTTGGTGGGGTAGAGTAGTCAAAGGATACTGTTTTTATGTTTGTATTTTTTTTTTCTTTGAAGAAAGGAATCAGATATTTCACTGCCTGTGTACCTGTTACAATTGCAACATCCATTAACATACAGCTTATTCTCTGGGCCTTAGAGGAAGACAAAGGCAAACTCCCCTCTGGACAAATCGTCCTAAGAAACACCATGATTAGGTTCTCCATGTATGTTTTGTCTTCAAGACATGTGTCACCTTAAGGCAACCCCATTAATTCCATAGGGTTTTCTTAGTCAAGGAATACTCAGTGGTAGTTTTGCCAGTTCCCTCTGAAACAATATTGGAGCACCTGGTATTTGTTGGCTGTCTTCCATCTTAGCTTCCAAGATCAGACAGGATCTGATGCCTTTAGGATATTTAGTCCCACAGGTTCACCTTAGGACTGGCATAAATTGGAAACATTCAGAATTCGACAATTGAAGGCACACAACAACGAATAGCTTACATTGTTATCTAATCCTTATTACAAGTAATATTTCTTCCCCCTTTTAAAAATGGGAGAGGGTTCAATTAAAGCAAGGAACTTTTAAATTCCTCCACTTAATGCTCTCTCATTTTGTTTGTACTGTGTTGCACACCATGTCTGATATCAGATTTTTTTGGGGGGGTGGGGATGTTAGTCAGAAAGCACCTGGTCAACTTTTCTCTCAGCTACTGCCTCTGTGTAGGGATTTATAACTGGTAAAAATTACAAAAAGGGCAGGATTTGTTGTTCTGTTTGAGTCCTGAGGCAGGAGAGAGGCATGTAACAAGCTGTTAGAATCACCTATTGTGAATGCAGCACTTGATTTCTAGTATACTTGTGGGTTATTATGTCTGAAATGCCATCTAAAGAGATGTGAGTGTGATGTCAGGAGACCTGCATCCTCATTGGTAGAAGTCATTGGAAATGGGTGTTCAGAATTTATGATTGGGTTTGGAAAACATTTCAGTATACATTTCACTTACAGGTAACTAAATATGAATTGAAATATACTGTATATGAACAGTTCCCTAAGTTTGAGATTTTTACACGGTTATTACATGCAGTATTTGTAACGTTATTAGACATTGTTTTCACACAGTTGTGTTCTGGGGTAACGGAACACTGCCATTCACCTAGGGACTAAAATTGTTAAAATCTGTTTAGGAAAAAAAAAAAAGCAAGAAACTTGTCCAGTGGGAGAATTGCTTGGAAAAACCCACAGTGTTTTATCAGGGTCATTGTCGCTGAAGTTGGAAACCTACCAGTCTGAAATTTTTTGGGAAATCTGTTGAAGGATAGCTTGAATTTTTCCCCCTTAATGGCAGAATATGATCGTCCTCTTCAAAACAAAGTTCTAAAGTTCCTGCTCAACCCAGGGTTTTCATTTTAACACTGATTTGTCTGGAAGTGTCAGACCCCTTTTAATGCTGCTGCTCTTGCAGCAAATGTCACTCTTCTCTAGGTGTTTTGGTGGAAGCCACAACTAATATGCTGACAGTAAATTGCACCAGATAGGGTGGGAATAGGCAATAAATTGTTCTTTGTTTTGTCAAAGCTCTGTGTTGCATATATTTTTCATCCTATCAACCATTAACATCTAGCACACACAATTTAATATATGTTTCTTTTCCTCCTAGGTCACCATTTTAAAGCTCATAAAGCAGTTCTTGCTGCCTGCAGCCAGTTTTTCTACAAATTCTTCCAAGATTTCACTCAGGAGCCTCTAGTAGAGATAGAAGGTATTTTGTTGCTAGCAGCTTGATCCAGAACTGTTCTAAGAGAGGTGTTAGGAGAAAATTGTTGTGTGTACTTCAATGCAGTAATCACTTTTAACATGCATATTCTCAGACTTGCATTGTGAAACAGTTTGCTGGGTGGGTTTCTGGCTTGTTATGTGTCAGTCAACCAAATGTGTAAATCATTCAGTTTTAAATTGCTTATAACCATGCGTCATGACAATGTAAAAACCAAGAGGTTTTACAAATATCAATTAACTAAGTTAAAATATAAAATATGACATAGAATTTCCAACACCATATTAATACTACTACACTTACAAGTAAGAATTAAAATATACAAAATAAAGCCATTAGGGCAGTAAGACTTCAGGATTTGGGGAATGCCTTATAATAACATGCATGGGCTTTAGCTAATGTCATTAAGAAAGTTGCAGCTGTTCCAGTGATACTAGAATCTTTATTAAAAAGCAAAAAATTCTATATTTTAGCAGATGGACCAATTGTTTTTAATAAATAACAGTCCAACAAGGTCATAGAATCGTAGAGTTGGAAGAGATCACAAGGGCCATTCAGTCCAACCCCCTGCCATGCAGGAAATCCAAATCAAAGCATCCCCAGCAGATGGTCATCTAGCCTCTGCTTAAAGACCTCCAAAGAAGGAGACGCCACTACACTCCGAGGGAGTGTGTTCCACTGTCAAACAGCCCTTACTGTCAGGAAGTTCTTCCTAATGTTGAGGTGGAATCTCTTTTCCTGGAGCTTGCATCCATTGTTCCGGGTCCTGTTCTCTGGAGCAGCAGAAAACAAGCTTGCTCCCTCCTCAATATGACATCCTTTCTAATATTTATAAACAGGGCTATCATATCACCTCTTAACCTTCTCTTCTCCAGGCTAAACATCCCCAGCTCCCTGAGTCGTTCCTCATAGGGCAAGGTTTCCAGTCCTTTCACCATTTTAGTCGCCCTCCTCTGGACACGCTCCAGTTTCTCAAAAATACAAAGGTATTTTTCTCCAATTCAGTGTGACAATGGACAAATAAACACAGTGTGGGAGGTCCTCAACTTCATCCAGACCACTGTGACAGTAGCATAACTGCAGTTGGCAAGAGTCAGCCCTTCACCCAAAGGAGTGGTGGTAGGGGTCCCTTCCCCTGCTTTGTTTCTAAGACAGGAGTAACAAGCTCCAGTGCTATGATCAGAAATGATCAGAATGGTAAGTCACTGTTTCTCAGCCTGAGAGGATGGCAATGGCAACCCCCCCCCCCCCCCGCCGAAGAAACTTGCCAAGAAAGTGACATGATAGGGTCACTATAAACTAGAAACAACTTGAGGACACACAACAACAACAGCCCCAGCTCTGTACTGGGCTTTGGAGCATACAGAGTCTCCAGAGTTCAACCAAACTACAATAACAGTCCCTGCTCCCTACCTCCAGCTCAGTGCTGAAAGGGAGTTCATGTTTACTCTTTTGGGAGAAGTACTTTCTGCATCTTTCAGCAATTCATCCTGTTCTGGATGGGATAGCTTTTTTTTCTGAGCTAGGAAAGATTAGCATGACTATTAATGTTGCTGTTAATAACATCTGGTTGCAAATAGCAGAAGAGGTGCTCCTTACTTGCTTTAACAAGTGCTTGGCTGAGATTAATTTTGCCATAACTGTTATTCAGTTGAAAAGTAATTGATTCTAATCAAAACAAATGCCAACTGAACCTTACAACATTGGTCAGCTTACACCTGTTCTAGATAATCACTGGGGCAAGGAGTGCTCTTCATTTAGAGCTGGATGCACCTCTAATTATCATTTTCTGGGAACATACAACAGGGAACATCATTCTCTGGCTAGATGCTGATGCAGGCAGAATGCTGGAATTGGTCTTTGCCCTATGGGGCAACTCTTAGGAAAAAAGCACCCAAATAGTTGAACAAACCTTTTTTGCAAAGTATAAGAATTAACTTTAGGCTTCATTTTGTCTCTTATCTTCAGGTGTAAGTAACATGGCATTTCGTCACTTAATTGAGTTCACATACACAGCCAAATTAATGGTCCAGGGGGAAGAGGAAGCAAATGATGTCTGGAAAGCAGCTGAATATCTTCAGATGTTGGAAGCTATTAAAGCACTTGAAATCAGGTGAGTGTGGTTTTTCACAGGATTGTGTATTGGGAAGGCCTATGAAAATCATTTGCATCAACTTGTGATGCTCCAGTCGAATGGTTTCCATCTCATTTACTTTCCAACATTATAAGATTGTATTATCCTTCTGAAATATTTCAAGAAGAAAACAGTTCTGTAATCCAGGAATGGGCAGAGGCAGATCTAGATATACCGGTAGACATTTGGGTGGCTTGGGGATTTCTGATTGCTAGTTATGTTTTAGCCATAATAGTAACCAAGGCCCCAAGACACAGGCCAAAAGAAGCGGTTTCTGGCCACTTTGGGGGCATAGCATCAAGCCTGTAGCTAGGCTGATGCAACTGGGGCACTGCCCCGGGGGACCCAGCCAAAGGGGGCCCCAAACGCCGGTGCACCAAGATGGCGCGTACAAATATTCCGCCCTACCGAGCCCTACGTTCTGCCCCAGGGCCCCTAAAGACCTAGCTACAGGCCTGCATAGCATTTGGACGATGCACATCCCCAGCGCGCCCAAAGCCATTCTGACACCATGCTCTGGTCCTTTGGACCAGAGCAAAAAGGTGTGGATTCAAACTGAGTCTTGGCAGCACAGCTTGAGACCTGCAGTGGTGGCCCGCTTTAAGAGTGGGCCATGTAGTAGCTGTGATCCTGGCCTGGTCGCCTCAGGCCACTCCTTTCCAGCCATCTGCTCTCCCCAAAGTTACCTACCCCACCCATGTCTTTACATTAAATAGATGAAATAAAACTTAAGGTAACCAGGATTTTTGTGTGACAAGAACTTGAGCTCTATTTGGTTCTGGTACTTACATTTCTGGAATCAATGTTCTTTAATTCCAAATATTCTTTTATATAAAACTAAGAGATTTAGATGCTGGAAGTATGGGCCACAGGTATTATTATTATTATTATTATTATTATTTTATTTTTATTGGAACTGCCCTGTTCACTGGTAGTTGTGTTGAACAACCTGCAAGAAAGTGAGGATAAGTGTATGAAAGATCTTATGGTTAATGAATGGTAACAAGAATTATTTAAGCTAAATATTGAATACACCCTGGCATTCCTACCATTAGAAAGTGGTAGATGGAAGTATTAGCTATTACTCCAATAGGTAAGATGAAAGATCTGGTGAACACCAAGAATACGTTTGTATGTCAGATATGTGGTGGCTATTTTAGTTAAATAGAACTGTTTGATTTTGAATTGGAATAGTTATATATCTGATATACAGTACTAGATGACCATCTGTTTGAGTAACAGCAGGAGGAGGGATAACTCAGGTTCTGGAACTCAAAATAAGTGAATAGGTTCAGATTATTCCATTTGGTGGATCTCAAGATTCCACTTTTTAATAAGGGAAGATTCTATGTGGATGATAGCTCAGAGGCCTTTCCATCCATCACATAGAGCATGCATGGAGAAGGTGTGGCCTATAAGCTCCCCAGGGCCTTTTTAGTGGCTCAGATATGGCCCAGAAAAATGCTAAAATTGTCCCTCATACTCTAGGGCAGGGCAGCATAAGATGCGGCCCGGGGGGTGGGCGAATTATGCCCACCAAAGGATTTCTGGAGGCCTGGGGTCCCACTGTCAGGAGGGGGATGTCCTGGCCCCCAGAATCCTCGCCCGATTGCACAGGGCTTTGGAGGATGGGAGCAATGGATTCTTCCCCCAGAGTTTGCCTCTGCTTCCCAGGGGAGCTTTTGCTGGAGGCAGGTTTACAGCTCCTCTCACCCCATTGGCCAGGCAGGCCCAGAGGGAGGAGCCTTTGCGAGCAAGCAGCAGAGACAGCCGGGAGGGCAGAGAGAGAACTAGAGATCACGAGAGAGCCATGGGCCCTTCCTCTAGTGAGTAAGGGGGAGGATGGGAGAAAGAGAGGTGGACACCCGACCACCGCGTTTTTCTCCTCCTCCTCCTCTGCCGAGTCGTTCGCTTTTGAGCAGCCTAGGGGTTTTGCCTTTGAGTGGCAAGGCTGCCCACCTGGCAAAACCCCAAGGCCGCTCAAAAGCGAACGACTCGGCGGAGGAGGAGGACAACACGGTTGTTGGCGTCCTCCTCTCTTTCTTCCATCTTCCCCCTCCTCCTCCTCCTCACAAGGCTGCTTGCCCAGCAATGGGGGAAAGAGACAAGGATGTCCACCCACCGCATTTTCTTCTTCCTCCTCTGCTGAGTCATTCACCTTCAAGTGGCAAGGCTGCCCACCTGGCAAAACTCTCAGGCCACTCAAAGATGAAGGACTCAGCAACGGAGGAAGAGGACAACATGGTGGGTGGGCATCTCTTTCCCCATCTTCCTCCCCATCTGTAAGAAGGAAGGAAGGAAATGAAGAAGTGGAGAAGGAAAGAAAGAAGGGAGGAAGGTGTAGGAGGAAGAAAAGAAAGAAAAAGGAAGGGAGAGAGAGAGAGAGAAGAAAAGAAAGGAAAAGAAAAGGGGGAGGGAGGAAAGAAAGAAGGGAGGGAGGGAGGGAGGGAGGGAGGATGGGAGGGAGGGGATGCCTTGCCCCCTGGTAGGGTGACTAGACTTTCCCTCCTTTTCCCAGACATGCTCCCATCTTAGCCTTCCTGTCCAGGAGGAGGGATTCCACAATGTCCTCTATTTTGAGCATGGCTAAGAAGTATGGATTTGCATTTTGCTTCCAATTTTTATTTGGTCATGCCCCCCATTTTTTTAATGTCCTACATTTCACCTAAAACTGTTGGTGGCCCGAACAACCTTAGGCAATCTTAATTTTGGCCCCTACCTCCTTCCAAGTTGGGCTCTCCTGCTCTAGGGGGCACTGGCGAACATTTGGGGACAAAAACAATCAGTTTTTTTTCAAGGGGTATAGCCCTCCAATGCCCCCTCAGGGATCAGCCCCACCCCATATGTATTGAAACTTAGGTTTACCACTGATGGGGCCTATGTCAAAAAAATGTGGGTGAGTGATCCACACTTCCTGCAGTTTAGTTCAAATTTGTACATCAACCTTCTTAAATGTGTATACCATAAATTATTTGTAAGTAAAAAGAGAATAACAGAAGGATCTGGTTGCAGACAAAGCTCTGGTTTGTCCAAATCCCTGGTTCTAGGAACATAAATTCCAGCCAGTGGGTCAAACAGTAACTAACTACAGTGGACCCTTGTTATACGCTGGGGTTTGGTTCCAAGATCCCTCGTGTATAACAAAATCCGTGTATGCTCAAGTCCCATTAAATATAATGACATAGCAAAATAAATGGAAAATCAAGGTAAATTTATACTTTTTTTGAACATTTTCAAACTGTGTATGCTTGAATCAGTGTATAAAAAAATCAGTGTATAAGAAGGGCTGACTGTATTACATCTTCAGTGATTGTACTTAGACTAGTCAGACAGATGTAGCCATGTTTGTAGTGTACTTTTTTTAAAAAAAATACTTACTGCGTCTTTTATGATTTTTTAGGAACAAAGAAAACTCATTGCCACATGAATCAAATCAGACACAAGATATAAGTAAAGCCAAAAAGAGGAAGATAGCGGAGACCTCCAACGTCATTACAGAAACATTGCCATGTGCAGAATCTGAGCCTGTCAAAATTGAGGTAGAGATTTCTGAGGGGGCTATTGACGTGGAAGAAAACAACATTGAGGCACTTGAGGAGGTAGCTTCTGCTGAACAATCTATAAAGTATATACAGACCACGGGTACATCAGATGAGTCTGCTTTGGCTCTTCTGGCAGATATAACAAGCAAGTTTCGCCATGGGGAGAGGAACAGTGAAATTAAAGACGAATGTGACAATATATCTGATCCAGCGGGCAAACAGGTGGAAGGCATTGAGATCATGGAACTTCAGCTCTCACATGTCAACAACCTTTTCCACTGTGAAAAGTGCAACCGGACATTTAAACTGTTTTACCATTTTAAGGAACATATGAAAACGCACTCCACAGAAAGTTACAAGTGTGACCTTTGCAACAAAAGGTACTTGCGTGAGAGTGCGTTGAAACAGCACCTTACCTGTTACCACCTTGATGAAGGTGGTGCTAACAAAAAACAAAGACCTGGCAAAAAAATACATGTCTGCCAGTACTGTGATAAACAGTTTGACCATTTTGGACATTTTAAAGAACATCTTCGAAAGCACACAGGTAATAACAGTTTCCTCCTTCTAGATGTGAGTTAGCTAAATTTTTGTGTGATTTGTACCTCACCTCGATGGTTGAAGTTAGGGGATCTTTGTAGCCTAATTTATTGTTACCTACATGAGCACAAGTGAATTGAAGCAAACTTTGTGCTTCTGTGTTTCCTTTCCTGCTTTTTTTCCCATGTGGAAGAACGAGCAAGGTCCCTATGAGTGGGAAGCTTTTGTTTCTGGAGAAGCACAACACGCCCGCACCATACGCGGGTGCACTATATGCAGCCTGCAATACAATGAATGGAGCCCACTGCCATACCCAAGCCTTTATATTCAATGGGACTCAAGCATATGTGTTACTCACCTTACGCGGGGGGGAGGTTTTCCGGAACGGATCCCCCTCATAAGGCAAGGGTCCTCTGTATAGTTTGTTATGTTCTCCAGAGAAACAAATATGGATTAACATTAACTGTGGTTAGTTTCAATCAAGGCAAAACCAAACTGTTCTTTAAGCTAGTTTGTTGAAATTAACCTTAGTTAATGCTAACCACAAATCAGGTTACACATTCATATGAAGTAAATACTGAGTCACCCATTTAACATTGATTCCTTAAACTTTTAAAAACGGAAAATAATCCAGTAGCCATTTAAGACAGACATGCAAAACGTGGGCCACTTGTCCTGAGATTTGTGGAGAATTCAGCAGTAGTGTCTTGTTTATAGAAACTATTGTGTGTCAGCAGAAGAAAAAAACAAGGATTTCTGTTACCTCACTCGCAATAGCCTTAAAATCTACTTCCAGATGCATTTGGAGTAGATTTGTAATAAATAAATAAAATTTGTATTTATATCCCGCTTTTTGTTGAAACAATCAAAGTGGCATACAACATTAAAATGATACAGCGATATATGCAGTCCCCCCTTTAAAAAAGGATTAAACAGTTCTAACAATTAAAATTACAAACAATAACATCTGAAAACAATAATACAATAATGGTGGGCAGAATCATCACTTATATATTGTTTTCAAACAACTGTGCTCTAATGGAGTGTTGAATTTTACCTGGATAGAAACAGCAGGAGAAATGCCAGCTCTTTCTTACCTAATGTTCATATGTTTGTTCTGTGAACTGGAGCTAAACTATGGCAGTTCATCACCCTTAAAGGAAAACCATTTTGGAAGCAAGTTTAGTCTCGGTGCTTGATTTCCACTGACCCTCCCTGAGTGTTTATAGGGTTTATAGTTTATGCATTTGTTTTTACTAATCCAGTAAGTGCCTTGACATTACCAAGCCTCACAAGTATGCTGTCAAAATCTGTATTGCTTTAATTAAGTTCAACTACTGGCCTTGAGTCTAGTATTTTCCCCCAAAGCATTTTTAAAATTTTTGAACAGACCACCATGCCAAATGGGTCCTAGAGGAAATCAAGCCTGAACACTACCTAGAATTAAAAAAGACCAAACCGAGGCAATCATATTTTATACATATCAAGAGACAGTACGACTCATTAGAAAAAAACAATCATATTTGGTAAAGTGGGATGCATTAGGAAAAGAAGATCACATTGCAGATGAATGCAACTAAGCAAACAAGCCACAGCATTTAGCTTGCGGGACCTAAGCAGGGCTACTCATGACAGAGAGTCTTAGAGGTCTGTCATTCCTGGGCTCGCCATAAGTCAAAGCCAATTTGGTGGCAATTAACAGCAAGAACAACAGCACTATTTTTGAATAGTACACCGTTTCAGAAATGCAGCTTTAGACTGACAGGGTAAATCAGTTTAGATTAACCTTCCCCAACCTGGCACATTAGATTTGCTGGAAAGCAACAGGCTTCATTATCCTTAACCAACAAGACTGTAGCATGGAGATGGTGTAGTGATGTTGGATAGGATTCCGGAGGAGCAGCATTCAAACTCCTGCTCAGTCATGGTGGCCTTGGACATGCCACTTCCTGAGCCTGAGAGAAAGGCAGTGGCAAATTCTTCTGAACATATCTTCATAAGCAAAACCTATGATAGGGTTACCATAAATCAGAGTTGACCTGAAGGCCACAGTAACAACAAATCCAATTAGGTCTAGAAAGACTGTTGTAAACTGATACGGCATCGTGGTCAAGGTACCCTAAGTTGCCATTTTGTGTGTGTGTGTGTGTGTGTGTGTGTGCATGCATGTAGTGACTAATGTTGCAAGTGTTTTCCAAAACTGCTCTAGCTTGGGCCAGGATGTGGTAAAGTATGACCCTAACAGAAGGATATTCATATTGCCGCAGGGGTTATTATGAAAAAGGCTTTTTGGCTTCAGTGTATCTAGGACCATAAAGAGAGTTAAGATTTTTTTGGTCAGATCCGGCCAAAGATCATCTATTCCAGTAATGTTTTTCTGACTGGTTACCTAGTTCTTTTAGAAACCTTTCAAGCAGGGTATTGTAGAGATGATCACAAGTTGTTACTTATTGGCAGCATCTACTGACATCAGAAGCAATGTGGATCTTCCTTCAGGTTCTTATTATTGCATGTTACTATGCTGACATAGTCACTGGCAGAAAATCCCACAACCTAGTGTTTTAGGAAAAAAGGGGAATGTGTTGGCTGCACTTTTCCAACCCATTTAAATTCTAAAGGGAAGGGAATGGACCACATTAAATTGAATTTGGAATAAGTGAACAGTGCAATTATATTCTGAACAATCTTTGATATGATTTTTGATCTCTGTATTTTAGGATGCATTGATCTCAGTTGGAAGGTGGTAATATACCATAAGCTTGGGACCTAAGCACCTTAAAGTCACCAGATCCTGTCTGATCTTGGAAGCTAAGCAAGGTCAGCCCTGGTTAATACTTGGATGGGAGACCACCAATGAATTCCAGGTGCTGTAGGCTATATTTCAGAGGAAGGAACTAGCAGAACCATCTCTGCGTATTCCTTGCTTAAGAAAACCCTATGAATAGTTTTTTGTGCGGTTTTCGGGCTATTTGGCCATGTTCTGGAACAGTTTATTTCTAACATTTCACCAGCATCTGTGGCTGGCATCTTCAGAGAATGCTGACATGGAAGAGAGTGGTGTGTGTGTGTGTGTGTGTGTACACACATACATATACATACTGTGTGATCCCGGGTTGAGAGAAAGTGATTTACATGTTAATCTCTGGGTTGGTCTGGTGTTGAATCGCAAGGCCTCAGGGTGTCTATTTAATTAATGATCCATTGTCTGCTAGGAAGTCCCCCTGACCCTGGGTAGTTTTCATTTGCATGTGCTGGGACTTGATTTTGGTGTTTTTCAGGACTGGTAGCCAAACATTGTTTACTTTAAGGGTTTCCTGGTGAAGTTGTCTAGGTCTTTGTGGATTTCAATGGCCTCCCTGTGCATTCTAACCTGATAGTTGTTTGCATGGTCCAGAATTTCAGTGATTTCAAATAGTATTTTATGCTCAGGATGAGGTCTTGCTATTCACCAACAGAGAGCAACACAGAGATTAATGTAAATCACTTCCTCTCAATCCAGTGTCACGCAGTATATATGTACCCCACTCACTTCCATGCCAGCATTCTCTTAAGATGCTCGCCACAGATGATGGTGAAACGTCAGGAATAAACTCTTCCAGAACATGGTCACATAGCCCAAAACCCCCACAAAAAACTGGCTTCCAGCTGTGAAAGCCTTTGACTTCACATTAAAACCCTATGAAATTCATGGGATCACCATAAGCCAACAGGTGACTTGAGAACACAAACACAATACTGTATAAGTTTGCCTTTATTGATTGAACTAACTATATTACTGAGCTGGTTTGCAAGAACATGATCTTCCAAGGACTGCTTACAGTATAAAAATGCAAATGGCAATGTCAAATAAATTACAGAACAGATGCAGGTTGAGTCTTCCTTATCTGAAATTCAGAGTATGCCAGAAACACAACCTTTTTGCATGGGTGGCTGTGAGAGTGACACCTTTGCTTTCCAATGGCTCAGTGTACACAAACTTTGTTTCATGCACAGAATTATAAAAAATATTGTATGGAATTACCTTCAGGCTTTTAGTTTAAGGAGTATGTGAAAGATAAATGAATTTTATGTTTAGATTTGGATCCCATCTGCAAGATATCTCACCTATAAGCAAATACAGATATTCCAGAATGTAAAACACTTTTGGCCCCAAGCTTTTTGGATAAGGGAGACTCACATTTAAGCAATATTTCAATACAGTTAATAGCTATTTAAAAAGGTGAAAATATTTAAACTCAGCAAGTACTATAAAATTGTCTCACTTGAAAGCCCAAATACAGTATGTCTTTAATGCCCTCTTAAAAGCAGCTGCAGGGAGAACCAAGCATATTTGTTAGAAGGCATTCCAAAGGGTAGAGGTCTCTCTAGCAAGGCCTATTTAGTGCATGACTGGGAATCATGCAACTCTACAGATGTTGCTGGACTGCAGATCTAGTCAATGGTGAAGGATGCTGGAAGCTTCAGTCCATCACTGTTTGGAAAGATGGATGATTCCTCTCAGAGTGGCTAACCCAAATCACCCAGTACATTTTCTCGCTCAGTGAGAGTTGCACATTGGATCTAATTAGTTCCCATTCTCAATGCTCAAGAAGACATCAGTTAAATGAACTGCGGGTTTCATTATTCATGTATTTGGTTAATATGTTCTCTCTAGGAATCTCTACATCCTCCAGTATGACTTTATGGCCAGCTTATTCCAGGGGTTGCATTGGAGGACCTAGAGATTCTTAGAGAACACTTTTTTTAGCCATTTGTAGGTTCTCCAGCACAACTCTGTGGTCACTTTCTGGTGGATGTTAGCCATAGATTTGCATTGTAGTACTAGAGATTCCTAGAGAGGTGTTTTCTTAGGTTAAAAAATAGTGGGTTTTTATTTGCAGTTTTTCCATTTTCATGGGGTCCTGTATCCCAGCGAATGTGGAGGGCCCACTGTATATTTATGCTTAAGTATGATATTCAGCACAATTCTAGCAGCATGTAAAATCTCAGACATGTTGATTAATTAAGTTGTCGTACTCCAGATTTTTTAGTTGCTAAAGTAGGAGCATCCAAAACTTCACTAAAAGCAGTGTAGCTCCAGTAATCTGACCACTTGTATAGGCTTTCAGACAATTCAGGTATTGGTTTGTGCATCTCTATCAAAGTCTAATAGAATAGGATGATTTTTTCACATTGCAATGATGAATAATAATCCATTTTGCAATGTTTTAGTTGTCATAAATGGCTGACGTTTGTAATCAAGATTCATTTTATTATTTGAAGGGCCTGAAGGGTTTTATACTTTCCCCTAAACCATAGGGGCTTGTAACTTGATTTCTTTCTTTTAAAAAATTTGTAGCTGGGATGGAGCAGGCTGCCATCTTCTAGGACAGATTCCACACAGCAAACTACTATGCTTACTCCTGTTATTTGCTGCTCATTTAAAGAGATGAATAGATAGTTTTGAAGAAAACTTGCTTTTTCTTGTCTAGAGTATTTGAAGCATTGTCATTTTTATGTACTTGGTGCCTGATACTAGTTTGAGAATATTTCACACCAATGCTCCATTAATTAAGAGGCATGCCATGGATGATGGAAACCTTGGACACAATGATTTTTTGAGGGCAGAAAGAATACTTTGGTTAAAAAAAAATTATAAATCAAGCTCCGTGTCAGTAGATGGAATAAATGTATTTTGGAACTGAATAAGAATTTGGAATCTGTTGCTCATGCCAGCAATAAGGAAGCATGACATACAAAAAAGGAAGGCTGAACACAATGCACAGCTATCCTGTGATGGTAGCACTCTGAAAAGGAAACTGTCACTGTCCAGGGAAGCTCTCCACATAATTTAGATCTGTAATTTTCTAGAATTTCAGATCTCATGGAGAGCCAACGAAGGTAGTAGGGAGATTCGGGCTCAGAAAGCTGCCCTTCACATATATGAAAGCAGCATAAATGACAACGAAGGATGTGGGCTGAGCATACTGTCCCATCTCCGCATGTTGAGTAAACATACTTTCTAAATGCTTGAACAGGTTTCTGCATTAATGGATCTCACCCTTACATACTAGTACTTAAACAAATCTCTGATTCTTTTATTTCTGTGACATCTGGATAAATGATGTTCAGTGGTGAGAGAGCTGTTTTACTCCATTTAAATGAGAGGAACATTGATAACAAGTAAAAATCAAAATGTATCAGATCTTGCATTTTCCATAAATACCTGTGTTTGCCTTGCTAGGTGAAAAACCATTTGAGTGTCCAAACTGCCATGAGTGTTTTGCCCGGAACAGCACACTCAAATGTCACCTGACAGCATGCCAGTCAGGGGCTGGTGCTAAAAAGGGACGGAAGAAACTTTATGAATGTCAGGTATGTAACAAAGAAGAACAGGATGGAGTTTGATTGTGATAGATAGTGTAGGGTTGCTGGGTGAAATAAGGGACATGTCTTTTTAATGGTTGTATAGAAAATAAACTTCAGCAGGTGTTACTTGTGTAAGAAGCAATACCTGCTGAATTTCCCTCTACTACACAACCATTAAAGAGATATGTTACTTATTTCACCTGGCAACCATACACATGAGTTTAAATATGATACTGTTGCTAAGGTCAGTTTATCTGAATAGCAATTTAAATTATAAATTTTGAAGCTCATCACAATATATTGAAATATTTGCATGTCTGGTTAGTGGAATGAAGTACTGTATAATAATCTTACATCTTTCTCAACCTTGGATGTGGTGTACAGATTTATAAACCAATATTTATCACTGCAGACTTCTAAGCAGTTTTCTCTTTTACATTGTATTTGAGGAATTTTGCTTGGGAAACACTTGAAAGCAGGAGCAGCTATACAGCCTTCTTTTCACTCCAACTATTTTAAGTAATGGTCATACACTTTGTATAACAGACTACCTGTTAAAGTTAACGCATATCAACAGATCTCAAAGGATTGTCTCCAGATTGTCATACCTCCAGAGCATCTTTGATGCCCTTGAGACATATATTTAGTTGAGATTCTATTAGACTTTCTATGTATCAGTTTAGGAGGGGAAATAGAGATCTACAGCTTTAAGAAAGACAAGGATTGTGGGAAATCCCAGGGTCTTATACTGTCTCTCTCTAGCTAGTTTCAGTTGTGTAGTGTCATCCTGTTTAACAGCTGTCTCCCACTGGATGCACCATCGGCGTCTGAAGCTCAATATGTCCAAGACTGAGCTTCTTGTTTTCCCTCCTAAGCCCACCCTTCACTATTCCTTTTCTATTTCCGTCAATAACATCTTGATCCAGCCAGTCCAGGAAGCCCGCAGTCTTGGTTTCATCTTTGACTCCTCTTTGTCATTTATCCCACAGATCCAGACTACAGCCAAAGTCTGTAGATTTTTTCTCTATAATATTGCCAAAATCCGTCCATATCTCTCAGCTTCTACCGCAAAAACACTGGTCCATGCCCTAGTGATCTCACGATTAGACTACTGTAACCTCCTCCTGGCAGGGCTTCCTCTCTCTCACCTCCACCCATTAATTTCTGTTCAGCATTCAGCTGCACGCATTATTTCACTCGCTCGCCGTTATGATCATGTCTCCCCTCTGTTGTCTTCCCTTCACTGGCTTCCTCTTCCTTTCCGCATCAGGTACAAACTTTTGCTACTCATCTTTAAAGCCCTGCATGGGCTGGCCCCTCTTTATTTAACTGATCTTCTCTCTCCCTACTTCCCTACTCGCACTCTCCGCTCTGGTAGCCAAAGTCTCCTCTCTCAGCCCAGGATCTTCTCTGCCCCGTCCCGGATCCGTCCCTTCTCTCTTGCTGCCCCTCACTCCTGGAACCTTCTTCCTCTGCATGCACGGCTCATCACTTCCCTAACCAGCTTTAAGGCTGAGCTGAAAACCATATTGTTTAGGGAAGCGTTCTCAGGGAATTTGTGATTGTTATCTGGCTGTCTGACAATATTTGATATAATGTGATTTGTTTGATATTTGATGTTTTAATCTGTTTTTTCCTTTCTATATGGTAATTTTATCTATTCCTCTTTTAATTGTTATTATCCTAGAATGTACGCCTTGGGCAGGCTTTTATTTACTCCTAATTTTACCGACTTTGTACAGCGCTGTGTATAATTACAGTGCTATAGAAATAAAGTATAATAATAATAATAATAATAATAATAATAATAATAATAATAGATTTCAGCCAAGTCAGACCTGGAGAGAGTATTTTCCTTTGACAAAGATAAGTCCACAAAAGAAGAAAGATAGTCCTCAGAAGGATAAAATCCATCAAGAAGAGAGAGCAAGGTATTTAGGAAGGACTATTGAGAAAAAGGAGATCACTTTCATGTTTTGTGTTTATAACCAGTAAAGCTTTTGAAACTTAAGAAATTTGTGGACAAGTCTTTTGTTCAGGCTGTGTTCCTGAGAGCCAGAGGCCTTACTACACCTAAAGTCCATAGCATTGCTCTTGGGACAAAACAAGATGTTTTACCATGTGAAAGATCTTGCTTCTTGGTAATCACTCCTTCATTACATCTGTGGACATAGGAGTTGCCTGTAATACTCCCTGAGTGAGCTCAAAGCATCATATTGTTTCTCAGGGGAACTGTTTTCATGCAGCAAATCTTGGAATGAATTTTGTCATGTCAGTCTCATCACTTACATTGAGATCTGTAGTAAAATCTCTGTGGGTTTTTTTTCTGAGCAATGTTCATTTTTATTCTGTTGAAAATATTTATATCCCACCCTTCACCAAATGTGGTTCTGGAGCAGTCTAGAAAATTAAAATTAGAGGCAATAAATCTATCTCATAAAAACAGCCATTTGGTAAAACAGAGTAATTAGTAGGTTTTTACAGGTCTGGAACACCTTTGAAGCTTAAGACCACCATAGCACCTGAAACAAAATGGAGGCATCCTGTAGACTTTCCTGATGAGGATGTAACACAGATAGGGTGCCAGAGACAAATGACCACAAAACTAATTGCCTTTAGTCAGAAAGAAGTTGAATCACTGAGTGATGGAAGAACTCATAGAGTATCTCAGGGTGGGGAACTATGTGTGTATATATTATTAGAGAAGAAGTCAGTTTTGGATACTAATATAGTAATAATAAGATCATGATTATTTCCAAACATTTATACTGTATACTCCTTTTCATTAAAAGAAAATCCCAAAGTATTTCACAATAACAATAAATAGAATAGAACCATAGCTAAGAGACTAAAATGATAGATACAAAGATAGATAGATAGATAGATAGATAGATAGATAGATAGATAGATAGATAGATA
>NC_056523.1:305817626-305922452 GCF_019175285.1 Sceloporus undulatus | reverse complement strand
TCCATGAAATCATTCATTAAAAGTTAGGGGCAACAATACAGGTTAACAGTTAGGAAAATGAACAGGCATATGCCTGAATAAACACACGAGCCCTCAGCTGACAACAAAAACACAGTGCTGAGAACTTGCCTAATTTCAGTGGAGAGACCATTCCACCTAGTAGAAACCACAACAGAGAATGGCCTCCCCTGTACCACAACCAAGGAAGCCTCGCTAGGCCTTAATACAGTAAGTAGAATGTAAGGAGCAAGAAAGGATGCACAAGAAAGCAATCACTCAGATAGCTTGATCCTAGCTATATGCAGTCGGCCCCTGCCATAGGCAGACTTGCCTTCCACTGCTTTGAGCTTATGCGGAAGGCAAGCCCTGGCAGAAATAATGGGGTGCATACTCTTGTCGTGCGCCCCACATGCCACCCCAAGCATGCGCCCCTTTACTTTCTATGGGGCTTGAGCATATGCACTTCCCCATAGGCGGGGGGTCCAGAACGGATGCCTGTGTATGGGGAGAGCACACTGTAGTTCCTTATATGCCAGAATGACAACTTGAAGATGTCTCTGTATCTAATAGACAATCAATGCTGACCTTTCAATACATGAGTTACATATACATGGTAAGAGACGTCATTAAGCAGCCTGGCAGTTGCATTCTACACTAGGTGCAACCCCCAAACCAAGCCCAAAGATAAACCCCAAATAAAGCACCTTTAACAATAATCCAATATGTATTTTGTGCCAGTCTAGAAAACTAAATACACATATAACCAATCAGTCTTTTGAGGGGAAAATTTCCCAATAATTAAGTACTGTGATGTATATTGATACTCAGCTGTTATTCTTGTGCCATCAGCTAGTTTTTAGCCAGTTGCGCCTTAGGTTTTGAGAGCTATTGCAGTTAGATTTGGTTGTGTGGTTGCCTGGGCATTTTAGCAAATAAATTGAAGTAAACATAATGATCAAGAGACGTATCAGTTATTGTTCCTAAAGGCATTTTATATCTTTTCATTCTAGGTCTGCAACAGTGTATTTAACAGCTGGGATCAGTTCAAGGATCACTTGGTAATACATACTGGTGACAAACCCAACCACTGTACCTTATGTGATGTGTGGTTTATGCAAGGCAGTGAACTACGGAGGCACCTGCAAGAAATCCACAACATTTCAGAACGGATAGTAACTGAGGACATCCTTCCAGTGGACAGTGACTCCGTTGCATCCATGACTATCATAGAGCAGGTGGAACAAGTCCATGTGTTGCCTGTAATTCAGGTCCAGGTGGATCCAGCCCAAGTAACTGTTGAGCAAGTGCATCCAGATTTAATACCGAATAATCAAGTAAAAAGTGAGCAAATAGCAGAGCTACAAGAGCAGGTAGAGATTAGCTACTTAGAAGTGGAGCACATTCAAACAGAACAAGGCACTGAAGTCCACATGGAGGAGTTAGATGTGGAGCATGTGAATCAGTTACAAATGGAAGAGGTTCAGGCACAGCTTATAGAAGAAACTGATCTAGAACAAGTACAATCAGGATACAGGGAACAAGGTGATCTAGAAGCCAATGGACCTGCTCAAGTGGATGAGTTGGAGGCACACACAGCAGATCATGAAGAATCTGATGAATTAAAAACTCAGCCAGTAGTGAATATGCAAGAGGAAAATGTGGAGACCTAGGAAATTGTGACTGCATTACTCGTCTTGGGGTGGGGGGGGGGATGTAATACCAAATTATTTTTGTTAATTTTGTTTGACATTTGCACCACCAGTGGATGGCTCCTTTGTATTGATGCCCTTAAGGAACTGGACAGGTGGACCAAAGTTAGGCTATTTGATTAAACTGCCCTTGTGCTTCTGGGAAAAAAGGATCCCCCCTTTTGGTTAAATGAAATACAACACCACAGTACTAAAACTTTCCTAGAGATGGACAGCTTTGTGTGAAGTTTTAATTGTCAAGTTCTGCAAGACTACTGCTAGGTTGTATTGTTTGTCATAGTGAGGGACTTCTGAAGTAAGTTCTGTTTTAAGATTATGAGTTTAATGCTTAAAATAGTAAAGTCCCAACATTCATATGGATTACCTAAGAACAATTGGGTGATCTGCTTCGACGGGTAATTCCTGGCCCCTTTAATATTTTGCAGTAAGCTGCAGGCTCCTTGTGTTTATGTTCTTAACTTTAACCACTGTCTCCTCAGCCTAGAAATTGATTGGGATGGAGGCAGACTGTACCAAGGTTTCTTAAAATAAAAAAGACCCCTTGTGCCTTCTCATAACTAAGTATTTAAACTTCCACAAAGCTTTTAGGTTGTTGACAAAGCTAATGCAAAAGAGACAATGTAGATATTGCTATGTAGTGCTTTGTAATTTAGCTTACAACTGTTAGTTGCCAGGTTTTTATTTTTTGTTTGTTTTGTTTATGTTTTGCATTAATATAAATGTAGATGGGGGAAAGGAAGTAGATTCAACACTGGCAGTTTTTTTAAAGGGCCAATTACAATAGGAAAATTCAGCTACATCTGCAACAAAGTATGAGATGGCTGAATGGTTGCACTGGCATCTTATCACCAGATTTTTATTTTTAGAAAAAAAAGTACATTTTATATTTAAAAACAAATCTTAATAAAAAATTCAAAGTAATTGTGTCTATTCAATGCATCAGGCTACTGTTTTATTATTTAAAGGTTTTTTTGACCCTTTACAAAAGATCTTGTGCTTGAAAGATTGAAAAAAAAAATCAAAAGCCATAAGTATGAATGTTTTAACTGTGGATTTATAAAAGTAGGAGTGTAAATATTTTAAATCAGTATTATTGAACAATAAAACAGTACCAACCACATGTTCTCAATTAATGCAGATTTTGTTTGTTCTGAAATACAGATTCTTAGGACTGTTTTGAATGTTACCATATAAGCTTGGATTTGTCACTAATGTAATTATTACGCTAGGGGTGGTATGTGGCCCAATCCCATTTTTTGCATGCCACAGATGCCCACCTCTACTATACACTGTGGAGTCTATAAGGAGATACAGCCTTTCCTTTCATGAGCATGCTTTATGTTGTTTTCAGCTTGATATTTATTGATGCCAAATGACAATTTACTGCCTGAAGTGGTGGGAGGGTGGTGAAGAGGTTTTCTGCTGCAGGGGGAGAGACAAGTGGTGGCTGGGAAAGAACAACAGTAGGAAAGGATACAGAAAAGTTCTCAGCCCAACCAAGGGGCCAAAACAGACGGCCCTGAAGGCCATTTTTCTAAGAAAGCTGGGTGGGGGCTGTGGCAGCCGTGGCCCCAATCTGGCCAGCTTCTGCCCCAAATAAGAACAAAAAAATTATAGTGTCTAGAAACTATAACCAGGTGTACAGAATTGGCGAGATTCAGAATTAATTACTGGATTTTAAGGAAACGTGTGTATTATTAAATACACTAGAGGGCAACGCTGGACTTTTTAATACATGGAGGACTGGAAAACCTAGCCAGGGCGTCACTACACGCTTTTCTTCATGAGAGAGGATTATGCCAAAGTCCAGAAAACCTATATTTGACACTACAACTCATAGAATCTGCTAGCCAGATGGCTATAGAGTTGTAGTCCAAAAAAGTAACTTTTCTAGACCGGGCTGACACCAGACCTGACACTCTGCAAGCCAGCATATTACAATCTGAACCATTTAAAATGTTTCTAGGATGCTTGTTTCAACCTCCAGTGGTTCTCAAACTAGTCTTCCAGATGTTCACAATGTCAGTTCCCACTATTGGCCATGTTGGCTGAGACCTCTGGAAGGTGAAATCCAAAACGTCTGGAAAATCAAAGTTTGACAACCACTGTTTTACATTACACAATATTCTTTGGATGCTGCAAAAGTTCACAGCTTTGTTTCAGAGCCTCATTTTATGACCCATAAGTCATAGAAAATACTGTCACTAATTGCTCTTTATCAAACATTAGTTAAGGGAACAATATAATAAGGTTTTTCTTTGGGAGAGCAAATATGTGCTACTGACTAAATGCAGTGGTATGGCAGGTAAATTTAGATCCTGTACAATATCTAATGGGAAATGAGGCTGGAGATGGTCTCTGGAATTGCTTCACTTATGAAGGACACAACTAATATTTCTCTTCTGCCCATTGCCTCATGTTTTACAATTGCATCTGCATTGTGAATATGTTACAACAAACCAAATTGTTTATTAACCCTGATTAAAAAGAAATACTCTGAGCATGTGCAGTTTTCCATTTGAAACTCACTTTAATTACAGCACAGTCATGCCTATAGACATGAAGTGGGATTTGCTTCAGCTCCAATTTTCAGCATATTTGTTTGCAGAGAATAAGCACCAGCTAAAGGGTTGTCTACTTTAAAAATAAAAATTGATAATGGCTCTAATTTTGTGCATGTCTGCTTAGCCATTTTGAGAGAATGTTGTAAAAAATAATAGAGGATAATAGCATAAGCAGTGCCAGTCCTTGTGGGTCATGGCATAGCCAAGGCTGCCATAATGCTGGGTGCTGTGTGAGGGGCATCCACCTTTCCCACCTCTACCACCAGACGGGAGGACCTCCACCTTTTCCACCACTGTAATACCAAATATGAGGACTGTAACGTTTCTCCACCGCCTCACAATTCTTTCCTTCTTTGTGACCCAACACCTCTGTGGATTTTTAAAGGTCAGTAGCATGGATGGATTTTAAATCACAGGCCAAGTGAATAGTTAAGCAAGAATAAAAGTTTATTTTAACACAGAATAGGCAAAGGTAACTTTGACATGAAGTGGTTACCATGTCTTCTTTTGTTACGTATATACAAGTCTGGTTTTAACTTTCTAATAATAACTCAGCCGCACAGGCTATACTATCATTCCAGAAATTAGGTAACCCAAACCCCTCTTTCTGAGTCTGGCTACACTGAGTCTCTCCTCCTAGACTCTCCAGAACTAATATTGTCCCTCTCGGACCTAACAGACCCTTCCTTGGTCTATTATCCAAATACTGTTCCCTCAGTCGCTAATCCTAACCATCTCCCCCACTGAACTCCAGCTTCATCCCTCAGGATTCCAAACCCCAACTGACCAACCCAACTGCCAAGTGGAATCTTCAAACTCCTCATCAGCACCTGATGGCTTAGGGTCTCTGGCTTCTGATGGCTGGTTTGTAAGTCAGTTTGTCACACACCTCCCCCCCCTTTAATAGGTTCATTGACACACATAACCAAACGGTATATGGCCAAGGAACTCTCAGTTATAAATTATACTTACCCATTATATATAACATTCTACAAACAACAGGTAAACATCATCCTAATTCCATAAATGTCACTTAACACATTATCATATCAACCTGGTTACAAACCTTGTCTCTCTTCCTTTTACCCCTCTTCAAATTGTCGCGAGACCATCGGCCACCACATTTCCTTACCCTTGACATACTGAATAGCAAAGTCAAAGTCCTGTAACATAAGACTCCACTGAATAACTTGCTGTTATTTCCCCGCATCTGATTTAAAACAACACAAGGGAGAGTGATCTGTTTGATCATGAACTTTCTTCCCCACAAGTATGGCTTAAGTTTATTTACAGTCCACACTAATAGCCAAACATTCTTTTTCTATTGTGGCTAAATCGTTTTTCTCCAGGCAGGATTTCTTACTTATATAGAAGATTGGATGGATCTGATCCTCTTCCCTTCTTGGCTTAACACGGCACCCAGACCAACATTACAGGCATCCGTAGAACTATGAAAGCCTTGGTGTAATCCGGAGCCATCAGAACCGGAGCCGTGGTCATCAGACGTTTTTAATTCCGTCACATTCTGCTGACCAGAGAACTTTAGCAGGATTATCTTTTTTTTGGTTAAATCGGATAATGGTCGGCAATACTGCTAAAATTTGGAAGAACTTCCTATAGGTCTGTTACAGACTGCCAAATAAAGCGCTTTGGGTCTCTTTGGAGGTATGCTATTTAAATGATGCATGGGTCCTAAGAGTCCAGAGGTCCGCCAAAGCCACACTCCATCCTAAGAACTGGAGTGCAGCTTTGGTGCAGCTTCCGGATTCTTAGGATGATGCATCATTTAAACAGCATACCTCCAAGAGACCCCAAGCAGCTTTATTTTGGCAGTCTGTACGGCCATAGTATCCTGCCAACCCAGGAATGACCGCACACCTTTTTTTGAAGTGGGCACGGGCCAGTTAATAATAATAAATAATAATAATAATATAATAAAAAATAATAACTTTTTATTTCTATACAGCTTTTCCCGAGATCAAAGCGGTTCACATATGATAAATTATATGAAATATGTCATATTACAGTATAAAAACAGCTATGGCTTCTACTTTAGAAGTTTCTGCCTTGATGGTCCCGCCACCCACCATACAGCCTAAATATCGGCTCTCTCTTTTCCCTACATGACACTTTGAACTTTTGACAGTCATTCCACTCTCTTTCAGTTTCCCCAGTACTTTAGCAAGATGTTGTATATGTTCCCCTCAAGAGTTACTGAAGATACCGATATCATCGATGTAGGCTACCACACAATGTTTTAACTCCGATAAGATGTTGTCTACCAATCTTTGAAAGGTGGAGGGTGTGTTCTTTAACCCAAATGGCAACACTGTAAATTCATATAAGCCCCTATGTGTAATGAAGGCAGTTGTTAACTGGTCTTTAGGGCACATAGGCACTTGCCAATACTGTATCCCTCAGTCAAATCCAGGGTGGTGATATACTGAGCCCATCCCATCTTTTCTAACTGACTCAACCCAACTGCCAAGCGGAATCTTTAAACTCCTCAGCCAGCACCTGATTGGCTAGTGGATCTCTGGCGTCTGATTGGCTGGTTTGTAAGTCAGTTCATCACAAGGACCTTCTAGATACTTTCTTGGTCCTTGTGTGAAATTTTATTTGTATAACCCCAACACTGGAAACCAGCACCCTTGAGTAACTGGTGCCACCAGACACTGGATGTCTGAACTCATCCAGGTGTGTGTAACCAGGGGCACCGGTGTCTAATAACAAAATGATGTATTAAATGGAAGTGCATCATATAGTTAATGATTACTTATTTAACACATCTAAATCCTAATTGACCCTACTAACTCTTTCTCCGTTTCCTCATAATCCTTGCTGAACCTAAATGCCCTGAGTCTAACTAATCCCAAATCTCCCTCTCTAACTCTAATTCCTAACTTTGACAGACTCATAGCTCTCACTTTCTGTCATACACACCAGCCTTTTTAAAACCTCACACACTCTGCCAAACCCGCCACTCACAACACTCCCTAAAACTCTTTACCTTAATACACACACACACACACACACACACACCATATAACCATAGTTTACCATGATTTCTCTAATATAACACAACAACCTTCCCCCCACAAAAGTCCATAACATCATATTGTAAACTGCTCAGGGAGTGCTAATTCACTGATAAAGCGGTATAGAAATGTTATTGCTATTGCTATCACAGCCCACACTTACAATGATAGAAGTATAGACTTGGAACTAAGCGACCACAAGGCCCATCCAGATCCAAACCCTGCCATGCAGGAATAAACAATCGAAGCACTCCTGACATATGCCCATCCAGCCTCTGTTTAAAAACCTCCAAAGAACCTCCACCAGCAGTAAAATAACAAATTTAATGATAATGAGTAGACTTTCAACCACTGTCTTGTGAGTGAGAATAGTCAATCTAACCATTGTGAGTTGCTGGCTCAATGATATCTGTCCACTATTTCTACATCAACTTCAGAGTTTTAGCTGCAGACCAAGGAGTTGGCAACTTGTGATCCAGATGTGATTGGACTGCAATTCTCATCAGCTAAGGGTGGAATTATGTCCTAGGGGTAGGAATTTTGCTGCCCTCCAGAAGTTGTTGCCATCCCAACATTGGTTATGCTGCCTCGGAATTAATGGGAGGTGTAGCTTAACAACATCTGGAGGATCACATGGAGGCTTACTCTCTGGCCTTCATAGACCTCTTCACTTCTACAACTGTGTCATTGTGGTTTCCCCATCATGGTTTAGGTGGAGGAGGAAGAGCTAATGTCCAGCTCCCACATCTGTCCCACCAAACTGAAAACAGCCCATTAATTTTGGAGGGTGGATAATCAGAGGCTCAGCAGATCTGCCTTTTATGGGCATCTGGTAAATAGGGGTGGCTGGCATTTCCCATGCTATGCTGCATGGCTGGGACCCCCCAATCTGGGTTGATAGAGGGGTTATTCACACGTTTTTTGTAGCAGAATGATGTTAATAACCTCACTCGTACTTTCTGGGTTTGTTACTCACATTATGGGAGGAAGTTGATCTTTACCTGTGCAAGTTTGGAGCAGGAGCAGGAGCTGGCAGCAGTTTTTCCACATTCATGGGAGGCCTTCACACCTAATCCCAGTGAATGTGGAGGGACTACTGTATTTGAAACCTGTTCAAGGTATGCAGAGTTTAATTTGGGTCTGTTTGCATCCATTAGTCACACTGCTGGTGATGCAAATCTTTTTCAAAAATTTAAGAAAAGACTTGGTATCGATTATCCCAGGCTAAGTGGGGGTTTTGGCAGCCCCCCCCCCCCAACAAAAACTGAATTGGGCACATTCGAGATGCATGTGAACAACCCAAATTCATCCTGTATTATTTTCAACATTCCCAGATTCTCAACTGTGTAAGAGCACTCTTCACAGTAGTCATATTTAATTCATTGAGACCATTAAAAGAAGTGGACTCCTTTGGCTTCATTTTACTCTATAGTAAAAATGGCAATACAGTAGTCGTTAGGTAAATACAGACAGACACGTGCACTAAAACCTACTAGATATTGAATATTTTAGAGTTCTCAGTTTCTCTTCATTTCTTGTTTTAGAAAAGCCATCCGTGAATGGAGCTGTCCATGGTTATGAGGGAGAAATAGCATTGCATATACAGTATAGCAAGCAGAGCTTTTAAAACCTGTGCTATGAATTTATTTCAAGGAATGAAAATTCTGCCTGAAACAGAACTAATTTTACATTTTTGGATTGGCAAACTTAGTCCCAACTTCTTGCTTTAAATTTTGGGAAGTCCCACTCATTTTCTTCCCATGCTCTTGTTCTCTTTTGTCTGTCTGAGGAAAAGAGAAAATTGCCAGGGACAGAAGAAGTAATATTAGAACAGCCTTTCCCAATCTGATCTTCTCCAGATACCAGGACTGTAACCTCCATCATCCGTATCCATTGTCGATACTGGCTAGAGATGCTGGGCACTGTGGTCCACGGCTCCTGGAGGGATGGAGATGTACCAAATGTTTCTAAAGCTTGAGATTTAAAAAAGAAAAAAGAAATTAGATTTTCCAGAAACATACGAAAACAGAATTCAGCTGTGTTTCATACGCTACCCAGAGATCTTTGAACTTTGACAACATATAAATATTTCTAAATAAATAATAAATACATGATTGTCTATGCTACTGCGTAACCAGATCTATTTTCCCAAACAGGCTTTAACCACAGCAACCTTAATGATGAAGGAGGTGATGATGATAAGTAATCACAATAATGGATCTCTGTCAAGAGAGCTCTGGTGCCACGGCAACAAACTACAGTTCCCAGGATTCCCTAGCACTGAGCCAGAACAGTTAACTTGGTCTCAAACTCAGTTGTTTCTGCAGTGTGTTTTGGACCTGAAAGAAAGCAGCGAGTAGCATGAGCTTTCCTAGATTGCATCTGAGGAAGCAGGGCCATGTCTATGAAAGCTCATGCTACCTGCGAAGGTGCTACAAGATCCCTTTGCATACATGTTAGATGATGTAGTCCAGCCTGCTCAACCTGCTCTGTTAGGTTTAAATTAAAATGGGAATTACCTCTGAAAAAACAGCTTTTAAAAAATGCAAGGATGGAGTTGTGGGTGTGTTTGCTTGGTTGTCCAGTCCTCACATAGGCTGCAGCCACACAGCAGAAATAAAGCACTTTGACACCACTTTAACTGCCTTGGCTAAGTTCTATGGAACCCTGGGATTCGTAGTTTGTTGTGTACCAGAGCTCTCTGACATGGAAGGCTAAATATCACACAATACTACAAATCCCAGAGCCAAGATAGTTAAGGTGGTGTCAAACTGCTTTATTTCTGCAGTGTGGATGAGTCCTTAAAGTGGGGTCAAACTGCATTATTTCTACAGTGTAGCTGCACCCCTTCCTGGTGCTCACAGACGTCTAGTTCCCCCTCTTTGACCCTTGCAGCAAGGGGTGAATCCTGGGATTTGTAGTTTGGCCAGAGTTCTCTTGACAGGGAAGGCGAAATCTCTCTGTGAGCCACCTTGGATTCCTCCGGGGAGAAAGCCGGCATATAAATGAAATAAATACTTTATAAAACAAACCCCAGCATAAACTACTGTGGCAGTTAAAGCAGTGCCAAACAGGATTGTTCCTGCCCTGTGACAGCATCTGCCAATATGTAGTGGTATTATTGCACTTTAACTGCTATGGCTGCCTTCTGGGATTTATATTGGCTTTCTGCCTGTCTGCCTAAAGCCAAAACACACTGCAGAAACAATCCAGTTTGAGACCGCTTTACTGGCCCTGGCTCAGTGCTAGGCAATCCTAATATTATAATTTAATAATAATAATAATAATAATCATCATCATCATCATCATCATCTACAATTATTATTGTATAGGGCCATGGGGCTATACAATAATAATTGTATTAAATAATTGTTAAATATTAATATTATTATTATTATTAGTATAACAATAATGATAAATATTTAATAATAATTAAATAAGTATTTTATTAATAATTAGTTTATTATTATTATTAAAATAAAATAATAATAAACTAATTATTTAGTTATTAAATATTATTATTTTATATATAATTAATCATTATTATTTAATAATAATAATAATAATAATAATAATAAATAAAGTTTTTATTTATATACCGCACCTTCCTCAGATCAGGGCGGTTTACACAAGTTACAATTACACATACAATGCATTAAAAACAAACACCATACAGTATACAATAAAATAAAGGGAATGGTGAGGGGGGAGGGAATCAGGTCCAGCATTCTTCTCTCCCTCTGAGGCCTGGACCAAGGCAGATGGACCGGAGGGAGGGCTCTTCTTCTTCAGGCTAGCCCCTGATGGTACTGGGCCAGCCTTCTCTCTCCCTCAGAGGCCGAAAGATGACAGGGAGGGAGGATTACAAATAATTACAAATAATTATTTGTAATAATACAAATTATTATTGTATAGGGCCATGTAAATTCATAATAATTGTATTTAATAATTATTAAATATTAATAATCATAATAATTTTTATTATTATTATTATTATTATTATTATTATTTAGGGCCATATAAAATAATAATTGCATCTAATATTTATTAAATATTATTATTTAATAATAATAATAATAATAATATTTAATAATAATAATAATAATAATAATAATAATAATAATAATAATAATAATAATAAACTACAATTCCCAGGATTCCCTTGCCCTGATTTGGAGAGAGGCTTCACTCAGCCAACTAGGCCTCCCCGGTTGCTATTGAAACGAGCCAACGCTCTCTCTGTTCGAACGCCTGCCCTGGACCACGCCCCCTCTGAAAGCGGATTGGCCAGTCTCTCCCAGACCACGCCCCCTAAGCGAGGTGATTGGTCAGCCTCTTCCCCGCGCTGGCTCGCTCTGGTTTTGCCCTCCTTCAGGCGCCGCTTGCGGCAGTAGCGCCTGGAGGGCTCTGAGGCAGCTGCAGAATCTGGCTGCTCCTGCAGTCAAGACCCGGCAGGGAGCTGTAGCATCATCGCCTCCTCTTCCTCCTCCTGGTTCCTTTTCTCCGCAGGTAATAAGGGTGAGGAGCCAGCATGGTGTCAGGCTGTGGTTGCATCCGCACTGCAGAATTAATCCAGTTTGACACCGCTTTAACTGCAATGGCTCAGTGCTGTGGGATTCTGGGAATTGTAGTTTTGCTGTTGTGTGGCTTTTGGCAAGGTTTCTTCAGAAGGGGGGAATTGCTATTACCATCTTCTGAGGCTGATGGAGTGTGACTTGTCCAAGGTTGCCCAGTGCGTTTCAGTGGCAGAGCTGGGATTTGAACCCTGGCCTCCAGAATCATAGTCCAGTGCTCAAACCACTATAATATTATGTGGGGTACTATTATTATTATGGGTGGGGTGTGCATATATATACATATATATATATATATATATGTATCCTATGTGACCTAGAGTCACACAGTACTATATACCCAACTCTCTTCCATGCCAGCATTCTCTGAAGATGCCAGCCACAGATGCCATCAGGAATAAACTCTTCTAGAACAGCCCGAAAAACCCATGAAAAACTGTCATACATATACATTATGTGTAAAGTGCTGTAAATTTACACAGCGCTGTCCGTACAATCGGTTAAAAACAGGTAACACACCATATTGCCTCTGAAATTACCTTCAATGGGTTTCATGGCTGTGCAGAATTTGAAAAGGTGGCAGAGTTCTGGAGTCCAGCCAGTTCACAGGGCAGATCTCCAAATGCTGAAGCCGAGAGAGTGTGACTTGCCCAAGGTCAGCCAGTGGGTTTTTACGCTCGAGTCGGGACTCGTCTCCAGAGTCATGATCCAACATTGAAACCACTGTCTCTGGCAGAGAAGGCTCAATGTCTCGCAAAACTACAGTTCCCAAAACTCCATAGTGTTGAGCCTTGGCACTTTAAATAGTGTCAGACTGGATTATTTCTGCATTGCGGATGCAGCCCAAGACTCTGGAGACCATGCAGCGCCATTGAAACCCAGTGGTGGACCTTGAGCAAGTCACACTCTCTCAGCCACAGAGGATGGAAATGGCAAAACCCCTCTGAACAAATCTTGCCAAGAAAACAACCAGATTGGGTTGCCATAAGTCGGAAACAACTTGGAGGGCACACAACAACAACAGCAGGGGTAGTGGTGCCTAGTGGGGCTTCTCTCTTGCCTCGGTTTCCAGCAGAGATGTGGTTGGAGCTCCTCCTTCTTTGCAAAGTACCATAGCATCCAAAATGCACTAAAGAATGATGCTTTTATTTGACCAACCAAAATGTACAAAATGCATGATGCAAGCTTTCAAAGCTCCACTGGCTTCTTTGTTAGGCCAAGGTATTAAAAATCATATGGAAGAATATATATGTGTGTGTGTGTCTATGATGATGATGATGATGATGAAACCATTGGAACTTTGAAAGCTTGCATTGGGCATTTTGGTTTTTCCGAAGAAAGGTATTGCTGTTTCTTGAGTTTTGGATGTTGGTGTACTTTGTTGTGTGGCCAACATGGCTATCAATGAATATTGTTCTTTGCAGGGTTCCTTGGAAGTCAGTAACCTCCCAAATTAGCTGTGAGGGTTAAATGGGGAAAACTGGAGTCCCTTTGGATGTCTGTGAGTACCAAGAAGGGGTGCATCTGCACTGTAAAAGTAATGCAGCTTGACTCCACTTTATCATTCACACTGCAGAAATAAAGCAGTCCGGCATCACTTTAACTGCTATGGCTCAATGCTTTTTAATCCAGGGATTTGTAGTTTTGTGATTTTAATCCAGGGATTTGTAGTTTTCCCTGTTAGAGAGCTCTGGTGTCCCACAAAACTGCAAGTCCCAGAATTACATAGCATTGAGTCATGGCTATTAAAGTGGTGTCGTCAAACTGCTTTATTTCTGCAGTGTGGTAGCAGCCCTAAGCAGTGTAACACCACCCTGTGGATCTGTGGGATTTGTAGTTTTGCAGGGTCTTCAGCCTTCTCAGCCTCACAAAACTAGAAATCACAGGCTTCTGTAGGATGGAGTCATGGGAGTTAAAGTGGTGGCAAACTGCATTATTTCTACGCAAGGAGACAGAATGAGTGTGGAAGGGGGTCTCTCTCTTTCTCTTTGCACCCTTCCTCCAAATGGTATCTCTTCCAAGTGTTTTGTACTACATCCTCCATCCTCCTCCTCATTGGTAATGCTAGCGGGGGGTGTTGGGAATTGTCATCCAATAGATCTGGAAGGGCAGACCACTTGGGACCAAAAACTCCTAGAGCCCTATAAATAATGATAATGATGATGATGATAATCATCATCATCATCATCATCATCATCATTTCTTACCCATCTCTTCCCATGGATAGCCTGGGTGGAGCAGCAATTTGGGGCATTATGAAAAGGGCAGCAAGCTGTTAGATATAATGTCGTTATAATTTTTTCCTGGGTGGAATGGGAAGAGGTGTTTGAGGTGTTTCTTGTCTGCTGTCCCAAAATAACTGTGCTGCTTTTGAGTACTATATACACTTTAGCTTGAATGGGCGGAGGGATGTGCATGCACCATTTGCATGTTTTCGGCCAGCCCTGCAAACTCCAAAATAAGTTACACAGGAGACTAAAAATCACATGTTGTGTGTGTCAGAACTGTTTTGTGATCTCCTTGTAATAAATGTCACTTTAATTATGGAGTATTGCACAAATAAGGCTCATGAATACTCCTTAAAATAAGGAGCAGGTTGCAAGCCTTTGCGATGAGGTTGGCTCTAATCCACAGTTTAGGCAGCAATGAAAGTCACCAAGGAACATTTTGCTATTCTGTTTGTGGGACTTAAAAGTTAGACAAATGATGTAAAGGGTGTGGTTGAAGGCATGGTACAGACACAGGTTTTTCATGGAATGTAATATACATTGCTGCAATCAGTTGTTTTACATGAAAAAAGTGTTTGCTACAGCTGGTGTTAGCAAGTAAGGTAAATGAAGATGGCATATTCTGGGACCCTGGCTCAGTCAGGTTTCGTAAAGATAATAATGCCAAGATGTTTGGAAAGAGACGTATGTCTAATGTCATCCATGATTGTGCATGCAAAAAACACACAGGTATAGAACACCCTGCTGAAGAGTATACAGTGGGCTCTTGGTATCCGCTGGGGTTTTGTTCTAGGACCCCCTGTGGATACCAAAATCTGTGGATGTTCCAGTCCTATTATATACAATGGCATGGTGTCCCTTACATAAAATGGCATAATCAAGGTTTGCTTTTTGGAATTTATATAGTTTTTTCATATTTTTAGTCGTGGATGCTTGCATCTGTGGATAAGGAATCCATAGATATGGGGATGTGTATGCTAGCATGACCACTTTGGTTGGTGGGGGTCTAAGAGAAAAAGAGCTTATTTATTCATATAAATCCAAAACACACTGCAAAAATAATCCAGTTTGAGAATGCTTTAATTGCCCAGTCTCAGTGCTAGGAAATCCTGGGAATTGTAGTTTATTGTGGCACCAGAGCTCTCCGGCAGAGAAAGCGAAATTCTCACGAAACTACAGTTTCCAGAATTCCCTAGCAGTGACTCAGGGCAGTTAAAGTGTGGCTTTAAAAGAAAATGCATCATTTCTGCAGTGTGTTTTGGGCCATAGAGAGAATGGCTGGATTGGCAACTTAATCTCAGTTCAGCTACTTGATTTACAGATTGATTAAACAGAAGCATAGAGTTGGAAGGGACCCAAGGGCAATCCAATCCAACCCTCTGCCAATGCAGGAATCCACCATTAAAGCATCCCTGATAGTTGACCACCAAACCAAATTTTAAAACACTCCAGTGCAGGAGAATCCACCACTTTCTGAGAGTCCATTTCTCTGTCCGACAGCTTTTCCCACCAGGAGCTTGTTCCCAAATTTTAATTGGACTTCCCTTTCTTCTCATTTGAATCCATTAGTTTGGGTTCTATCCTCAGGAGCAGCAGAAAACAAGTTTGTTCCATCTTTTAGATGATAGTCCTTCTGATATTCTGATACATAAATAAAATAAAAGTGCATAATCGTGAGGTGGCTTTTAGATGAGGTGTGTGTTGTTGTTGTGGTTTGTTGTTTTTTATTAATGTATGCAATCATATACTGTTTTTATTTGATGTTTTAATTGTTTTAAAACTTTGTGATTTTTTAAAGATATATTTTTATTTGTGAGTCACCTTGGGTCCCTTTCTAGGAGGTAGGTGGTATGAGAAACAAACAAACAAAGAAATAAAAGTATTTGGCTATTATATCACCTCTCAGGCATCTCTTCTACAAGCTAAAACCTTCAACTGCTCTGGTTTGTAGACCTTTAACCATCTTGGTCACCCTCTTCTGGGCATACTGTTTGATTTATGCTCTGCCTTTCCTCATAAGAGCTCTGACTAGCTAACAATCTTTCATTAAAGTGTATAGTTAAAATGAAAAATTACTGAAAATAGCTAATGATAGCTTGCACTGGACAGGAAAAGGCTAGATTATGAGGTGCTGGAGTAGTCTACATGTCTCTTTTTTGCCAACCACCCACAATTTTTTTACCCTGCTTGATGGTAGGGCCAGCCCTAAATAAGAGTTGTGGGAGAGGGTACCAGGCAATAGGAAAATAATATAATTGTGATCTGGCTTTTTAAAAAATATGTATTGTATGGAAAAAGTAGCCATAAGAAAGAGTTCACTGTACATGTAATGAAGAGGGCTGTTTACAAGGGGAAATGTCAGCCAGACACCTTTCTTCCTTTCACAGTTCACCTTGTTGGTAAACAGATGTGATCTTCCGATGAGTAATCCACCTCTTAATGAATCTGAGCACTGTTTGTGACTCAGCCCCTTGACACAAACAACAGCAAAATGTGTATGTTTGTCTTTGCTGACAATGCATCCTGGGCTAGCACTGCATGAAAACAGATCTGTTCTGAAGGGAATAATAGAATACATTTTCTGTTCGTTGTCCTGACAACTATGGCTGGACACAGCATTTTGTTAATCCAGGCAGATTAATCTAATTTCAAGATTAGCTCATTGGTATCAAGGATCAGAAGCAGGGGGAGACTCCTATCTGGGATCAATGCCATGGGATTTTTTTTTAAAGCCACACTTCTCTGTTTATGTGACACAATATACATTTCTGTCTTCCACTAAACCATAATTAAATATGACAAGAACAAACTTTCTATCTCTTTTTGGAAACACCAAAGAAGTTGCAGAACTGGATGGTTACCATCTGATCCTATGGTTTAGCATGACATCCAGATGGCAATTGTGTAATCCCAGAGTTTAGAAAAAATGTGCTATTTAGACATTTTAATTTAGAAAAGTTACTACCCATAGAATCTCTCAGAGAACATGGCTGTTGTCTCTGTAGGTTGGAGGAAATGGTGTATTCTGAGCAAGTGTTAAACATATACTGTAGAGTTAAGGCTGGTCTAGGACAATAATGAAGTTATTGTATGTGTTGTGTGTGTAACTGGAGTGTCATCAAATTGCATTCTGGATACAATGGAATTCCTTGCAAGTTCAAGCAGAGCATGGAGGGTGTCTTAGAAATGGCAGATAAAAGTAGTTTGCTCACCTGTATTCATCTCCATCTGTAATACATAATTACACATGTTGTAAAGAACTGGCTGTATGTGGTGAAACCAGTCTCAGTATCTTTTACAGTGCAAAAAGCTTGCACAACAAAAAAAGCAATGTAGGTAGTGTTTCCTGATGATAGTTTGAAAAACATTGCCTTGAACGAAATGATCAAGGAAAATTTGTCTGTATCGCTGAAATTTATAATCCCAGTGAAGACAGTTTTATCTGATATTAATTTCACCTCATCTTTGTGAAGCCAGGAAGTAAAAAGAAATTTAAGATTTACATCCCCCGGCACAGAGTTAGTGGGAGATCTGCTAAAATGGCTTGGTATGTTACTGATATTTCCTAAAAATGTTTTCCATTGTATGCTATATGCCAGTCATCTGATCTGTCATTTGATGCCAATCCATCTCTTGCTTATTCAATCATAATGTTGAATTTGCCACAGTTTTCCTAGTACCTGTTTGATGGACTCTTTCTTTTATGTTTTGCAATGGGATTTTTAATAGGTTATAATCAAATTTAAGTCTCACACACTCATATGGGAGTGTACATCATATGAGGTTTGGTTGGCATGAGAGGCCAGTATTGCAGGATTAACTTTGGAGGAAGATGATGCTTTATATCTGTGCATATAACCGAAAAAGTGGCCTAATGGGTGGTTTTCTTTTTGTTCTCTCTTGAATAACACAGTCTCAGGATGAGGCAGGCGGCTAATCTCTGGAGAATTAAGTAATTGCTCTCACAGCTTTGCCTCAGAGCTTGCCTTTTGCTGCTGTGCATGCATATGCCGAAGCACAAGGTTGTGGGAACTCTCCAAGGGTTATGGGAATTTTTCAGACGCTCTTTCTAAGGTGGTGATGGTGGCAGCCTGTGCTGTAATCTCATGGAGGAGTCTAAACCTTGAGGCCGAAGGGCAGACCATTTGCATGTTAATGCACTGGTAGAAGGCCTGTAGAACTGGGCTTGCCTCCTCTTTCCTCAATCTTTATGTTCTCCAGAACAATGGGCAGAATCAAGTCAGTGGCTAGAATTCAGTAAGAGCCCACTTTCCTTTCTCTCTCTTTCACAGCAATTGCTTACAAATGATTGATTTCTTTATTATGTTTCTCCTGCTCACCCATCCCTTTCTAAGAGAGCTCACAGCTTTGTATGTTAAATAGCCATCCATTCACAATTGTGGCTGAATGAACCAGATGTACTTAGCTTTGGAGAGATGTAGCAAAACAAGCTGCTATTCGATGTGCTGTTTTTAACATACACATCTGTTAACAGTTGGAGGTGTGAGTATGGGGTATTTAACTGGTCCATTAAGTACCATACTGACTTTCTCAAGTTAAGGAAGATACACCTTTTTTTAGACCATCCCTGTGTGTGTCAGGGATTACTGAGCAAAATATAAGGAAATACATATGAATTTTTACTTTGCATTGTAAGCTAGCATGTTGACTACTGTTCCACTTTTGGTACAGAGCAGGCTATGAACCAGAGGTGGAGACCACGTGATCTTCCAAATGATGTTGGATTGCAACTCCCATCATTGCTTATGACTGAGTGGTTGGGCAGATGGGGTTTCCATCCAGCAATATCTGAAGGGCCACACGTTTTCATCTCCCTTATGAATCTTAAATATGGAGATGAGGGATAATTTCCTGTGATATTAGGGAAAGATGAAGGTTAAGAGGCAGTCTCGTTTATCAGAATTTGCAGAGAAATGCACTGAATCCCTTATACATTCCTCTTAAGACTTAACTTCAATACAAGGAAACCAGGCAGTTTTCTCCATAGTAGGACTCAGGCAGTTCACAAAAGAATCAGTTAAAGCCCAACAATCCTTTTTAAACTGTTTATAACAGTATAGTGTTAATTAAAGTGCATACAAAAGTTAAACAAGGAAAAAGCATATCCCAAAAAAAGCCTCCCAGTGTCTGATTACATATTAAAAATCTGCTTAAACAAAAAAGTCTTTGCCTGCTGGCAAAAGGAGAGCAGGAAAGGGGCCAGTAAGCCGACATATTGCTAAGCTAGCTTTCGGGTTTACCTCCAAAGATGAAACTGCTTTACAAATAACAATACCATAACCAGCATCCACATTTGTTTTACATCAGGCTACAAGACCTGGGACTGTGAAGCAATTAACACCCTTTGAAGATATATATTTTGCTCTATGTGATCCACGTCAACAGATAGTGTTATGAATTGTTGTCTAGAATGACACATGCAAAATTATTGGGTTAATTACGCAAACATTTCAATACAACATGAACAGAAGCAGGGAAATCAGCTTTACAGTTGGTTCTCTGTATCCACAGATTTTGCATCCACACATTCAACCATCCATGGCTTGAGAAATATATATATATATATATATATATATATATATATATATATATATATATATTACAAAAACAAACCTTGATTTTGCCATTTTATATAAGTGACATCATTTTACTGTGCCATTATATATAATGCTGTGCCTAAGAAGTTTGACTCTTGTTGATCACCATAGCATCTTGAACACAGCCACTTCCATTTGATTATGGAAGGTAAGGGTATAGCCACTCTGCCCAACTATAGTAGTTTCATACCAGTTTAATTTAACTGGCCCGATCCTATGGAATGCTGAGATTTGTAGCTTTTTAAAGACTTACAATTCTTTAGGACGTTACCTTGAACAATAGCATTTGAACTCTTTAGCTGCCAGTTCTAAACATCTCCCTAAATTACAAATACCAGGATTCCTTAGGTTTAAAACCATGGCAGTTAAAGTTTTGTCAAAACTGTACTGCTGTGCAATGTGGGATATACTCTAAGTAGGCCAGGCCTCTTTTATTCTAGGACAGGAATTTTTTTGTTCTGTTCTTGTTTTTATTTTAGTACAAAGTGGCTTGCTTACATGTGTGCTTTTTCTTAATTTGTCCTGTTTCTCACTCTGGAGATTATCACACACAGACGGGATATGGAAGGGATCATCCCCCCCCCCCCATCCCATCCATGACAACAATCGCATGAAAGCCTTTAATAACGTAGCACTGATCCTGCCATTATCCTGCCATTGAAGCAGCACTGCATTAACACAAACTCCCAAATGCAAAATGCCAGGCAATGCCACTTCAGTGCCAGGACAATAACAGGTTCAGCGCAAGTCATATGAAAATCTTTCATGTGATCACTGTCACTCACACTTTCCAGACAGGATACTGTCTGGATAAATGCAACGTTCTCTGAAAGTCCTTTCAGCAATCGCGTGGGAAGGACGGGAGAGGGAGGGACAATGACACCCCGCCCCCGTGTGATAATCTCTTCTGTATCAAACTCAAAGCCAAACTAGACCAGATAGTCCTATTCTGATTTAAGGGGTGGGATGGGGTGGGTGTCTCCAATTTAATGTGTGTCTGTGGGGGGGGGGTGGTTAAATTGCTGATAGCAACAACGATATTTCACCTGCTTTGCTGCTCAGTGTTTTCCCCCTCTGCCTTGCATTTGCACTTGATTTATGTGGGATGTTATTACTGCTGAAGCCACACTAGGTCAGAATGAAGGTGCATTGACTCTCTCTGCATCCATCTAGGGCAGTGATGGGCAACCTTTTTGGCGTGGTGTGTCAAAATTCGGCAAAAAATTGAGCATGACTTGCGTGGTGTGTCACTTCGACAAAAAAACATAATTTACAAATGTAGGACACATTTTTTGAAAAATGGAGGACACGCCAAAAAATAATGATTTAAAAAAAATGTTAATATAAATGCATGTTTCTTAGACATGGTCAAAATGGAGGACACTTTGTTATTTAATAACAAAAATAAAATAAAATAAAATAACCAAGGCCGGGTCATATATTTAAAAATAAATCAAATAAATACAAAACCAAGGCTGGGTTGAATATATTAAAATAAAATAAAATAAGAATAACCAAGGCTGGGTTGAATAGATTTAAAAATAAAATAAAATAAAATAAAATAACCAAGGCTGGGTGGAAGTATTTAAAAATAAAATAAAATAAATAAAAACACAAGGCTGGGTTGAATTATTTAAAATAAAATAAAAAAATAAAAAAACCAGGCTGGGTTGATATATTAAAATAAAATAAATAAAATAAAAACCAGGCGGGGTTAATATATTTAAAATAAATAAAATAAAATAAAATAACCAAGCTGGGTTGAATATATTTAAATAAAAAATAAAAAAAATAAAAAACCAGGCTGGGTTGAATTGATTTAAAATAAATAAAATAAAAACAGAAACCACGGCGGGTTGAATATTTAAAAATAAAATAAAAAAATACAAGGCTGGGTTGAATATATTTAAAAATAAATAAAATAAATAAATAAACAACCAAGGCTGGGTTGATATATTTAAAAATAAAATAAAAAAAATAAAACCAAGCTGGGGTTGATATATTAAAATAAATAATCAATAAAATATAAAAAAACCAAGGCTGGGTTGAATTATTTATTTAAAATAAAATAAAATAAAATAAAATAACCCAAGGCTGGGTTGAATAATTTAATCAAAATAAAATAAAATAAAACCAGGCTGGGTTGTTATATTTCTATTTAATAAATAACGGCTGGGTGTGTTTTTAATAAATAAAATAAAAAACCAAGGCTGTTGGTATATTTTAAAAATAAATAAATCCATAAATAACACGGCTATATATTTAAAAATAAAATAAAATAAAATAACCAAGGCTGGGTTGAATATATTTAAAAATAAAATAAAATAAAATAAAAAACCAAGGCTGGGTTGAATATATTTAAAAATAAAATAAAATAAAATAAAATAACCAAGGCTGGGTTGAATATATTTAAAAATAAAATAAAATAAAATAACCAAGGCTGGGTTGAATATATTTAAAAATAAAATAAAATAAAATAAAAAACCAAGGCTGGGTTGTATATATTTAAAAATTAAAAAAAAAACTTTTCCCTCCCCCTGCCCCAGAGGCCTATCCTCCTCCTTTGCCGCCTCCTCCTCCTCCTCTTACTCCTTTGCCGCCGCCGCCTCCTCCTCCTCCTTTGCCTCCTCCTCCAAGGCTCCTGACACTGGCCAATGGCAGACTGGGGCTGGAAACTAGGCCAGCCCCTGCTCATCTGCCATTGGCCAGAAGGCTTAGGAGGCAAGCAATATTAAATAGGATTTTCCCATCCTCTTGTTTTTCTTCTTGTGTAGTTCATCTCTAAAACAGAAGCCTTGTACATTGTAGTATCACAGCATGGAAGAAGAAAAACAAATGTGAAACAAGATAGGGAACAGAAGTTATGGATTTTATTTTATTATGGACACAAAACACTTCAAATGTAACATTCTTTGTCAAGATGAATCAAATTCCTATAGCTAAAAATATGCTGGGATTTAGCATTGTTTACAGTTTACTGTTCTAGAGGTTCCCCCCCCCCTTTCCCCTCCAAACTGGAGCCCTTTCCCCCATCCTTTAATTAATTTCTGTTTAACTTTATTACATGTGCAACATTTTCAAACCACTGTTTTCTTACTTTCTTTTTATTTTCCTTGGTCAGTAATTTCACTAAGCTATTAAAGACAACTGACAAATCAGTCCATATAGAATAGTGAAACATTCAGGACATTGTTTACATTAAAGTGAAGCTATTTATAAAGGACACGAGAAGAGTATCGCAGCGGGACAGCAGAAAGTCGTCAATATTTATAAAGTGCTTTTCATCCCAAGAACTTGTTGCAGTCTACATACTCCCTCTTCCCAATTTTAATTTGTCAAAAACCCTGTGAGAGAAGTTACCATTATAGAATATGGCTGGCCAAACAAAGATCACTGCATGAGCTTCATTGCCGAGTGTTGATTTGAATCTGGATTTGTCTTAACTCCCTGACTACTCAGTTCCCCTCCCTGTACATTCTCATATTGTCCTGCTGTAGCGCATGTGTATTTCTTTAGCTGGGGTATGATACCGTGATGTCATCACTCTGTTGTCTTTTCACCTCCGATAACTTCTGGTAACCCGCTTGTGAGGTTTTAAGATGACATCCAAGAAGTTGTTTATTGATTTTATGTGCACTCTTGTGTCCATAATGAAGAGGGAAAGGGAGTGAAGAAGGCGAAGGGCTCGCATTGCCAGATCCCTTGTGCGTAATGTGCAATGGAAGGGGTGCTTTGGCCAGAGCATTGTTGTTGGCTGCCAGAGGTGAGGTTGCCTAGCCTGGGTAGCAACTTGGACTCGTATCCTGCGTTGGTGGGTTTGACCTCGTGAGCGGTCGAATTGGTGGCAAGAAGAAGTGCTTCAACAATGGGACGACAAGATGCGGATGTCTAGCTTTCGCATGAGGCGAGAGACACTTTTCAATCTAGCAAACATTTTGCGTTCAGAGCTTCAGTGCAGTGAGTCAAGGCTCAAAAGTCCCATCTCAGTGGAGGAGAGGGTAGCACTGACCATTTGGTGGCTTTCAAGCCCACTGCTATATCGGAAGGTGGCTTCTCGGTTGGAATTGGTGCTTCTACAGCAGCAGAAATTGCCATAGAAGTCTGCCTGGCCATGAAGAAGCTGTTATTAAAGAAAACTGTCCAGCTTGGAAACTACCATACGGTGGGTTTATTAATTTTTTTAAAATTGTTTTCATTTTCCACTCTGCAACAGCATATATACAGTGTGTGTGTGTGTGTGTGTGTGTGTGTGTGTGTATCTTACATAATACACACGCGCAAACACACACTATTTTTTTTTTTTACATTCCTAAAGCTGAAAGTACAGTTGGCCCTTCTTATACACGGATTTTTTATACACGGATTCAAGCATACAAGGTTTGAAAATGTTCAAAAAAAGTATAAATTTCAAATATCAAACCTTGATTTTCCATTTTTTATACGGGACATAATTTTGTTATGTCATTATATTTAATGGGACTTGAGCATACATGGATTTTGTTATACACGGAGGATCTTGGAACTAAACCCCAGCGTATAATAAGGGGCCACTGTAGTGTCCATTTTGATAGTTCTAGTGGTAGCTTCATCACCACGTTGATCAATATTTCTTTGAAAATACAGTACGATTTCAATCAGAGCTGCATTACGGTTTCCTGTGCCAACAGAGGATGAACTAAATCGTGTCTGGTATTGCACAACTTTGACAAGTCACACTCTCTCAGCCCTAGAAGAAGGCAATGGCAAAACAATCCTCCTCTGAACAAATCTTGCCAAGAAAACCCTGTGATGGTTTCACCTTAGGGTCACCATAAGCTGAAAATTATTTGAAGGCAAGCCCAGCCTTTCTCTCCTTCTCTTTCTCCCATCCCATTCTTCTCCTCCTGCTGTCTCCCCCCCCCCCTTTTTTTTTTTTTTTATCCTCATCAGCAACCTGCTTTCAGAGATTACTTGTGTGGAGCTTTTGAAATTAACAGCCTGAACAGACAGGTCAAAATAAAGCTGCTTTGGATCACTTTGGGGGTATGCTGTTTAAATGATGCATGCATCCTAAGAGGCTGGAAGCTGCACCAAAGCCACGTTCCAGTCCTAAGGACTGAAGCACAGCTTTGTCGCAACTTCTGGACTCTTAAGATGCATGTGTCATTTAAACAGCATACTCCAGAGTTACCCAAAGCAGCTTTATTTTGGCCTGTCTGTTCAGGCCCTAAGGGAAGGACTGCAGATTGCCCCTACCTGTTTTAAAACTTTGACTGATTAGATAACAAGAATTGGTACTTGCTAGGCTGAATTAAGGTGATCACAGTATCAATAGCAATAGCAGTTGTAGCTTCATTTATATACTGCTTCATACCACTCTAAGTAATCTCTAAGAGGTTTACAACTGTAAGCTAATTGCCCCATCAAGCAAGGTACTCATTTTAGCAACCTGGAAAGGATGCAAAAATGAATTCCCCTCTGTTTATCGATGCAAGTAACTCTATTGGAATGCCAGCTTTGTATTGAAATGTGTGAGGTGTGTTGTTGGTGGTTGCCTTGTCGTCGTCTTCCTCCTCAGTGGTGCCTTCCCTGAGCAGAAGTCACTCCATTTCAGGCTTGAAGGAGGTGGCAGGTCTAGGCATCCTCCCTTTTTTATACTCCATTTGGTATAGCCAAGCTGAAATCTAGGAAGCAGCAACTGTGATGTGTTACCTAATATACAAAGGGATCTTGTAGCACTTTCGAGACTAAATGAAAGAAAGAAGTGGGTACCATGAGCTTTCGTAGACCTCAGCCTACTTCCTCAGATACATGCTTGGAGGGGAGAACGTGCATCTGAGGAAGTAGACTAAAGTCTACAAAAGTTCATGCTACCAGCTTCTTCCTTTCAGTTAGTCTCAAAGGTGCTGCAAAATCTCTTTGCATACTGATTTTCCAGACTAACATGACTATACCTTTGAATGTTACCTACTATCCCACGCAATCTGCAGCTGGGAAATGGATGGCCAGTTCTCCCATTCTTGGAGGAAGGATGTTGCGGGAAGGAGAGATCTGTTAGAAGAAACAGCTGCTTTTGCACTTGTTCTTGCTGCTCTTGTCCACTGAGGTAAAGGCTCTAACAGGCCTTTCATTCCAAGAATAATCTCTCAACATCCATCCTCTCTAACAAGATCTACAGCCTCCCAGTCCCCAATTTCTCTACTAACATTGCACTACAAGTAGAGAGCAAGTGAGAGTAGTACCAACAGCAGGATGGGCCCTGAGCCCTGGCATTTGCTCCATTTGTTCCACTGATAATCCAGCCTTGGCTACCTGTTCAACAAAGACTGGCTAGTAACCATGATATCTGGGGTGTCATCCCATAAAGTAAGTGTTGCCAACAAGGCAATGTTACTCAAATTCATAGTACAATGATAAGTACCAGTCTCTAGCAAGTTTTCAGGAAGGAAGGAAACAGTTATAATAAATGGGCACAAATATGGTACCAATCCCTGGCATCCTGTGCTGAAAAATTTGCTGGTACCCCCACATCAAGTAGCTTGAGACACACTGTTATAAGGGATATCTTTATTCAAAAAATAATAACACATCCACCTGCAAGGATTTCTCGTGCTTTAATATTGGATGATTAAAAAAGAACGGTGCAAAACCAAATAAGAACAGTTTTACTTCTGCGCTATTCTTTATTATTCTAAGAGAGACTTTTTAAAATTCCAAAAATGGCTTTCATTATTGACATTTACTCTTTAGATATTAGACTGTCATTGTGATGTTTTATTTCCTAGTTTAACAGTGTACGTTATTTTAAAAGTTTTGAGTAGAAAAGTGGTATATAAATTAAAATTGTATTTACAAATAGGATTTATCTGGCTCTCAGTTCTCACAAATAATTTTTCCTTCAAAGAATTTGTAATTAAGTGTCATGGAGTCCACCAGATGTTGCTGGATGACAAGCCTCTAGATAGCAAAGCCAATGGTGAGGAATGCTGAGTATTGCAGGCTAACAATGTTTGGAAGCCCACACAATTTCCACTTCTGCCCTAAATATCAGAAGCCCTGGACTTGTGCTTAGCCTGCTTACTGCTTAAATCCAGCCCTGGCCCTGCCTTGATGTAAAAGTGGAGGCTCCCACACACTTATTGTTAACTTGTGGCTGCCTGGTATGAAGCACAGTATTAAGCAAATCCAGGATGGGATTAGTCAGTGAATGAAATACCAGAAGTACTGTACTAACATGGATGTAAAAATAGCTTTGGCTATTTCAGAATTTCGGTCATGCAGTATTAGCTTGCAGACTCAGTTGCTCTTTAAAAAAAACCAACCGTCACTCTTAGAATTTCCATTCAAGCTTGGCTTTTCAAGCAACAACCTTTAGTTGGCATTTTAGAGACAGAAGATCCAGATTCACTTTCGCAGAGGCTTTTTCTGCTCAAACTTTTTATAGCTTGGATCACAGCAGTTTATGGTGAATGCTGCAGTTGGGGTTCAGTTTACTTAACATTAGGTAAGTTAGTAAATGGGAAGATGGTAGGCTGTAATGAGTGTGGGTTAGGCAGAACTTGAAGGAATGGAAGCTGGCATTCTTGCCCTGTCTTTGTTTTTCAACTGATTGTAAAACTTTGTTGTTGTTACTGTTGTTGCAAGTGAATTTGTACTGTTTTTTACATTAACATTTTTTAAAAGGGGATATAGTTTTTGGGCATTGGTATGTTGACTAAAGCATGCTTGTGTATATTTTTCAAACGTATACATTTTTCCTGTTTGCATGCTAGAAAGATACAAATATTGTTGTGCATAGTTTTTCTTCCAACAAAGTGAACCTCAAAGGCTTACAAAATCTGCATTTTTCACCGGCAAGTTCACCGGGGGTTGTGAAATGGATAGTATTTTCTAACCCCACTACAATGGATGTGGAGTGAACAAAATAAATAAATAAATAAATAAATAAAATACCAAATGACCATTGAATTAAAAGCTTGTGGATGGATATGTTCTTTTCACTGGCATGATCAGATGTCACTCTATCTGTGACTGGGCAATGGATAGTCACTTAAAGAACCAAAGACAGCGCCCAAGAAAGGGCTGCATCTGCGCTGCAGAATTAATGCAGTATAACTGCCATTGCTCAGTGCTGTGGAATCCTGGGATTTGCATTATTCTGGGATATGTAGTCTTCTCTGTCAAAGAGCTCTGGTGCCATAACAAACTACAAATCCCAGGATTCCACAGCACTGAGCCATGGCAGTTAAAGTGATGTCAAACTGTATTAAATCTGTAGTACAGATAAAACTAGGACTCCTCCTTCTTTCGTACTTGGGTCTTCCTTGGCATGCAGAACTTAACTGAGAGCAAGGAGGGTATTTAGTATAACTTCTCTCCTTTCAGGTCACTCGAGCATGAAGCTTTAGGCAAACAGCTGGGTTGCTTGGCACAAGAGGAGTGCAATTTAAGAAGATTGACCTCTGCTGAAATCCCTCTTTCTCTCTATGTACAGTATGTGTCTTACGTGGAGGATTTTGCCAGGAATCCCAACCCCTCCCTCAACACAGATCCCTTCTCAAGGAACAGAAATATCAATGCAAAGAGCTTAGAAAAACTACTTTGTTCTACAACACACAGAATCCCTCAGCCACCATGAGGTGTCATCCAACAAGTAACATTACCAAGCTCTACCCGTGGACATCACTGCTGAGTTATTATAAACTACTGTACTCTGATACCCTAACCTTTTACAGTAAGCCCTTGGTATCCTCTGGAATTTGGTTCCAGGACCAAAATCTGTGGATGCTAAAGTCCCATAAGATACAGTGATGCAGTAAAATGGTGTCCCTTATATAAAATGGCAAAGAAAGGTTTCCTTTATAGAATATATATATATTCAAGCCGTGGATGCTTATATCCGTGGATACAGAGAACTGAATGTGCCTGGAGCGTTCATCATGGACTATACTGCATTAAGTCATTCCCTTCTAGCCACTACAGCCCTTTCTACAAGATTAGATTTAGGGCAAGAACTTTTTTCTTTACTCTTCCCTTTTATTTAGCAATGGGCAGTGTTGTTCCAGTCATAGCTGTGCAAATAATCTTGGATTTCTTTGCCCCCTCCCCCCATTTATTAAAAAGGGCAGCTCTCACTTTTGTTTATAGAGACTGTTTTTAAGATATTGGGTTTTTGTAAATGGTTTGAATAGCACCATAAGTTAGTTTGCATGTCACCATAAACCAGGCTCCCCAGAGCAACGTGCATCTTTCAAATTCTGTGTTGTGATTTCTAACTGTGCTCAATATAGCTCTTTCTCTCTCTGCCAAATTAAAGGCACCCAATAAGGCGAAATTGAATTTCTCACCACTTGGGGAAGTTGCAGGGGCAGGTGAGACAAAATATTTTTTATAGTTTTTTGTGGGTTTTTCAAGCTATGTGGCCATGTTCTAGAAGAGTTTATTACTGACGTTTCGCCAGCATCTGCTGTGGCTGGCATTTCTCTGAAGATGTTAGCCACAGATGTTGGCAAAACATCAGGAATAAACTCTTCTAGAACATGGCCACATAGCCCGAACCCCCCCCCCCCAAAAAAAAACTATGGATGCTGGCCATGAAAGCCTTTGACTTCACAGCAAATAATAGTCATCATATTTCGTGTGGATTACTGGAAAAAGTAATTTCAAAAGACTCAAGGAAATCAAAAGAGGAGACAATTGAACACAGTTTCCATTCTATGAGAAAACCAAATTGGTGTGGAGGCATAATTTGTATTTCAAAGAGCTGTGAGAAACCTGTATGATAGAACAAAGCTGGAATGGAGATGAGTGATAGCCATGAGAACCTTAAATGCCATGTAAGTTGCACCTGGTTGTCTTTTATTATGTAAAGTAGCCACTGGGTTTAAAAAGAAGCCATGATAAAAAAAAAATTTTTTTTTTTTAAAAAGGTTGTGATCTCCTGTACTTTGTGGCTCACAGGTTTTTACAATGAAGTTGAATATTTCTTTCAAAAACAAATTTTGGAACATTGACCATTATTTATGGAATTAAAAAAAATGTTATTCTATCTGTTCAAACCAGTAATTTACTGCTCCATGGGAAATTAAGGCCGAATTCTACTGCCTTCTGAGAAGTGGTCACATCCATAAGTTGGATCTCAAAGGTCATATAGTCCAACCCCATCACCAGTGCAGAAAGTCCACTGCTACAACGACATTCATGCATCATCATCGTCATCATCATTATCTAATATTACTAATATCATCTTACATTACTATGATGTAATGTAAAAGAGAGACACATGCTATCACTTCTTATTGTTGGAATGAACACATCCAGGAGGCATAGGAAAGGAGAGAAGATAATGGCCAAGCAGGTAGTGAGAATCATGCAGTTTTCCAGCTGTTGTTGAACTGTATGTTCTAGGAAACCTAGCCAGAATAAGCAATGATGGCGTTCCAGTCCTGCAATATCTGGAACGCCATATGACTCTCTTCCAATGTAATGCAAGACCAGAATAAAATCTACCCATTCTGATTAAACTGCTCAGTCACAAGTGGGCCATTTATGCCCCCCTAAATGTTTCTAGACAGACAGTCCCATTATCCTTCTCTGTTGGCTATGGGAGTCATAGTCCGGTACCATCTGCAGATCCAAAAGATGTTGAGCCCTGTCTTAAACACCTGATAATCCTGTACCTCAGGGGTGGGAAACCTGGGGCCTTGAGTTCCCAAATCACCCCCCAGGGCTCCCCGTTGGCCATACCCAGTCCTGCTAGATAAATGATTTGTAGTTTAAAGCTTTTGTATATTTTTTGTCCTATTCTGAAAGGCTGGAGTGCCTCTCCTAAAACTTAGTTACTGGTAGTGGGTGCTTTAGGCTAAAGTATGATGATTTTATGGTTGCAACCTTTTCTCTTTGGTCCTAACCACCATGGGAATGCCTCCCCAGAACGTCTCTGGAATTCAGTGTGGCCCACAGAGTGAATGAGGTTCCTTACTCCTGCTGTATCTGCTGTACTAACTGGGACTGTGAGGTCCTCTTTGCAGAAGCTAACTTTAAACATAGGATCTGACATACTGGCCCGTGTCGACCATTTTGTTCTACTTTGGAGCATGTTTGGAAAACGGTGTATGTTCCAATCCTTTTTCTTCTGTGTGTTTCATACTTAACCTCCAAACCTGTCCAATTGCACCCTGAAGCATGTAGGATCCAGCGTGGTGTAGCGGTTTCAGCATTGGACTGTGACTCTGAAGATCAGAGTTCAAATGCTGGTCACTGGGTGACTTTGGGCAAGTCACACTCTCTCAGCCTCAGAAGATGGCAATGGCAAACCCCCTCTGAAGAAACCTGCCAATAAAACCCCATGGTAGGTTTGCATTAGGGTTGCTATAAGTTGGAAACGGTTTGAAGGCACACAACAACAATTAAAATGAAGCCCAACAATATATTTTAGAAGAAAAAGAGGAAGGAGTCTCTTGTTTGGCCACAGACAGATGCCCTCCTGATTTTGCAGGGACAGTCCTGATTAAGCCTCTGCTGTCCCACTTTTTTAGCTGCTTTTAATATGTTCCAGTTTCTGTCTCCTCCTTCCACTTTCGCCCTTCATCCTCAGCTTACTTCATTTCCTGCAAACTGAATTCTAAGTACAAAAGTAGTTTGCTCTCAATTAATTCAACAGAGGAGAGGAAGGGGCAGATTCTTGCTGTTCCCAGTAGACTCAGGCAAAGGCAAACTGTTGCAGCCTCTCCTAGCTTGTCTGCTCTTCCTCATTAATAACTTTCGCCATCCGATCACACATTGATATTGCTTGGCTACATGTGCCCTAGTTTTTATCTGTGAAATGTCAGAAAGTGTGCTGTCTTTGCTCTATAACTGGTGTGTTGCTGGGGGACGGGGAATGAGAACATTGCCCTCCCAGAATAAGAATTCTGCATCCCCAGATGATGATTTCCTTCAGTTCCCACATTTCTAGCTTTACAGTAATAAATAATAATAATAATAATAATAATAATAATAATAATAATAATAATAATAATAATAATAATAATATTTATTTGTATACCGCCCTCTGGCAAACCAATCCGGGCGGTTAACAACAGTAAAATATAAAATATGACAATTAAAAACACTTTATCCCTCCCCCCCTTAAGACAGTATTAAATAGTATAACATATTAAAAATACAATATCAAGGATAAAAACAGCAATTAAAACTAAAAACCCTGATATCCCTCTGTTGATCCTCAACCATCTCTAAGATGGGGCCACGGGAGGAATGAGGGAATCAGGGAACCTGGGAACCTGGGCCGGGATGGTTAATCTGGAAGGGCCTGCCGGAAGAGATCCGTCTTGACCGCTTTTTTAAAGCTGTCTAATGATGTTATCTGACGGATCTCATCCGGCAGGTCGTTCCAGAGTTTGGGGGCGACAGCAGAGAACGCCCTCTGGGAGATTGCCGCAAGCCTAGATTTTAGAGGCTGCAGTAAGTTCCTCCCAGAGGACCGGAGAGCGCGGGGAGGATTGTACGGGAGGAGGCGGTCTCTAAGATAGTTTGGACCCAAGCCATTTAGGGCTTTAAAGGTGATAACCAACACCTTGTACTGGGCCCGGAAGCTGATAGGCAGCCAGTGGAGGGACCTCAAAACCGGAGTAATGTGGTCCCTCCTAGATGTACCTGACACAAGCCTGGCTGCCATGTTTTGAACCAGCTGTAATTTCCGAGTCAAGCACAGGGGTAGCCCCATGTAGAGTGCATTACAGAAGTCAAGGCGTGAGGTTACCAGCGCGTGCACAACCGTCTCGAGATCCCTTACTTCCAGAAAAGGGCGCAGCTGGCGTATCAGCCGAAGCTGATAACAGGCACTCCTGACCGTCGCATTTACCTGATTTGTCATCAGGAGAGATGAGTCAAGGAGCACCCCCAGACTGCGAACACAGTAACATAAAACTTCAATTGAATATTTAGAAATGCAGTTTAGGCATCCAAAGAGAAGGGGCAGGCAGCGTTACCAAGGTAATGCAAACACAGCAGTATAAGTGTTTGAGGTGTGAATGGTTTTTCAGTATCTTACTTCCTGGAATGATAGAAATCTGAGGATTCAGGGAAATTTCATGTGGGGAATTCACATGAGGAACCAATGTGCATTTTGCCTCTCCTGCAGCTACACCTCTGCTTTGTATGTTTCCTGGTAAACATGTAAAGTACTGTGCATTACTTACTTGTTTAGGTCACCTTCAAGTGATCTACATTTTAAGGTGTACCTATTGTTTTGAAAAGCTGTTGTGTGTTTATATGACAGAAACATGTGAATTGTACAGGTGAGCACATCAGAGGCAGCATCATGTAGTGGTTTGAGCATTGGACTATGACTCTGGAGAGCAGGATTTGAATCTTCTTTCAGCCATGGAAACCCATTGGATGTCTTTGGGCAAGTCACACATGAAAGGTGAAGGCAAACTCTAGTTAAACAAATCTTGCCAAGAAAACCCCATGATAGGATCACTTTGGGGTCGCTATAAGTCAGAATGACTTGAAGACACACAACAGCAACAACACCAGGAAGCTTAGATTATCCATGTTTCAGTGTGCTGTCCTTGGCAAATATGAGGTTTGCTGCCATATAATATTTGAAATGAGGCATGCTTCTGTGCCTTGAACTAAGTATTCTCCATGCTTTTACTCTCCCATTTCAGCATTGTCATCTTAAAAATCTAGAAAGACCCCACTGCATTTTCTTAGAAAGGGAGCTAGGGGGAACTGCCCCTGAACTTGACACTTCTTCAGAAGAGGAAAGTAAAATGTTCCTGATCACTGTACATGATTTCACACTGAGTTAACCATACACTATTGCATCTCCTTGAGTTAAAAGCAGTGAAAGCTAGGATTACTGCAGCAGGCTGCTTAAAAGCCAATCTTGCCAACTGCATTCAGAGATTAAAAGCCTGTCAAAGATATATCACGGGAGACTTGGTAATTGCTTTGTGAGGTCAAAGAAAGTATATTGCCTACTGCTGGCTGTTTTTCTTTGACTGTGTTTTCGCAGCTAGGTTTAAAAATGGATGTCATGCAAGTTCAGTTTCCTCTGAGTAGCCACATAGCTACATATGTAGTGACGGGCAAACTCCTCTAGTTCTGTTTGATCTATTTGAACATAATCTATTTCCCAGTCAATCCCCACTGGGATTCTAATCGCTTTCCCAGGAGCGGAACAAGGTCCCAACCCTGTCTGACCTGCAGCCGTGAGTCCCTACAATCTGTTATCCCCATTTTCCCTCTTAGCCAGCAATTTTTGCTAGGAAGCCGCCTATTTCCCCAGTGCCTTCTAGAATATGGCTAGGATATAGAGTTGCCTGGGCACTTGATGTCCACAGTGAGAGCTCAGGTGCCTTGGAAAATTTCCCTTAGTCACTAGCATACTGTATCCCACAAAGAGAAAATAGGCCTCCAGAAAAAACTGACAGACAAATGGTGAGGTGAGAAGAAAGCACAGGTCAACCGCCATATCCATGGAACTAACATTCATGGTTTTGGTTATCTGGCTGAAAAATTAGGGACACATTCCATAGCATCAGGCTGGGAAATGCCCAGAAAGGTGTCATATCTAGAATCTCTGGGTTCTCCGACATAACTCTATGATATATTTGTACATATGCCCTTATTTTAATAGGGTTCGCTGTTTCGTTGTTTCCAGTATCCACGGAAAGTCCAGGAACTGAATCTTCACAGATTGTCACACTGTGTAGACAATCACATTCCAAGCCAGATAACAACAACAACATTTCTTACCTGCCTCTCCCCCTGGATTGAGGCAGGGAACAACAACAATTAACAAACAAACGACATCAGTTAAACATATCAATATAAAAGGACAAATAAGATGTATGCATATTAAAACAATACACATTTAAAAGTCACAGTTTAAAAATCATCTGGATAAGTCTGCAGTAAGAGACTGGTCTTTAATGCTCTTTTAAACCTGGACAGTGTATTCAGCTGTCAAATCTCTTACAGCAGGTCATTCCACAGTCCAGGGGCAAAGAAAAAGTCTTCTGGTGGGTAATTACCAACCTAGTCCTGGCTGATGAGTAAAAGTCCACCAGAGGACCTGAACTCATGAGGCATTATTGAGGGAGAACATTGCAAACCATTGGGTTTCATGCTCCAAATTAGAAAATCATCAACTTTGATTTCATTATTTGTGCTCTTTTTAAAAACTTAAAGTACTGATTTCTAATAAGAAAATTTCAAGAGATAACGACAATTCAGGTTGACAAGGGCAGTAGCATTTCCCATATGAGGACAACTGAAACTAGAGTTACAGTATTATACTACCAGAACTACCTGGCTAGCATGTCCAGTGATGGTGGAGGCCGAGGTGTTCTTGGAGCGATATTCTAAAAAGGAACTCTGACGGAAGCATTTTGTTCTTATTAGTTCAGGGGAAACAATGAAAAGGAGAGGGAATGAGAGGATATAACCTGCAAAATAATAAGTTATTAAGAATATAACATGGATAAAATAGAGGAAATGGTTTAAACTCATTTTTTAAAGCAAAAGTGATTGTATACTGTGACATTATTACAATTAAACAAAGAGTAGAGGTTGGAAGTAATTTTATTGTTTGTGTTTTATTGTTTTGTGCTTATTGTCTCTGTCTTATTTTTGTTGATGTTATTACTGTTTTCTTATAAAATAAAAAAATAGAAAGAAAAGAAAGAGAGGACATAAGAGATTTATATAGTTATTCATGGTATTAAAGAGCAATGTATTTCTTGCTTTTCTTTGATAATAGAAACTGAAGTAATTCAATGAAGCTGAGATATGTAGTATTTATTTGAAGTTCAAATTCCAGCACCACATACTCATATCAGAGGAAATTCAAGCTGCATTTATAATGTGTTAATGCCAAGTAGATTGGCCTCCTCCAATTAAAAATTAGTTTACTAATTTAATGTAGCTTTTATTCATTCTCATGTTTTGTGCAATTGTCAGTGTAATACGTCTTGATGGCCATTTACACAGATGGTTGGGATAAAAAAAGTGGGGAAAGTAAGAAGTAAACATACATACCGTAAGTCATTTAATGGATTTATATTTCAGAACTTCACAAAGTTTGACATGGAACAAAACCACTAAGAATGAAAACATGACATGCCTTATACTTGTGGTCCGGTTGAGACTGCTTCAGATCATTCACAAAAAATATTGATTTTTTTATTATAAATACAAAAAAAGAGGGGGCAGGAAGTTGAGAACAAGATTCTCAGGTTGAGCCTCCCTTATTCAGAATTCCAAAATTCACCATACTCCAAAAACCAAAACTTCCTGTGTGGCTGAGACAGCGACACCTTTGCTTTTTGATGGTTCAGTGTACACAAACGTCATGTCATGCACAAAATTATTTAAAATATTGTATAAAATTTACCTTCAGGCTGTGTGTATAGGGTGTACCTGAAACGTACATAAATTTGATGTTTAGACTTAGGTCTCATCTCCAAGAAAACTCATTATATACTAATACAGATATTCCAAAATCGGTGGGGGGGGGTGTCAAAATATGGAACAGTTTTGCTCCCAAGCATTCTGGATAGGGAAGACTCAACTTGTGCATGGATATGAGCTGACCACTTCTCCACAAGTTGTATTCTCAGTCTATTTTGGTTGGTAAAAGCAGTATGCCAGGTGGCAGGGAATATGCAGCACTGCAGAATTTCTGAGACTGCAACTCTCATGACCTCTTGCCTTTGACTATGCAGTCTAGAGCTAACAGGATGGCAGTCCCACAACACCAGGAGTTCTGCATATTCCCTAAAGGTGTAGTATAGCGGGCTCTCATTGAGCACTGCAGTTGAAATAATAGTTCTGTAACATGACTTGTCGTTTTATAACTACTCTTCTCATGAACTGATGCACCATCTTTGGTTAGAAACTCAAGCATGTGTTCTGATTATGTAACAGTGGGGAATGAATGCTTCGCTACCCATGATGTGCATTTATTACAATTGAATCTGGCATGTGCAGCGGGATTAACGTCAGCAGTGAAACAGGAATGCAAAAATAGCTTCTGAATAATAAATGTGCCAGAAGGGGGGAAACTGTCTCCTTCTCTGCTATATCCATCTGCCAGTGTTGTCCTAAGCTGCACTGCTCTTAAGCTGGTCTGTTATTTATATCCTCTTTACTGCATATATAGAAAGACAGTGGTGAGTGTCCGCTTTTGCTTTGTCAGAGATCTTAGGATCCTGAAGCTTTAAAAGTCTTCATTGCTGATGCTGCAAGTTTAAAAATAATGTAAAAAACACTAAGAATTGGGATACTGTTTAATTGATGGGTCTTAATACTGTCAAAGCTAGTAGTTGTTGGGGAGTCAGGTGAGAAGATCGATGAAGCTTCTTGTGTTTATCTGCTTATAAGCAATGGAGGAAGGGAGAATCTCATTTTTTTTCTTTTGGGACTGAATATTAGATTTTCTATCTGAGATCCTTGGCAAGAATGTTTTTAGTCTTGTAGACTGTGCCCACTTTGAAGAGAACAAATACAGATTAAGTCTCTCTTATCTGAAATGATTGGAACCAGAAATATTTGGGATTTTAGATTTTTTTCAGATTTTGGAACATTTGCATATATTTAATGAGATATCTTGGGGATGAGACCCAAATCTAAACATAAAGACAAAATTCATTTATGTTTCATATACACCTTATACACTTGCCTGAAGGTAATTTTATATAATATTTTTAATAATTTTGTGCATGAAGCAGAGTTTTGTACATTGAACCATCACAAAGTGAAAGTGTCACTATATCAGCCACCCATGAAAAATTGGTTTTTGGAATATTTCAGATTTTGAAATTTCAAATAAGGGGGACTGAACCTGTATGTAATTGTCTTTTTGCTGCCAGGAACAGGGAGAGGTCCCTATGTGAATTTCTGCCTTATTTTTTCCATAGAAAAATAATTCGGCTGACTTTAGATACAACACACTTTGATTCATGTGGATGGAAATGGGGACACCCTGTTGCTGCTTTGGATAGCAAAATTGCCTCAGACCTGGGTTGTTGCTGAGTGACTGAGTAATAACAAAATATGTGCATCATGCCAGAACATAAGGGGTTGGGAGGAGATGTTATATGGAGTTAGAGATATGGAAAAACTTAACTTGACAAGCAAGTTTCAGAATTTGGAATACTGAGAAAATTCAGTAGATAAAATGAAAGGACACAGGTCTTGCCCACAGGCATCCGAGGGTCTTGCAGAGAAGCCACTGGGCTGACAAAATTATTATTTCATTGGTTATGTAAAGATACCGCTCTGCCCTTGTAAAAGAGGAGTGAATACAGCGGGCATTCGCTTTTCCAGCAGATGTCCCGTCTTAACTGGTAGAGATTCTGATGATCCCCAGATAGCCTTCCAACCTCTTGTGGTGCTCGGTTAAGCAAAGGAAATGTGAGAGTGCAGCCAAGTTCACAGGTTGCCCGTTAAGCCATATCAAATTGTGTGATGTAATTATGGACACAGAGAGAAAATCAATGGCTTGGTAAGAACTGTGGATGGTTACACAAGGCTTCTAACCAACTGTTTTTGCATCTTCTTCCTCTTAGGAACATATTGCAGCTGGAAACATTTTAAGAGGGCTCAAGAGAGACTTTGAAAGCAACCATCTCTAAATGGAGGAGGGTTAAAGTGACTGCCGTTATTTAATCCTTCGCTGTCCTCCCATGTGACTTAAGAGGTATTGAAAAACAGATCCCCTCCTTGCTTTTCTGCCAGCCTTCAGCTTACAGCCTTCCTAGCATCCTCCAGCGTCACCTTTTTACCGACAATGGCAACAAAAAGGAACATCAGCAAGTCTCTAACAGCAGGGCTTCAAGGGAGTGCTCGAGCATTCACAAATTGGGGCAGAAATGTTGCCAGCTAACTAAGGAATGTAACAACAGAATTTCCACCCTTTGGCTCTTGGACTGGGACCTGAATCAAGAAGGGGGCAGGTACCCTCTTGACTCCTACCTGATGAGGTCAGCTGTTCAAAGGGACCTGAAGATGCTGGGACCTGTTCTAAACAGTCACCTAGTCAAGTTTGTTTGTCTGCATGATGACTATTGTGTGGCAACCTGAATGCAGAAGTGTCAAGAAGGGGGTGCCCTTCTGTTTTTGGGCATCACCAGCGGCATGTACTCCCTCATTCCTTTGATGTAACAGTTCTACAGCTTTAATTTCAAATCTTTAATTTAAGCCTGTAGGCTCTGATCCCCCTTCTAGTCCTCACATTTGAAAAGGCTAGTTAAAAGTGGATCCAAGGGGATCTTTGTGTCATCTGTAATTTACTTTTTCTTGGAGAAAAATAGCAATGCATTTGCAGGGCTGAGAGGTCTATTTTGAATAAATGTAGCCCTGGACCAATATCTTGACCTTGCAGAAGTTTCTGCTTAAACTACCACCAGTAAATTGGTTACATCCAGATCACTGTTGCTGCATTTTCCCTGCGGACCATCGTGTTGAAAGCAAACAGATATGTGATTGCTCCAGACTATGACCACAGGACATATCAATGGCGGTCTAGGAAGCCACCGATACGTGAAATGGAATCGGGAAGACAGCGGAGAGGACTATACAACGAGCGAGGTCTACGCAGATGATGGACAGGGCAGGCAGCGCCGGTTGACCCCCTTTGAGAAGCTCACTTTGGATATGTCCCGGGATGAGAAGGTGGTAAAAGAATTAACCCTAGGGAAGAGGATTGGGTTTTACCGCATCAGAGGGGAAATAGGGAGTGGGAATTTCTCACAGGTGAAACTTGGGATTCATTCTCTGACCAAAGGTAAGCTGTAGAGTGCATAGAATATGTGTTTGGGTGATGTTGAGTTCATGGTGTCATGGGGAGGCACAGAATGGAGGCTGATGAATGATAAAAGTTGTGTGTGCAGAAAAAGCACCAGTGTGCTGCTTTCAGGGTTGAGTGAAATATGTAGTATGCATATGTAACTGAAGGGCATGCCCAGACCTGGTGCCTTTTCACACAACAGAGTTGATAGTACTGTGATTCCACTTTGACTGCTATGGCTGCTTCCTATAGGATCCTGGAATTTATAGTTTGGTGAGGCACTAGAACTCTCTGGCATAAACTGTAAATCCCAAGGTTCCATAGGAAGTAGCCAGGACAGTTAAAGTGGAATCATAGTGCTGTGATTATTTAGAGTGAAATAATGTTTTTAATTTGTTTGATTTATTTATGTCCTGTGTTTCTCCTATGAGGAAAGATGGTACAGATGTCTATAAAGCCATAAATTGTTTGAAAAGCACAGTGGGATTTTAAATTTAAAATACAATCAAAGGAAAATCCATTCCACATCCTCACATGAAATGAGTTTGGCTGCCAAATGCAGGCTTTTTAATAAAAAATATCTTTTGCCTGCTGGTAGAAAGACAACTTGAACTCATTTACTTACTGTCTCAGGAGGCTTTAAAATGGGGCGGCCGGGGGGGGGGGGTCAGCTGTGCTTTCACATGGCTTTGAACATGTCCTCTTGTGATAGTGACTTTTGGCTGCCTAGATGAGTAGATGTCGCCACTCCCCAGTTTTCCAGAATATGTTGTTTATGATGAAAACATACTATTTCAATCATAAGTAGAAGCAGAAAATGAGAGTACTATATGAATATTCTTTTGCAAAAATTGACAGTCAGGCACATGTTGGAGATCAAACCAAAGACCGACAAAGGATGGGTGAACATTCACCAGAAGGAACATTGTATATGGTCATCAGACTATGTAGGTGTGTAAATACTGGGTGACAATGAGACACAAAACCTGAGAACTTCACTTGCTTCTCTGATAACACAATCCTGTGATCTTTTTGTGCTGATACAGAAGTGCTGCACTGATAGAAAACCCATTTTTATCTCTGTTATCTGGTGGTCTTACTGATGCCAAGGACAAAATTAAACATTGGAGCCTGTACTGGTTTAGTACTGTGGGAGTGTATAGTAGTACATTTCTCAGTCAGATTATACCTTTTGCAGGGATAGGGATAGTCTGGCCCTCCAGATGTGGTTGGATTGCAATTCACAGCATTCCTCATCATTTTATATACTCTGCTGGATAGAGCTGCAGTTCAGTGACATTTGGAGGCTGCACAATTTCCACTTCTGTTTTAAAGCAGGCCAGGCCAATTCAAAGATACATCACTATGGTCCACCCTGTCTCATTGGTATGTATGTTAAACTGTTTTATGACAGATAATATGAAGAAAAATGAATTGTTTTTCTTTTTCTCTGTTCATAGAACATAGAGCTGTATAAGCATTTAACACCTGGTTCACTGCCCTTATGGTATAAAAATATATGTGGTTATGCTGATAATACTATGAATTTTATATGGTTAGGCATCTAAGTGGGCTTCTGTAGGGTTTTCCCTCCAAACTACAGCAGCTAATCATCTCCGGATTTCTAATGTAAACTGTGTTTTCCACTAATCAAGAAACATGTGTTTCACCTGGGGATGGAAATAATTGTGAGTAACAGCTGGATTTTATATTTTGAAATATTTTTGAAGAAATATTTTGGAAAATGGGATGAGAATAAATATTTGTCCCTTTGCTCCTGGGAGCCCCAGAGGCTGTGTTATGTGAAAGCATCACAATACTAGCTAAAACCTTATTGAAAGTCTACAGACCCTTCCCCATCCTAGTTTCATGTTAAGACTCTGATCATGCACACACCATGACTTCAGCATCACACACAATCCCTCCCCACATTATTCCTCTATCCACTTGCTTTTGTAACATTGTGCTTGATGAAAACATCTGGAGAACTCAAAATCTTGCCCTCTGATCTTTGAATTTGGCCCAATAAAAATGCTAGACTAGCCTTTCTCAAACTTTTTATCCCAGAGGAACCCTTGAAATAAGTCTCAGGGAATTCCTGCCCCCCCAAAAAATAAAATAAAATAAAATCTATAGCTCAAACAAAAAGGATTTTCCCCCCATCACAATCTCTTTTGGAACTACTAGAGACCTCTTGCTAAACCCTAGGGTTCCTGGTTGAGAAACTGTATGCTAGACTAATATGGATTTTGAATTTCTTTGTTATGATTTCTCCTTCCTGAATTTGATATCAGCACTATCTATTTCAAGGTTTTAGTCCCATAATTTAAGAGTTTTCTTGTTGTGCAGATACATAAGCTACAGTGAAATCTCTTAACATCTACAATACTTCAAACATAACGAAGGTGCCACTACCTCACACACTATTGGGGATCAAATCAACAACCCTGAAACTCATAGATCAAATCGTTTCTGACATATGGTGACCCTGAAGCTCATGGGGTTTTCTTGGCAAGATTTGTTCACAGGAGGGCGCCATTGCCTTCCTTTGAGGATGAGAGCATGTGACTTGCCCTGGGTCATCTAGTCTTCCTATGGCCAAACAGGAAATTGAACCATGGTCTTCAGAGTCGTAGTCCAACACTCAAACCATAATGCCATTCTGGCTCTCATTTTATGCACTGAGTTAAAAGCTTAGTTTGTTCACCCGCAGTATTGTATGTGGTTTAATTTGTGGTTCAAAAATTAGAAATTAGACTTCTTCATCCAAATGTAATATTACTTTTGTACGGGGTGTGAACTTTTCATCAAATATTTTCTAGGGGTGTGGGGCATAGAAAAGGCTGGGAACCACTGATATAGACCATTAGAAGGTTTAACTATAGTTTTTTGCTGGTTTTTCGGGCTATGTGGCCATGTTCTAGCAGAGTTTCTTTCTGACATGTCACCAGCAGCTGTGGCGGGCAGCTCTGCAGATGCCAGCCACAGAGGCCTGGCAAAACATCAGAAAGAAACTCTGCTAGAACATGGCCACATAGCCCGAAAAACCAGCAAAAAACTGGATGCTGGCCATGAAAGCCTTTGACTTTACAGAAGGTTTAACTGTTAACGATGGATCATGATGATGATTGATGATGATTTAACAGTGAAACGGTGAGATACTTCATCTTGTTGAGTTAGCAGAATATGGAAATGCAAGGAAAATTGCCCTAATGAGGATATTAGGATTTGCAAATTGTGTTCAAAATATTATTAATTATTTGTTGATTTGAGCTAAAATCATAAAGAAAATCTCAAGTAATGCAGTTAATTTGACTGGGCTTCTCTCAAAAGCTTGTCTTTCAGATCCGGTTTCCTCTGGTTTCAGATGGCTCATTAGCCCACTGGCGTATATTTAAAAGAGGGAATCTCTCTCAGAGATGGTACCAGTATATCTTCTGGCCATCTGGAACTAATCCTGCAATCCTATGTGTGTTTAAACATAACTAGAACATTACTTTTTTTTAAATGGTTCTCAGAATCCACTGGACAGCATGGCCACCAGCAATTATAGTTTGGGCATTCTGGGAGCTGTAGTCCAAAAAAAGGTACTTTCCCATGCTCTCTACTTGCTTAGGAAGAGTGACACACACACACACACACACACACCATTGAAGTGTTTCTGAGAAAGGACATATGGTATGTAGGCTGCATACATTGCAAAGAAATACCTCAAATTTACTCTAAACCAGGGTAAGCTGTCTCTAGGGATTGGAGGGTCACTCTAGCCTCTCCTCATGGGACCATGGAGAGTGTCATTCCTTTTTGGAGGATGAAAAAAGGTCTCAAGGGGACAAAAATGCAACCCCCACAATGGTGAATGTATATTACATTTCGGTCCAAATATTTTTTGGTCCTCCCCAAATTTAGGTAATGTGTGGTCCCCAAACTCTCTTGTGGGGTCTGCATATAATGGACCCGCTCCCCCATCCCACCAGTTTACATCTTCTCTCTGTCTCAAAGCCAAACCACTGCCAAGTACCAAAATCATGCCGTTACTCCTTATCAGTATCTCCAGACTTATTAATCTGCATTCAGTTACAGTCACACTTGCTGGGTTTAGAGATGCAGGACCCCGTGAAAGTGGGAAAGTCACAAATAAAAAACTACTTTAAAAAAAAAAAAACCTGACAGAACACCTCCTGGGAATCGATAGGTCCTCCAACACAACACCCACCGGAAGTTATTATTTATTTATTTATTTATATCCCGCTCTTTTCCCTAGACTGGGACTCAGTTGACCACAGAATTGTGCTGGAGGACCTAAAAATGCCAAGAGACATGTTCTGTCTAGGAATCTCTAGGTCTTCATGCAACATCTGGTGAAAATTGGCCATTGAGTCATGCTGGATGACCTAGAGATTTGTGGAGAGGACATATTAATCATTTCCACAAATAATCACATCTGCAAAAGTCAAAGCTGCAAGTGGGAAGGGCTGATTGTACATTATAACCAACCTCACCTTTGCTGTGTGTCTGGAGAACATTCCAGGAACCCTTCCACACTACACAGTTATAGCACTATGATTCCACTTTAATATCTATGGCTGAAGTCTCTGGGATCCTGGGGCTTGTACTTTGATGAGGCAGTAGAACTCCTTTGCTGAGTATTTTAAATACCACTCCCTAAACTGTAGAGTTTAGGACTCCATAGGATGGAACCAACGACAATACAATGGCATCACAAAACTATAATTGTGAAGTATTAAAGGCCCCAGGTAAGATTCTTCTGCAGTCAGGTACCTCTCACTCTGTTGAGCATCTGCAGAACTGGACTTTTTTTTTTATTAGTTCCTTGGCAGATTTCTTTCCTTCAAGGATCTGTTGTTCTGCCACACAGTGTGTGCTGCTTTGTGTAGCTTAGCTCAAATTCAAAATGGTGAGTACTGCAGACCTTCTACAAAGATCAAACCTCTAAGCTGGGGTTGTGGAAATTTGCCCTGAGTCAAGAGAAAGTTGGTTGTAGTTCAGTCCCCTAAAAGGAGAGGTTGTTTGTGACACCACATCTTTTAGTAACTCTTGGGCTGCAACTGCACTGCAGAGATAATCCAGTTTGGCACCATTTTAACTGCTATGGCTCTGTGCTATGGAATTCTGGGAATTGTAGTTTTGTGAGATATTTGCCTTCTCTGTCTGGTGCCACAAAACCCGACAAATCCCAGGATTCCATAGCACTGAGCCATGACAGTTAAAGTGGTGGCAACCTGGAGTATTTCTGCAGTGCAGCTGCAGCTTTGGCATGCACATCTGTTTCTTTGGTTGCTGCTTTCCTATGGTTGCACGTGTTTTCTCCAGAGAGCTAAATGTAGTTTGAAAGAGCAGTTGTTGATATGCAAACACCTCCTGTTTGAGCATATGAAGAGCATTTTGTATTGAGTCTCTCTGTCCCTGTGTCGTCTAATTAGACAGATAGAAATTCTCCAAGGACTCAAACAAAGACTTTTCACATCACCTGCAGTGGAATCCTTTTTTAAAAAATGAAGGTGCAAGGAACTGAGCCTGGGACATTCAGTAGATAAATCATATGCTCTTCCACAGAGTGATATTGAACAGGTTTTCTAGGTTCCATGCTCCACCAAATTTACAATCCTTTTTTTTTTACCAAGTGAAGTTACATTACATTGTACACAAGAGCTGGCCATACCATTAGACAGAATGAGGTAGCAAGTGCTGAGGGGTGTGAACTGGGCCATAGCTGAGAGAAGTTCCCAATGCCTTCCAAATTTTGCTAGTGGAATTGCTTTCATCAGTGGAAACATCTTGGCCTTCAGCCATCCTGATTTGGCAGAGATAGTCCCAATTAGTCCTCCGCCATCCCACATTTTCAGATGCTTTTAAAACATTGCGTTTCTCTCTCCTTTTTCTACCTTCCCTCTTTTGTCTTCAGCTCACTTAATTTGCTGCAAATTGAGTTCAAAATGCAAAAGTAATTTGCACTCAGTTAATTCAACCGAGAGAGGAGTGGGCAAAGTTACCATCCTGTCCTTTGCCTCATGTTCTGCTTACATGTGGTTCAACGTAACTGGACTGGGATTTTTCTGGTTCTCGGGGATTTCATTACTAATGTAAACCAAATGTGGGCAAAGTGTGGTCCTCCAGGTGTTTTTGGACTTTATATCCTGTTATCTTTCATCATTGCGATTGCAGTCCAAGAACATTTCCCTGTGGGGTTCCCCACCACAGTGTAAATAATTCCTACCACACTTTCTTGAAATATTAGAGTATCTTGCTGGTGCATGTAAGGTCATGTCTGTGTGGTCCCCCTCCCCTTGCCACAGCCTATCCAAGAATGCCTTAATAAAGTTGTCAGGTTGCCAGGCGTGGATTTATCTGGTGCACAAGCATGCTGGGTCTCCATGCTGGAGGGGCTAAATTACACTCAGAAGCCTTTGTAATCTCCACTGCTAATCCTCAGAAATGCAGATTGGTCAAAATTAGAATCGTAGCCTATCTGAACATGTCTAATAGAACCAGGGAGGCAACATTTATATGCCAGGTCTGAACATTAGTAGCTGAGTTTGGTCAAGACCTAACAAGATATTTCAGTCTCGTTCAGTGGAGTTTGGGGCCTGTATTCAATGTTGAATCTGGCTACCAGCACAATGGACCTTTTTTCTTCACCACCATTCCCTCCTGTGTCCTCCACACTGCCCAATATCATCTCTAGAAGGTCTCCCAGCCCTCTTGAGCAGGTTTTTGGAGATGTAGAGGTCACAGCTGAGAGAAGGAGTTCCCAATGTTTTCCCAGTTTTGCTAGTAGAATTGCTTCCATCAATGGAAGTATCCTGGCCTTTGTTTTCCTGTTGCATGGCTGGATTCCACCCCTCAAATCTGCCATTTTAAAATGCTTCTGAATTTTCTCAGTCACAGGCTCATGGTTTATCACATTATATTGCCTTACACTAAACATCAATTCCCATTCTTTGTCCATTTCATAAGGTCCAGAGGGCTATTTTTGGAGCTCTTTGCAGTCTGCTTTGCCTTGCCACCATCCTGAATAGTTTGCTGTAATCTGGCCACTGCTCCATAATTGAAGATGATTTCCTGAACAAGCTAACTTGTTATGCCCTTCCTTCTGGAGGAGTGTGTTGTTTCCTGTTGTTTAGCCAATTTAATGACACAGTGGATGGCCTTCCACCTTATCCCAAGACTGCCAGGTTTGCTCGGGGGCCTTTTATTTGACCTTGCCAATGCTTTTTGAAAGACTGAGTATATATTATTTACCAGATTGCCCTGTTTCAGAGACTTTAATGGAAACAAATTAGCTGGCACACTTGCTCATTAAATGTTTTGATTAACATATCCTATTATTTGTCCTTAATCATATTATGCCAACTGGGGGCCTTTTCCTCCAGAGACGGCAGTGGAGTGAGGAAGATGGTTGCAAAAAGTGCTTGGAACTCTCTCCAGTGTAACTGAGCACCATCTGCTTCAGTATAGTTCAGATTCCATGTTCTTCTGTTCTCTTGGACTAGGAGAAACTACTCCAGGCTCTGCAGTCCTGTCTTAAGAGCTCTCCCTGAGAACTCTATATAGTCCTCTCTTTACCAGTCCTTCTTGAGGAAGAGAAGATTGCTCCCCAGAAATGCCATCGAGCTAGGAGAAATTAAGCAAAGGGAGCTACATTAGATCCTTACAATAGAGGTTCCCCACCCCTGTTTGAAGAAGTTAGTAAAAATGACATGGGATTCCTTTGCACATTGTCTTGAGGCTCATCCACTCCTGTGCAAGCTCCCTCTGTGAAGATATAGTATTACAGTACCTTGGGCATTACTCTCTCAGCCTCAGGGGTAGGCACAGTCAAATCTCTGAACAAATCTTGCCAAGAAAATCTTGTGATAGGTTCACTGTAGGATCATCACAAGTCAGAAACAACTGGAAGCCACAAAACATTGACAACACATGATCAAGCACAAATTAACCAACATCCTGTAAACAGGAAGGTTATCCATTAAACTGGATGTTACATGTCTAGGTATATTTAGGTCCAAAACACACTGCAGAAATAATCAAGTTTGAGACTGGTGTAACTGCCCTGGCTCAATGTTAGGGAATTCTGGGAACTGTAGTTTATTGTGGCACCAGAGCTTTCTGACACAGTTCCCTGAATTCCCTAGCACTGAGCTAGGATGCCCCTAACCCTACCACGGACTGAGTCCGTAACAAATGGCGGCGGCCGTTCCATCTTGACGTAGCAGACGTTTTCAATTTTCTCAAGCAGTATAATGGGGTAGCCCTGGGCTTTAAGGATGCAGATTGGGCAGCACACAGCCAGCATTGACCAGTAGCCTGTTGATGCCATATGGTGGTCCAGTGCTTTGGTATAAGGCAATGGTCTCAAAGTGGTCGCCTATGAACTGGTGTTGATCTGTAGAAAGTTTCCAGGAAACAATGTGCATTATGAGAATAATATAGCACAACTATGGTAGCAGTGCCTGGGGCAAATTGTTGGTCCACCAGATCAGATCACTTGAGAAGCACTGTCTTAAGGGGTGTTTTAGAGCAGTATATAATCTTTGGGCGCTGGTCAGACAATTGACTTGGGCTGGAGTCCTGTATCAGCGACTTAAGTATACACTGGGCCCTCAATATCCACTGGGGTTTGGGTAAAGGCCCCGCTGTGGATACCAAAGTCTGTGGATGCTCAAGTCTCATTATATACAATGATGTAGTAAAATTATATATACCCTTATATAAACTGTGGTTGATTAAATTCGTGGATGCAAAACCCATAGAAATGAAGGGCCAAATATACTTAACAAAGGCCCGTTACACAGGGGCACCTAGGACGGACTCAGTCCATGCTAGGGTTAGAAAGGGGCGTCTCTTTCAGATGCCCCTAACCCTACCATGGACTGAGTCCGTAACAAATGGCGGCGGCCGTTCCACACGGCCACCTCCATCTTGACGTAGCAGATGCTCTGCGTCCGCATGTCGCACCCCAGAAGTGACACCGCGAGTGCGCGGCTAGCGCCTCGCAGCATCTCTTACGGGGCCCAGGAAGGAGCGCGATTTTCACACTCCTTCTCTGCAGCATCCGGGAACCGCGCCATTTGGCTGCTGTGGTTCCCGGATGCTGCAGCCGGCGGCGGCAGGAGACCGCCGCTTCTCAGCAGTCTGTAATGGGCCCAAGTAACCTCTATTTGCCCAACTACTCCTCAAACCTGATGGAAATGTCATTCACCCATGCTCCAATCCCTGGTGAATGGATCTCCTCCTTCCTGTGTAGCTGATATAGGTGCTTAATTAAGTACAGTAAGCAAACACCTTTCTAGGTGAACTGTGCCATGCCGGCTCTGAGCTTTGTTTCAGATAGTTACATCAGGCACAAAGATTAAGCTCTGCCTGTCTGATAACACAGGTGAGGTTGCAATCTTTCCTTCTCAAAGTGTCTGAGAGGCTGACTGTTTCAGGATGACCTAATCTCCTCTTCTCATCTTCTTGAAATAAAACATATAAGCAGCACTTGAAAAGCAACTTGGGGTAATGGGGAAGATCTCAGACGTGAGTGAAACTGTAAAGCTTTGCTGGATTTCATAATCCTTTGGTTTGGCTAATCTTGAAATACCATGAAAACCCCTCTTCCAAATTAATATTGTTGTAATTTTAAAAAGACGTGTGGAGCACCACTTTGGAAGCTTCTACAACAGTTTATCAGAGGTATTTTAATAATCTTAAAATTGTTCTGTGTTTTTACAGTATTTTGCATTATTGTCATTTTTATTGGTGAGACTGGTGGCTTATCATTAATTGCCTGCGGTTCCTTCAATGTGTAGCAGCTGGAGTACAGTACATCCATACTATCCAGAGCAATTTGATAGATCTGCTCTACCCAGATCAGTTTGCCATGATTCCATCCTACACAATCCTGTGATGTGTAGTTGGGTGAGGTACTTAAACTTATCTCTGTTCCACTCCACTCAACTATATTACTAGGGCACTCTAGCAGAAAACGCTCAGAACTTCATTAAACTATAAATCACATATGTGCTTCATCCAATAGGCTAGAACCAGGACAACTAATGTGGTATCCAAGTGCTATAATTGTGCAGTGTAGCAACACTGTAGGTTTGCTTTGGAAGAAACCTGACTCAATCCCATTGAATGATTGCTTTGAGAACAAAGTACAGCACACAAAGGCAACCTGTAGCACCTTTGAGACTGAATCAACGAAAGAAGCTGGTAGCATAAGCTTTTGTTGACTTGAGCCTACCCCCTCAGATGCATGGGGACAGCACACTTTCCAAGCATACAAACCCTGTCCAGAAATGAATCCCATTGAGTTGAATGGAAGGCGTTCCCCTCTAGCTGTTGCTGGGCTGTAACTAGCTGCCAGAGTCAGCAGTGATGGATAAAGGGAGGTGTAGTTCAGTACCTAGAAAATGATGCTTTTCCACAACTACTATAACTTATAGTAGGGATGGAAAATGTTTTGGGGTTTGTTTGTTTTATTTGGAGATTCTCAAGGGGTGGATTTTGTTCTCAGTGGTGTTATTAAAAAACAACAACAAGCAATCTGTAGAGTTAAAATCATTTTAGAATTCATTAAAAGGCCATTTTTGAAAGTAGTTGCTACTCAGAATCATAGAATCATAGAGTTGGAAGAGACCGCAAGGGCCATCCAGTCCAACCCCATTCTGCCATGCAGGAAATCTCAATCAAAGCATCCCCGCCAGATGGCCATCCAGCCTCTGTTTAAAGACCTCTAAGGAAGGAAACTCTAATACACTTCGAAGGAGTTTGTTCCACTGTTGAACAGCCCTTAGGCTGTTCCTCCTCATGTTGAGGTGGAATCTCTTTTCCTGTAGCTTACATCCATTGCTCCAGGCCCTAGTCTCTGCAGAAAACAAGCTTGCTCCCTCCTCAATATGACATCCCTTCAAGTATTTAAACAGGGATATCATATCACCTCTTAACCTTCTCTTCTCCAGGCTAAACATCCCCAGCTCCCTAAGTCGTTCCTCATAGGGCATGGTTTCCAGACCCTTCACCATTTTAGTCGCCCTCCTTTGGACACGCTCTAGTTTCTCAATGTCCTTTTTAAATTGTGGTGCCCAGAACTGGACACAATATTCCAGGTGGGGCCTGACCAAAGCAGAATAGAGTGGCACTATTACTTCCCTTGATCTAGACACTATACTTCTATTGATGCAGCCTAAAATCGCATTGGTCTTGTTAGCTGCCGCATGGCACTGTTGACTCATGTTCAACTTGTGGTCTACTTGGACTCCCAGATCACTTTCACATGTAGTTTCATTCAGCCATGTGTCCCCCATCCTATATCTGTACATTTCATTTTTTGCCCTCAGTGCAGTGCCTTACATTTCTCTGTGTTGAATTTCATTTTGTTAGCTTTGGCCCAGCTTTCTAGTCTATTCAGATTGTTTTGAATTTTGATCCTGTCCTCTGGAGTATTAGCTATTCCTCCTAATTTGGTGTCATCTGCAAATTTGATAAGTATACCCCCAATTCTGTCATCCAAGTCATTGATAAAGATGTTGAATAGCACTGGGCCCAGGACAGAGCCCTGTGGGACCCCACTGGTCACTTCCCTCCAGGAAGGAGCCATTGTTGAGCACCCTTTGGGTTCAGATGGTCAATCAGTTTCAAATCCATGTAACAGTTAACTTGTCTAGCCCACATTTTACAAGCTTGTTTTCAAGAATGTCATGGGAAACCTTGTCAAAAGCCTTAGTGAAATCAAGATATACTATATCCACAGCATTCCCTTCATCTAACAAGTTAGTAATTTTATCAAAAAAAGAGATTAGATTTTTCTGGCATGACTTCTTTCAGGATAGGCATTACATCTCTAGGTGGAGCATCCTGACTGTAAGGAAATGTGTATTATTTTCTCTCTTAAAGCATGATCTCCATTGTATTTACTAACAATATGAAAATAACAACTGTCTTTCCAGAAAAAGTAGCTATCAAGATCTTGGATAAAACAAAATTAGACCAGAAGACACAACGGTTGCTCTCCCGGGAGATTTCCAGCATGGAGAAGTTGCACCATCCCAACATCATCCGACTTTATGAGGTCATGGAGACGCTCTCAAAACTACACCTAGTGATGGAATATGCCAGTGGAGGAGAACTGTTTGCTAAAATCAGTATGGAAGGAAAGCTGTCAGAAGCAGAGAGCAAGCACATCTTCTCTCAGATTTTGTCTGCTGTTAAACACATGGTAAATTTATTCCTTTCGTCCTTCAATTGGTGTTATTTTGTGTATGTCTTTTTTGAATGAAGGGACACAATGGCTTGGTGGTTAAGATGCCAGTTCTGATTATTGTAAGGCCAGAAGGTTGGCAGTTCGAGGCCCAAATGTAGAGGTGGTGCTTGGGGTGAGCTCCCATCACTAATCCCAACTTCTGCTAACCTAGCAGTTCGAAAGCATGCAAATGCAAGTAAATAGATAGGTGCCACTTTGATGTGAAGGTAACAGCTCTCAATGCAGTGATGCTGGACACATGACCACTGGAGTCGTCTTTGGACAATGCTCTTCAGCTTAGTAACAGAGATGAGCACCACCCCTACAGTCGGTCATGACTAGACATTCACGTCAAGATGAAACCTTTACCTTTATCCTTTCTTTAAAGCGTTACTGTTGGACTACAGCTCCCATCAGCCCTAGCCAGAATAGTCAGCAATGAAGGATGCTGGATGTTGTAGTCCAGCATCATCTGGAGGGCCACATGTTCTCCCGGCTTTACCAAAAGAGAGTGGAAAGCTTGTTTTCTCTGTTGCACTTAGATTTTTAGCATGATACAGTAGTGTCAACAGTTCTTTCCATAATTAAAGAAATATTAATGTTCAATGTTACTGGGTTTGTAGGGTTTTTTAAAATTTTATTTCATATTTTAAACATGCAATCCATAACATTTTCCATATATATATATATATTTCTTACATTCTAATACTTTATATCTAAATATATTTTATATACCACCTCAGTGCTCCCCTTCCCCAGAGCCTTTACCATCGTTGTATTCCATCCAAAATTTCATTTCGTCTCGTGGAGGTAATATTCCATCTTTTCTTAATGCTTTTTCAATAAATTTTCTCCATATCTCATCGAAATAATTTCTTTTCCATAGTCCTTTCCTTACTTTCAATTTACATGTTAATTTGTCATTAATTGCTTATTTCCATACTTCTTTATACCAGTCCTCCAGTTCTACCATTATTTCTGTTTCCCAAAGTCTTGCAATAAATAATCTCACTGCTGTAAGTAAATTTGTTATCAGTTCCTTTTCCTCCTCTTTTCCATTTTCCAACATTATTTAACGGTAACAAAACTATATTTGGTTTCCTATCTATTTTTATATCCATAATATTTTCTGTTTCTAAAATCACTTTCCCCAAAAAATTTTGTACATATTTACATTGCCACCACATATGCATATAGGACCCTGTTTCTTGACAACCTCTTCAACAGTTTTTTGAGTTGTTGTTATCAATATTATATAATCTTACTGGTGTCAAGTACCATTTCCAAATCAATTTATAGTAATTTTCTTTAATCAGTATTGATAGATTTTTTTAGAAGAGATACTACAAATAAATTAAAAAGTTAAATTTATCAAATCAACGAGCACTCGGGGGGTGGGCAGTTTTTTTTCTGGGCCTTAGAACGTCTTCGCCACCCCTCCCCACAGAGGTAGTTTCAGCAACTGTGGCTAGAGCAATTTGCTCCAGCAAGAAGAAGTGGGGAGGCAAATGGGACATGGGGAGGGAGGGGGGGATAGGGTATGGTATGGGTATGGGTTGCAGAAATTGGAGCCATTAGAAATAGAAGTAAATTGTATTATGTTAGGTAAGCTGAAAATTTCAACTTTAAACACCAAAGGTTCAGTGGTTAAACGAAGAAGGATTGAAGCATTACTAAAGACGGACACAGCAGATATTATTTTTTTTACAAGAGACGCATCAACAAGAGGAGGGACAAAATGAATTAAAATTGAATTGGGCAAGGAATTAAGAAAAAGCATTTGGAAGTTCTAAATCAAAGGGTGTGGCAATAATAATTGCAAAAAATGTAATTTTGTAATAAATAAAGTATTAAGAGATGATGATGGAAGATATATAATAATACAGGGGGAATTAGGCGAAGACAAATATGTATTGGTAAATGTATATGCCCCAAATGAAAAGCAAGAAGAGTTTTATGAGAAGGCATTGAAAAAAGTGGAAAATGTACAAGAACAATATGTGGTTTTGGCAGGTGATTTCAACATGCAGATGGATAAGATTAAAGCTGAATTTAACCCTTCAGCAAAGGATAAACTTAGAAATATAACTAATTTTAAAAAATAATGAAAAAAAGGGAATTTAAAGATGTACGGAGATTAGTTAAAGGGGATGAAAGGAAATATACATATTATTCTGCTGTGCATAAAACTTATACTAGAATAGATTATATTTTTGTTTAAAAAATATGATAAAGTTTTAAATGCTGAAATAGCAAATATAAAAGTAACAGACAATGCTTTGGTGAATGTAGAAATTGTTATCAAGAAGGATTATGAGCAAGTAAAGAGATGGAGGTTAAATGCTAAGATACTGAATGATAAGGATATTGTAGAAAAAAATAGGAATGGCAAGAAACATGGGATATAAATGATAAAGATGTGACAAAAGGATGATTATGGGACACTATGAAAATTGTTACAGGAGGAATATGTATAAAGGAAACATAATCTTAAGAAAAGACAAGAAGAAAGAAAGAAGAAATTAGAAAAAGAAATAGAACAATTGGAAAATAGATATATACTAAATAGAGATAAACAGGTATATGTGGAATTAAGGGCAAAAAGGGAAGAATTGGATAAAATGGAAATAAATGAGATGGAAGAAAATTTGATCTATTTAAGAAGGGAATTTTTTGAGTGTAGTAATAAAAATTCAAAAATGTTAGCGAGATCCACACAGAAAAGGAAAATGGAAAGTATGATAAATATGGTCAAATATAAGTCTGGTAGAATATGTAGATTGATGAAATACAAAATAAAATATTTTGATGGACAAAATAGAGAAATATGTGGAAGAAAATTGGGGACAAAAAATAAAGGAAAAAGATAAAGACTTACTGGAACAACGCATTGAGAAAGTAGAGATAGCAGAAGTAATTAAGAACTTGAAAAATGGGGAAACTCCAGGAATTAATGGATTGGGATCTGAATATTATAAAGTATTTGAAAAGATACCAATTCCAAAATTGTTAGAGTGATATAATGCAATAATAAATGGGGAGAAGATTCGGGCATCATGGCATCAATCATTAGTCATATTAATACCAAAGACAGATAAAGACTTAACTGATCCAGGGTCATATAGACCTATATCACTAATAAATCAAGATGCAAAGATTTTAACAGCAAATAGGATGAATAAATCTATGTATAAATATATAGGAAAAGATCGTGAAAGGAAGACAAATGTCTAATTTGGTAGGAAGAGTTTTGAATAAAATATATGTGATGAGGGAAACAAATTTAAAAGCAGGGATATTGGCATTAGATACATTCAAAGCATTTGATTGTGTGGAATGGCCAACATTAAAAATAGTTATGAAACTATTGCTAGATGAGGAATTAAAGGAAAGGAAAATAGATAGAATAGAAAATTGGATAGATATAAAGGTAGGTAACTGGGTTTGTAGTTGAAGACAGCCCTCAGTATGTCTTTACCTAAGAACTAGGTGATACAAAGAGATGAAGTAGAAGCCCTCAGAGGACTTGTTTTGCTTTTATCTCCCTTTTATTTTGCTCTGCAGCACGACAGCAACATAATTCACCGGGATCTGAAAGCTGAAAATGTGTTTTATACCAGTAACACCTGTGTGAAAGTGGGAGATTTTGGATTCAGCACGATAAGTAAAAAAGAGGAAACCCTGAACACTTTCTGTGGTTCTCCTCCTTACGCCGCACCAGAACTTTTCAGAGATGAAAGCTACGTTGGGGTTTACGTGGACATCTGGGCTCTCGGGATCCTTCTCTATTTCATGACAACTGGAATGATGCCCTTTCGAGCCGACACAGTGGCCAAATTGAAGAAGTGCATTCTTGAAGGGACGTTTGTATTGCCACCGTTCCTTTCAGACCCTTGCCAGAAACTGATTCAGGGAGTCCTTCAGCCAGTCCCATCCGAACGCTACTCCATTGAGTACATCATGAGCAGTGAATGGATGAAGGGAGTGCAATATCCAAAGCCCTTGGAACCATTTAAACTGGATCCAAAATATTTGTCAGAGAGTGGAACACTAAGGGAGGAAGAAGCTGAGGTGAAGAACATCCTGAACAATTTGGGAATCATGGAGGAGCACATTCAGAATAACCGTGGGAGAAATTCTCACAGCTCAATAACTGGGATCTACAGAATTATTTTACACAGAGTTCAAAAGAAATGGGCCATGGAGGCTGTTCCTATAATCAGCCAACCACAAACCAGAGAAGAAGAGCCAAAGAAGGACCTGACTACCTATCAGGGACTCAAACACTCATCAAAACTCTGTCTGATTTTATAAACTATGGCCTGTTACAAACGGGCCGTTTTGTGCATGCAGAGCGCGCACTAGGGTTAGAAAGGGGTGGTGCTTCCGCACCCCCCTAACCCTAGTGTGCGCTCCACATGCACAAAATTGTGGCGGCCGTTCCACACAGCCGCCGCCATGAGGACGTCACGACCGCGCCGCCTCTATACGGGGCGACGCGGGCGTGACGTCCTTGCTCCGCACCAGGGCGCCTAGTGTGCCCTTAGCACGGAGCAGGAAGGAGCTCCATTTCGGAGCTCCTTCCTGGTTTGGTCCGCTGGGCGCAGCCTTCACATGGCTGCGCCCAGCGGACCCTCCTCCCCGCTGCCGCAGGGTGTCCTTGGGGCTTGAAGCCCCAGGGACACCCCTTTTCAAGCTGCGGGGAAGCAGCGTTTTACCGCTTCCCCGCAGCCTGAAAAGTGGCGGATCAGGGCCTCAGCGGCTGCCGTTCTGGCCACTAAGGCCCCGATACTCCGGAGAAAGGGGCCCGCCCCAAATGGGCGGTCTGTAACCCGCCTATGTGGCTGGCCTGGTATACTCCACAAAATCCATTTCTTTGGTACCACTCAGCTCTTGCTCTTAGCATTTTTTGTAATTTTGAAATAAATTTTAAAAGATGCCTTACGACTTCTCATGTTTAATTCTCATCTAGGAAAGAAAACAAAAACAAAGCGGTAATGGCCAAAGGAAGTTCTTTTTATAAGTATTTTTAACAATTTTTTGTCTTGCTCCAAAGCCCATGCGTGTTTTCTCAGGGGTTAGTCTGGTTTTATTCAGTAAGGCATATTCCCAGGGTAAGCGTACAGAGGGTTACAGTTCTAAGGCCAAGACCCTATTGGCTTGCAAATAAGATGGAAGCAGAGGTAAAGTCGATGCAGGTGTTCTTGGCCTGTGGGGAAGCGGACCAGCTTGAGATGTTATTTGCTGTCATTCCCCTGCCACTGATGTGCAGAATTTGAAAAGGTACCTTAGTGCCATCCTAATGAAATGGTATGCCAATTTTAATCACATGAGCTTTATCCTTAGGGTGGTTAGGGAAGTTTAGTAATCTAACTGGAAGTTGTTTCCACTAACAATTTTGGCATCAAGTTGTTCTCACCTGATTCATTTAGCATTTCAGTGGGCTGAGTCTGGAGTCCATCTCTAGGTGCATTAGTTTATTTTGCTTAATACTGTTGAACATTTCATTCCTTGGAAACGGGTGATTGTGGGGAACATTTAAGACATCTGCAGCTGGGAGACGTGTGCTCCGATGAGAGGGCCCTTAAAACTGGGGTCCCTCAAGGAGCCATTCTGTCTCCCATGCTATTTAACATTTACATGAAACCGCTGGGAGAGATCATCCGGAGACATGGAGCGCGGGGTTATCAGTACGCTGATGACACCCAAATAGTCTTCTCTATGTCTCCGACTGATGCAGTGACTGAGGATGGCGTCTCTCCTCTCGTGGCGTGCCTGGAGTCAGTAATGGGCTGGATGAGGGAAAACCGCCTCAAGCTGAATCCAGAGAAAACGGAGGTACTTGTGATAGGTTCCACTGGTCCAGGAATGGCGGTAGTTCCACCTGTCCTGGATGGGGTCATGCTTCCTGTGAAGGACTCTGTGCGCAGTCTGGGGGTGCTTCTTGACTCGTCGCTTCACCTGACTGCTCAGGTGAATGCGACGGTCAAGAGCACCTGTTATCAGCTTCGGCTTATTTGCCAGCTGCGCCCATACCTGGCCCAGAGGGACCTTGAAACTGTTGTACATGCTCTGGTAACCTCGAGATTGGATTTCTGCAATGCACTCTACATGGGGCAACCCTTATACCAAACCCGGAAGCTACAAATGGTACAGAATATGTCAGCCAGGCTGGTTACTGGTACTTCCAGGGCCAGTCACATAACACCGGTGCTCCAAGATCTGCATTGGCTGCCTATTCGCTTCCGGGCACAATATAAGGTGTTGGTGATGACCTATAAAGCCCTAAATGGCTTGGGCCCAGGATACCTGAAGGACCGCCTCTCCCCGTACATTCCGTCCCGCACCCTCAGAACATCTGGGCAGCAATTACTTAGGGTGCCAGGGGCTAGACTTACCTCTACCACGAGGAAGTCTTTCTCCATCGCTACCCCGGCCCTTTGGAACACGCTGCCCTCAGAGCTCCGCTCGGCCACCTCCCTGGCCCAATTTAGAAAGGATTTAAAAACCTTTCTGTTTAAGACCGCATTCCCCCAATCAGAGTCCTAGTAGGCCTCCCCTCCTTCGTATTCTGCAAGAGGATTGGCTAACGGGGCTTTTATCTTCTTTTATTACATGGATGTGTAGTTAATTTAAGATGTTTATTGTAACCTGTGTTGTTTTTATGATGTAAACCGCCCTGATCTCAGGAAGGGCGGTATATAAATAAAAATTTTATTATTATTATTATTATTATTATTATTACATCAGCTCATAAATGTCACTTTTCAGGGCTGCAACTCCCATATCTTTTAGACAGCACAGCTGGTGGACATACAGTGGGCCCTTGGTATCGGCTTGGGGTTTAGTTTCAGGACCTCCCACAAATGCCAAACTCCATGGATGCTAGGTCCCATTAATACAATGGAGTAATCAAACGGTGTCCCTTATATAAAATGGCAAAATCAATGTTAGCTTTTTGGAATTTATATTATTTTGAATATTTTCAAGTCATGCATGATTGAATTTGTGGATAAAGAATCTGTGGTTACGAAAAGCCAACTGCAGTAGGTGGGGCATTCTGGGAGCTGTAGTCCAAGGTTTGACACCACTTTAACTCCCATGGCTCCATGCTAGAAAAACCTGGGATTTGTAGTTTTGTGAGGCACCAGCAGCAGAGACCAAAGATTTTGTAAAAGCTACAAATTCCAGGATTCCATAGGCTAGAACTACAGCACAATACAATACAGTAGTGTCAAACTGCATTATTTCAAGTTTACTTTTATTCGAGGTCTCTGTAGCAACTTTTAGTGGCTTAACAAAACACTTCAAAAAATTGGAAGGAACAGGTTAAATACCAATAGTGTCTACAGTTTGTTGCTGTGACAACTGCAGATACCTATTAGATGTGCCAATGGCCAGTCACAAATCATGTCCCACATCTTGGGAAATGTTTTCAAAAAGTTAAGACACGTTATATTTGAAAATTAGACTGAGAAGCAAAACAAAAAACCAACAAAAAAACCCACAGTTCCTTCTTACCAACTGCTCAAGTACATTTTGGAAAGTTTTTCTAAGATTATAAACCAGAACTTGGAAAACTCAGGTTTTTTTGGACTACAACTCTCAAAAATCCTTACCCAGCATATGCAGAGATGGCTCTTGTTAATTTCACCACTACACTAAATTGTCAGGATGACTAAATTGGACATGTTTTTGTAGTAAATGTGGCTAATATTGTTTCTTGATGTTGTTCTGAGCCTTGAAATTATTTCTGACTTTTGGCGATCCTAAGGCAAACCTATCACAGGATTTGGTGGCTCCTTCCTAATGTTTTAGATGGCTGAAAATACGAACAGGTTCTCTCCTCATATTCTATTATATTTGTTATGCTTGTATGGAAACCAACCCAAGTATTGATTGTAGGTCTCTGAAGAAAATTCAGTGCTAGATCATCACCCTCAGGTTGTCATCTAACCTCTGATTGAAGACTGAAGTAAAAGGGACTGTTAAGTAACTGGTTCCAAGATTTTCCTAAAGTTAACCCAGAATCTTGCCTTCAGAGGCAACAGAGAACAAATCCTGTTTTATTCTGTGTAATGAGTGCCTGTGATAGCATCAAGGAGATGAAATTAATGCTCAGTGTCCAGGGTGAAAATGGTCACCATAGCAGGTTGGCAATAGGGAGAGATAATACACAGGGAGTTCAAGTTGAGATCTGTTCACCGTCCCAGAGGGGCAGCTAGGAACATATTAATGCTGAAAGGAAATCTCCCAGTCTTGAATTTCCCAGCACTCTGTTTCAGATGATAGCAGCCCTAAGTTTTACTTCCTGGTAGGTTTGCAAGCCAACCAAAATCAGATACTAGTGGTATGCATGCAGGAGCAAAATTGCAGCAGCTCAAAAAAGGACTCCAAGAGCTGGTACAATGAGATGTGGTTCACCAGGTATACCTGTGATCCATTTCATGGCCTTGACACTACCAGTAGAGCAGGCAGAGTAGTTTCCTCTTCGAGGGGAGGTGCTGTTGTGGGCAGCAAGACTTAGTGAAATTATCCCAAAAATGGCCCTCTCATTTACAGGCCCTAGGAAACATCACTGAACAGGTCACCAGTAAGTTTTGATGTGGTTTTAGGCTGTACATGTAGTAGATATGCTTCAACTTCATGAGTTTAATACCTTACTATCTCCACATATTAAGTATAGGCTGAGTCTCCCTTATCCAAAATGCTTGAGACAAATATTTTGGAGTTTTGGGGATTCTGGAATACCTGTCTTTACATATATGTACATGATGAAATTTCTTGGGTCCCAAGAAATCTAAACACAGAATTTTTTCCCCCCATATAAACATAACCTTTGGTAATTTTATACAAAATTTTAAATAATTTTGTGCCTAAAATGAAGTTTTTGTACAGTGAACCATTGGAAGGCAAACTATCTTAGGGATCCGGAAAAAAAGGTTTCGGTTTTAGAGATTTTAGAATTTTGGCTAATAGAGACTCAACCTATAGCTTGCTTACGTAAAGACACAGGATAACTGCATCACATGGCAAGAAAGGAAAGAACATCATCTCACTGAGAAATCTTGAGATTAACTAATTCTGCTCCTCCAAATTCCAGCACTTGCAGACTTGGATGGATGATGATGATGATTTAATTAGATCTGCCATCTGGAGTGCCTACAGCAAATTCTTCATAGTCAGGGTGCTATATGGTGATGCACAAAGCAAGACAACACCAACATGGATAGTTCAAACAGCTCAACATTTATTTTACAAGGCATCTGCCTCATCGCTTGTGAGGTTTATAAAGGTTACATTTTGTGCAATGGTTCTTAGCCTGTCCATTGCCTGCAATGGACTTGATATGCTTCTGACAATGTACAAACAAACATCAGCCTTGTCCTTCGCTCCTCTTGTCACATGTAGCCAAAGCACTTAGACCATTCAAGTTAAGTCAAAGCATGTCTAACATGATGAACTGATGCAGAAAACTGTCAAACCTTAGTGACTAACTTTTTAAAATGCAAACTACAGAACATCAGATCCTGCATTTTTGTAACTTAAGTGTGATGGGCATCAATTCTTGCAAAAAAATTTTCAGACAAAGCTTTTCGTAGCCTTTTAAAGCAGAATAAAAACAGGGCAGAATGTGAGTTTGGTGTAAATGCACTGTATTTTACAAACCAAGAGCTTTCTTTGCCTTTAGTTTCAGTTCATCTAGGACTATCCAACATGGTCAGTGGATTTCCCTCAATAGAGTCTATACACATGCTTACCGTGGCCAAAGCACAGTTGCAATAGCCAAAAAAGCCTTTACTCTGAAGCAGGTCTGTGGTAGTCAATGGACAATTAAAGAGAAGAACCTGCAAATAAATGGAGCACACAAGCCACATATCATGTCTGCTGGGAAGTTCAAATAACCCCTTCTCCTCCGTTGCTGTTGCCTTAGGCAGGCAGGCAACCTAAGTAGTTTTATCAAGTAAACCCTCAAAGAGATAGAGGCCTGTATTGAACCAGCACAGCTCCAATCTGTGTATGACTTTTCTATAATGAATGCTTTGAAGGGTTCAGCCTTTCAGTATTCATATATAACTGGAAATGGAATTTCAAATAAACTTGAAACAGAATGCTACGTATATATCAGTTCAGAGCAACTTCTGTTGTTGCACTATCACCCAGCACAAACATAAAACAGAACTTCAAGAGCAAAACATTCCAGAACTGACCCATTCTTAAGCTGAGCATTTGCAAAGTTCTTCATAGGCTGAGTATGCAAAACCTATTCCTAGGTAACCTTTATAAAAGATGACATACATTTGAAATAATTCATTTCCAACCAGCTTTAAAATGCCAAGCATCCACCTTTCCATATTCTGCCACATACACTTCAGGGGAATTAATGCTTGGCTAGTACTGCAAAATGGTATTTGAGGGATGGGGGGGGGGGGAGAGTAGTTTTTAAAATATGTACATACAACTGAAATCCAGTTTATCAATAGTCATCACAGACCTCCATCTTTCTGGTGAAGTTTGGTTTGAACTAGTAATAACAATTGGGAAAAAATTCTCCAGTTAATAGCACCTTGAAAAACAAACGCACTGCTCTTTCTCCAAACCCACAGGGGTTTTGAGCGGCAGAAGTTTATATTTAAGAGACAGGGTGCTTAAGATTGTTAAGGCACATAGGACCCTAACTTTGAATACTAAGATGACACATGCTAATGGCTTTAGATCACATTAATTCCTTTCAATAATGGCTTTAAAAAGAAGTCTTACTTCTTTGCTGAGCAATAATGTTACAAAATTTGCAAAGATCTTTGTTAAAATGGGGTTTCGAGGAAGGAGGAAAACAACTGACGTTTTCCGGAGCCTAAATTAAAGTACCTAGTTTTGAACCATGACTCTTTAGAAACAAGCTACGTTTCTCAGAAAACACTCTTGTAATTTCTGTTCCAAGAAGCACGAGAACTTTTAGTGTTATGAAACTACATGTCAACAAACCGCATCAAAAGACAGAGCCTCAAGAGTAACAGTTTTTCATGCTCTAATTAAGCAGTACTGTACAGCAGAATGTGAGTAATAACATTTAATCCTGTGTACCTCCCCACCTCTCCCCTAATCTTTTCAACATCCACCTCATAGAGGTGTTTTAATGCTCTCCATTGGAAAGGGAAACGGCAATTGCTTCAGAGTCTGCTTTTCCAGGAATTCTTGGTACTTTCTTAGCAGGGCTGGGGATGTGCTGGAAAAAGAAAAGGAAAGCCACACATCAGAAAACATTTAAAAACACAGGTCCCAGATTTATTAAATTAAGTGTTCCCTCTTAAAACAAAAGTCAAGCACGAGGGAACAAACTCAGTATTAATTTCTTCACCCAGAATTGAAGCTGATTAGACTTCAGGAAGCATTCAGAATTGAATAAAGCATGCAGACTTCTAGAGATGACTGAGCATCCCAGAATTCTCATTTGAGAAATTGTTCAACATTTGTCAAGTTACAGACATGTGCTTGTTTCTTTTCTTTCAAAATTTTCAGATACAGCTTTTTCTCATTGGCTAAATTACAACAATAGGATTGTTAATTATCTGAAATGGAGAAATTAGCCATAGAAGAAAAAAAAAAGATTATGTCCCAAATTTACAATTTATTAATGACAGTGAACAATAATGATTCAGCAGTAAGCAAAAAGCAACTGGGCATGTTTTCAGTTTGGAAGCATGGAAATAAAGATGTACCATGATGTATTCCAAATATAATGAAGGCCAATCTGCTAGGAGGATAGATAGTATATGAAGACACAAAGCTAAATTGAATTTATAGGGGAGATACTTTTACTAGAAAAAGTATGCTTTGCTTAATGCATTTTTTCCCTAGTGGTTCCAGACATTAGGACAAGATTGTTGATGTTACTTATGGAATTTCAGATGTAAGAGGTTAATGTAAAAAGAAGACTTTTTAAAAATCAATTTTAGAAGAAATTGTTTTATGTAAGTCACTGTGTTTGGGCACAGTGTAAGAGTAGAAAAAGTTAATTATAGAAATGAAGGAGGCCCACATTACATAAGCTCAGGAAAGGAGGAATTTGTGTGATTTGACAAGGTTTATCCATTGCTGAAAAGTAACTTACTGGAATAGCAAATACAGACATACTCCACTACATGCGCTTAATTTTCTGTAATTTATTTTTGCAACAAAGAAAAATAAAAAAAAAAAAAGAGGAAAAGTTAGAAAAAGAGCAACACTTGCTTGGGGCTCGTCCACACATAAGGGGACAGGAAACCACAGTTAAGGAACTGGAGATATATCAAAGCTTTGTTCATTCCCTTCCAGATAATGTTCCACCCCACCCTGCTCTCCACGCATGCCCTAACTTTAGTTAAACACATGAGCACTAATGTTATCCCAACTTGAGGCTCACCTATTGCTATGCATAAGGTGGAGGGAAACTGTGTGTATGATTTGGCAGTCTGTTGCCAGTATCTTGAAATAAAATTAAGGACAACCCTGTTAGGTGTGCACCTGCCCCTGTAATGAAGGGAATGAACAGCCATTACACTTACCTCATGAGCAAGGCCCATGTGAACAACTTCTTCTCCTGCTTCCAATGGCCCATCACCCAGCACAGGGCGACGGGCATATGTTCTTCTGTGTTTCTCATCCACTCGCACCAAATACCAAGTTCCATCATAGAGATCATCCACAGAACATTTTGGGATATAATTAGCTGTAAGAAAGAAAAAATCCAGATCCTCTAAAGAGACAGTTGATTCCCAGTATTAGTACTATTTCCTATATATATCTTTATACACAGAATCATTTTTAAGGTTCTGGTTCTTTTAATCTATAAAATGTTAGTACATTCCAAACTGACCAGTGTCACATGAAAGCACAGAGAAAAGAAGAAAGTCGTGCTTTCAGAGTAATGTGAAGTTCCATTATTCCTGCCAGCGACTCTCCTCAAAAGTAGACACACCTTTCATCATATAATTATGGAGGTGCAGCAGCTGGAAGCAAAATGTATTTATGCTTCCTATTTCTGTGCTTATATATCAGACCAAAACACTCAGCCGTGGAAATTGACTGGGTGATTTTAGGAAAGTCATAATCTTTCAGGGTCAGAGGAAGAAGCCCCTCTGAACAAATTCTGCCAAGAAAACCCTATCTAGATTCACCTTAGGGTAGCCAAATCACTTAAAGGCACAAAACAATAACAAAGATATTCAGGCCCTATAGTAACTAGTCAGCAGATGACCTGAAAAATTAAGATAACAAGAGAGGCTAGATGTAAAAATGATAAAGCTAAAAGTTTTCCCTTGACAGTTGGTTAATCTAGTCGTAACCAACTGTAGAGGGCAGTGTTCATCTCCATTACCAAGCCAAAGAATCAGCATTATCCAAAGACTACTCTGGTGATCATGCGGCCAGTAGGACTACACCAAACACTGTTTACCTACCCACTAAAATGGTACCTATTTATCTACTTGTATTTGCATGCTTTCAAACTGTTAGGTTGGCAGAAACTAGGACTAGTGACAGGAGCTCACCCCATCATGCAGCACTCGGGCCTCAAACTGCCAACCTTCCGGTCTTACAATCATCATAATTGGTGTCTTAACCACTAAGTCACCGCATAACTCTTTCCTTGTTGCTTAATGGATATTATTTCTGAATTTGTTGACAACATCTTAACTCAATTTCAGAAAAGAGTAGCTTAAACCCAATCAACGTCAAACTTTGTAACTGCTAACTGAGGTTCCACTAATTTCAGTGGGTCTACCTAAATACCTTAAAGGCACCACATCAGTTCTGTTATTGGAGGTTAAACAGGGTCAGCCCTGGTTAGTACTTAAAATTGGAGACCGCCAATGAATACCAGCTGCTGTAGGCTAGATATCAGAAAACAGAATTGGCAGAACCACCTTTAAATAGACCTTGCCTAAGAAAACCCTATAAAAGTCATGCGGTCACCATAAGTTGACAGGTGACTTAAAGGTAGGTACACAGACACACGCACAGATACAGAATGACTATGACTAAATCAAGCCCACTATAGATTCCTTGATGCTGCCACCACTCACCTAAATGATGAGTCTCTTGTCTAAGCATCATGTTTTCTGCGAACACCTCTGGAGAAATACGTTTCCTTGAATCAAGCCTTGTTTTCAAATCAGACATACTGGCCGTTATTTTATCCAGGGAAGAGCCTGCAGTACAAAACAGTAAACAATAATTTGTATTTTCTAGAAACTTAATATTCTGCTGAAACAATAATTAGTCAGGAAAGGCAACATCTTGATTTCCTTCAAGTAAATGACCATGCCAGCACAAAACATTTAACATTACAACAAAACTAAGCACCTCCACCACAACCAATATTTCAGCAAAGGTTTGAAATCTATGCACAATGTACCTTACAACAGTGCTTCTTGACAGCTCTCCCCCTAATGTGTCAAGGACAGGAATCATATTTGTGCCCACTGGCTACATTTGTTACTTTCTTTGGCTTGTGGACTGGTACTGGTCAGTGGACCATCACTTTGACTAGCACTGCACTGTAGCGTGTTACAGTCTCAACATGGCCATTTAGGTGGGAAATCTGTGCTCTTTCAGATGTAGCACTCCAACTCCCATCAGCTCCAGCTAATGACCAGGGATGCTTGGAATCATAGCACAGTAAGAGCTGGAAGACACAGAGTCCCTATTCCCAATTCAGGCCATCTCTCTATTCTTGACTGTGAAGCTGAAACAGAAGGCAGCCAATTCCCGCACAGAGGATTCTGTGACGGGAGGGAGAGGCCTCTGTGAGAGAGTGCAATTTCTAAAAAAGAGGATTGAAAGCAGTGAGTTGGAAGTTGACAATTGGATGACTCAGGCAGGAGTAAATGTGTACTGATTATCTGAACTGACTGAAAGGCAGTTGAATACTGTTATATGTTTGGAACTAAGACTGGAACTTGTTTAAGTATTTACTCTTCTATAACTTATAATAAACCACATTAATTACTGTATATACTCATGTGTAAGTGTAGAAATTTTAGTCAAAACACTTAACTAAAAAAACCGAGTTGACTTATTCACTGGTCAATATAAGTACTGTACTTTAACTCTTATAAAAAAGGAAACATCCCCTAGTGAAAGGCAAGACTATAATGTGTCCTGGAAGCACTGATCCTCCTCGGTTTTCTCATCCGCTCAGCCTTTTGTGGGAGCACAAACAGTTATGCCTGCTGGAATTCTGTAAGTTCTTTGACACTGTTTTCCTTTGCTTTATCATTTAGATCCTTTGTTACAGACCCCCTAAGGCAGGGGTTGGCAACCTCTGGCCCATGGGCCGGATGCGGCCCGTGGAGGCCTTTCAGCCAGCCCCTGCGAACTCCTGCTGCCGCCGCCGATTACAACTGTTCGCCACTCCGGCGCTGCCATTTTGTTTCTCAAAATGGCGGCGAAGTCTCACGCCACTTCGCTGCCATTGGCGGTCACCTCTAGGAGCCCCGTTGCGGTGTCCGGGGCCCTGCAACAGGGCTCCGGTGGTGGCAGCGGGCCTCTGGGAGGCCCATTGCGGTGTCCGAGGCCCTCCAATAGGGCTCCGGCGGCGGCAGCAGGGCTCTAGGACTTTTTTGCTGGTCTGTGATGGGGCCCGTCAGGGGCCAGCAAAGAGGAGGAGGCCTCCAGCGCTGGCGGCCCCCGCCGGCTTTTTTGCCAGCCTCTGACAGGGCCTGGGGCCCAGTCATGGGCCGGCAAAGAGGAGGAAGCCTCCAGCGCTGGCGGTCCCCGCCAGCTTTTTTGCCGGAGGAGGCCTCCTGCACTGGCAGCCTCCACTGGCTTTTTTGCCGGCCTCTGACGGGGCTGGGGCCACGTGAGGGGCTGGCAAAGAGGGGGAGGCCTCCAGTGCTGGCGGCCCCCACCAGCTCTTTCCCGGCCTCTGACAGGGCCTGGGGCCCCATCAGGGGCCGGCAAAGAGGAGGAGGCCTGGCCCCCGGAGGGTGGAAGCTCCGCCCCCTGGCATGCAGCTCCGCCCCCAGAGGGTGGAAGCTCCACCCCGGCACGCAGCCCCACCCCGGAGGGTGGAAGCTCCACCCCTCGGCTTTGGCCCCCCAGTTGTCTGAGGGACAGCAACCCGGCCCCTGGCTCAAAAAGGTTGCCTACCCCTGCCCTAAGGTTTACCCTAGACTTATCCATGGGTCATATTAAAAACTTAGTTTTGGCTCCAAAACCTGCCCTCAATTGATACAGGGGGTCAACTTATAGTCAAGTATATATGTTACCTTGTTAACTTCAGCCTTAATCCAAGGTGGTTCACACTCACCATAAAGAACACAAAACTAGCACACACACACTAGTTCACAGCGAGATCACTTGGAGACCCAGTCACCCTTAACCAAAGGAGGGATTTTCAAGGGGGACCTGGGGCTAATGTGACAGTTACAGGCATCCAAGACTAAGAACTGCAAGGCTCATCTTTATGTTTTGCCTAGAGGATGGTATTATCATATGGAAACTTTAAAGTTGTACATTGAAGGGCAAAAAATGTGACCTATTGAGACACTTGGATCCATAATGCAGCTAAGAATTACAGGTTGTTAAAATTGGTATTTTCTTATCTTGACCAATCCCCTTTTCTACACAGATTGAAATCACAGGTTATTCCAGAAATACAAAATAAGGAGTATGACAGCATTCCTTTCAGTCAGTATTTCTCTGATCACCTTTGAACAAAAATGTTCTCTACTGTGATATAATACTCATAGTCAGAGCTATGTATGTTCAGTGCTGTGAGGAGAAGGAAAAAGAAATAACTACTGTCAGAGGTCAATATATTTTATGATTTTCAGTAAGTTATTCTATTTTTTCTTAACCCACAAATCACGAAGGAGCTAGAGGGCCCTACATCCTGAGCTTTGCAAGTCTTACTCAGTCACTCCATGACTGCAAAAAATTCAAGAATTCAAGCATATTTATACCTCTGTCTGGGTAGCTATACAACCCAGGTACTTTCTAGAAAATGAAAACCATGATTCTTTAAAAAGGCTGTTAAGACAAATCTCTTCCGGCAGGCCTTCCTAGAATAGAGAACCCGGCCTTAGAAAAACATCTGGGAAAGATACTGCTGCTCCCACTGATTGTTTGCTGGTGTGATGTTGTTGACTTTCTGGTCAGTTTTTAACTTGTTTGTTTGTTGTTGTTTTTGTTCTGTTTTTTTTAATTTTTGCATTGGATTTAATACTTTTTTAAGGAGAGGAGGGTACCAAGGATTTTATATGTTTTGTATTTTTAACTTTGTTAGCCACCCCAATTGTTCTCAGAGGGGTGGGATACAAATGTTATTGTTGTTGTTATTATTATTATTATTCTCAGAACGCTGGATTCTGTGTTACTGTGGTTGCACAGAATCACAAAAAAGCAAGAGGTCATGAATAATTTCAATCAAGATTCTTCAGTATTTTCACCTGTACGGGGTCCCAATAGGAATTAAATAACATCGCACCTGTGATTCCCTAACTGCCAGAAATGATTTTGTATTTAAAGTGTCAAGAATTTTACTCACCAGGAGTTGCATCTTGGCTAACCTTGATTGAGTAGAGGGTAGCAGCAAATCCTGAGCCATAAGAGAAAACTCCAATCCTCTGTCCTGCCAACTGCTGAGGTGAATACCTGAATGCCAGAGAACAAGATGTTAGTGAAAAGGAAGGTTTAAGCAAGTCTGAACATATGGTCTTATTCTTAGATATTTCTCTGTAAGGTTATTAAGTTTGCTCCAGGCAAAGGTTCCTATTAGATGGATTAAATTAAATTAAATTTAAGGCAAACTGAGGAAGTAGCCTGAAGTCTACAAAAGCTCATGCTGGCAATTTCTTTCTTTCTGTTAGTCTCAAAGGTGCTACAAGGTCTCTCCACATACTGATTCTACAGACTAACACAGCTATATCTTAGAATTTTCTCTTTGTGCTTGTTTTTCCAATGCCAACGCCAGTTGCTCTAAGTAATGAGTTGGTCTTAGCCTCTACTGCCTGAAGGCCCCCCCCCCCCCCCCCCCGCAGTACAGAACTAGCAGGGCAAAGTCCTCATCTCCAATCAAACATGATTTTAGAAGTTATTCTTTCTCAAGTTGAAATGACCGGCATCCAAACTCTTTCTTCAGATACAAAGCACAAATGGGCACGTCAATTATATGGTGACATTTCCTGACCGAAACTATACATTAAGGAATGGAAAACTGTGGCCCGCACACAAGTGCTCAGGTGACTTGCCTTGATGAAGCCTACTTAGAAGCCCTCTGGGCATCTCCCTTATGGCCCACATACAAGTGCTCAGCTGGCTCATGAATGGCCCACATGCAAGTTACTTGTAGGCTCTCTCCTGAAGCCCACACATGGATCCATGTGAAGATCACCCTTCCAGCCAAAAGGCAAGTCAGGAGCAGGAGGATTCTTCCTTGTAGCCTGTGTACAAGACTTAACCACCTCCCATTATGGCCCTTGCTATCCCCTCTACTCTACACTTTTTTCTCCTTTTGGGAGCTAAAACACACTTTTTTGTTCCTCTGGTATGCTTTAGTTTCTTTCTCAAATGCAACTTTAACAGAACAGCTGCAAAGTATGGTGGCCTAGAGAACCTCTTCCTGCTTTTCTCTATAATTCCTCTTAAGAATAGCTTTCTTGAAAAGCAATGGAATTCAACTGGCTGGAATGTCAAAGGGCACTTCAGCCCTCTGTGCTTTGTGCTTTCTCCTTCTAGTATATCACTGAGAGAAGTCATGGAATAAAGTGGGTAGAGCAGTCTCCTGTTTTACATGCTCCACAAATGCTTACATGTGCTGGATGCTTTTCAGAACAAAAAATGGAGCTAAAATGCTAAAGGAAATAGAACTGTTCTTGTAGGGTGTAAAAAAAATCTAATCTTACGCATGGGAATAAGACAACATGGCTGGACTGCCACAAGTTGGGAAGCAGTATGTACAAATTCTTCCGATGCCCAGTTAGTACCTAGATGGTTTATATCTCTTGAAATGAGTTGCAGAGAAAGTCTGGACAGCAGATGTCAATAAACTAGACAAGGAGTTCACAAAAGGTAAGTTGGCTTTAAGTCACATGTACTTGAGAAAACATAACTACATCTGTGAATAAGCATTAGTCACTGCTAATCACAGTCATCACTTGTAACAGGCCTTCTCTGTGCTGGTTCAGTATTTATCATTCAAACCGTTTACTTTTATAGACAAAATCTATGACTCTGCACATCATCCTTAGAACCTAATTTCAAAAGGTTAAAAATACTGAATGTACAGAACATGCATACTTGGAGGTGTTCCGCCTAAAGATGCTTAACTCTAGAAGCTTCCAAAGACAGACTGCACAAGTGTAGACAAGCCCCATATGCATGAGTCACAGAGAACACAAAAAAGAACTAGTGTTAGCCCCTGAATGAAGGGGGAAAACACTCTGGTTGTTGCTAGTTCACAAAAAGGATATAGGATTAAAATGTGGTTCAAATTAAACCAGCTGAAAAACCTGCCACCCAAATCAATTAGATCATTTTTAAAAACCTAAACTATTTCACTTACTATCATCATACTTACTGAGCTAGGAGAGAAGCAAGGCAGCCATAGACTGAAGGTGTGTACATATTTCCATTTTGATTAGAAACAAGCAAGGAAGATTTTGTTTTGTGGTTGAACAGCTCAGCACTGGCCTTCATAAAAGCTTTCTCCACGTCTCGATCAAAGTATGTGTCTTCCAGTTTTATATCTCTGAAAATGAGAAATATTGAAAATAAATTTTATCCAGTAAGACTGTGGTAGACTTGCACACAACAAGCAACAGACATCTGCCATCTGTTCTATGTAATATCTCACATTTTCCCAGGTTCTTCTGAAGGTATCTAGATCGTGCCAGACACAATCCTTTCCTTTAGCTACACCCATTCAATATGACATGACTAAAGAATTACGTTTTAGGTTATATGCTGAAATGTTCAGTCTCAATATTAAATCAACAATGATAATGTTTAAAATGAGTTGTGTGTCCATGAATGCTGAAGTGTACCAGTTTGGGGACAGGCTCAGATTTTATAACCACAGTCTCAAGTTGTTTTAAGAGCTTGGTTTGTATTCTACATTGTTAACCAGAGTCTTCCAGTTAATACAAAACAAGAAACTATAATTAACTACACACCTCCATACTTTATTCAGGTGCACCAAGAAGATAGGGGGAAAAGCGTCTGCCTGAGGGGGCAAAATGCTCACTCCTATCTCAGCCTATTGCAGATGTGAGGTTAGCCAACCCAAGCCCAAAAATGACTTGACTTTCAAAGTGCAACAGTATTCTTTTTCTGCATTTGCCCTAAGAAACGAAAGGTTTTCTGCAAGTCAATACTGAATATGTGAAGTGGTGCCTTGCAATCCCAGCAAACAGGCCCCAGGCATTTGGTATGTAAGACCTAATGGCTGCATACATACCAAAACTCTGGGGTCAGTCTTATGGAAGTGAAGCTGATGTCTGCTTTCAAATATGAGATTTGGGACATCCCTATCACCCCAATACAAGACCAAACTTCACGACAATGGAAACCCTACACAATCCTAAACTTAGATTCTTTCAAGGCAGAGAGCTGCCCAATCAAAAATCCATGGGCAGCTATTACATTTTCTCTTCTATTGCTTTTTCCCTTGGTAAGGCAAGAGGGATACCCATGGATACCAAAATCTGTGGATGCTCAATCTCATTAAATACAATGGTATAGTAAAATAGTGTTCCTTATATAAAATGGTAAAATCAAGCTTTGCTTTTTTGGGATTTGTGTGTGTATGTATGTATGTATATGTATGTATGTACGTGTGTGTGTGTATACATACATACATACATATATATAATTTCAAGCAATGGATAGCTGAATCAGTGGATATGGAGGGCCAACTGTACAAATGAAAGATAAAAAGTAGCTAGTTAAGCTTCTTAAGAGCATGTCATCTTTGGGACCCCAGCCAAGTTTCATATATTGTTTGCAAGTAATCATTTTACATGATCAAGGAAAATAGTGACAGTTCTGGGGAAAACCCATGCTATTTTTTTGTTCTGTTTCCAGTTTTCCAAGACATTTTTTTTTGCAAAGAATATATCTTTAAGAGTGCCTCAAGTGTCTTTCACAACATCAATTTTACCTATAAAATAAAAACTGTATAAAAATCAGAACAGAACATCAACTTGCTGATGTTATGAATAAAGTGTAGCAGCACTTCCTATTTCTTATTTTTTTATAGTGTCTCTTTATTTTAAGTTGGCTATTTATGAATTTTACCTAAAGGCTTCCAGTCCACTGTAGATACCATTTTCATTAATGGATGTCTTGTCATTAAGAAAGTCATTCAACAACAGACGAGCTACTGATTTCTGTACAAGTTTGCAGTATGGAGAGTGAAATATCACGAAACCAAAGTCATTCAGTGTAAAGTCCTTGTCAATTCCCTCTGGAAAAAAAAAAAGATATTGGTAATCTGCTGCCTAAGACTGCATATTAAACATACATACACAACTGGGTTACAAATTTACCATTTCTTCAAAGGCTGCCAACTACTACCAACAGGCATTATAATTCATGACCTGTGAAAATCTGAATACCATTTACATGCCACTCTACCAGGAATGTCTCTCTTAATAATGTATTCTCATGCTGCCATACTGATTACATCTCTGCTTGGAAGATTCCACAATGCAGAAAAGGTTATAATATTTCTGTGTACTTTTATTTCTACAACATGAGATTCATTTTACGGAGGGTAGATAATAAAAGAAATGCAGTTTCAAGTTGGGATCAATTATTTGCTTACATTTTTATCCTTTGCTCTGGCTACCTCCTATCCTTTGCATCTTTTTATTTGCCTTTATAATTCCTTTTGCATGGCACAGCTTATCTGCTTACAATGTCCTTGTGCCTACCTACATATCCACACTGTTACATGCTACAGTCTCTCTCTACTGACATATTGCTTCCTCCCCTCAACCATTGTTTCCTCAGTTTATTCCAAAGCTCCAAGAGTGCATAAAGCATTAGAAGGCACCCATGAAACCTACTACGTTAAAAACACCCTTTCTGAAATCCTCATTACTACTCTACTGCTAAGAACTACCCCATTCTTATCATGCACTAATTGTTTTAAAATTCACCCTCCTTAAAAACAACAAGCCTATCACCAGTGAACTGGTTCAGTATGCAGTAATGTAATTCTACACTGCATGTGTAGAAGTATGAATAATGTGCTATAGGTGCAAAATTCTCTGCTCTTCTATATATAAAAAAGTAATGCTATATAGTCTGAGCAAAAGAACTGGAAAATGTTTTAGGGTCAGTAATAACTTCCTGCATACTGATAAAAATAACAGAGTGTAAGAACACAAACAAGAGTCCTTGGTTCTAGAACAGTATTTTCTAGCAAGACGCACCTTTCTGCCACTGAGCACAGATTTTCTTGCGATAGACAGAGTAGCAGCGATCTAATGCACTGAGGTAGCATTGTATGGATAATTTCCCATCAACCATGGGATACTCAGATACCATATCAGGCTTATAAAAGTCGTAGGCATGTTGCATGTGGGTCCCACGCAATCCTACAGAAAGAACAGAGACTTGAAGGAAATGCAGTACTGAAGTCCATTAATAAATTACATTTTATGTAACAGTATTTGTTTGTTCTAGTGATGTTCCAGCCAGCTCCCTTCCACAAAGTGCAACCTGCACAAACAATCCACCTGCATACCAAGTGGTAAATATGTGTGAAAAATCCTAGTTTTCATTCTGTGAACAGAAACACTGATATTACTTTCCTACCGACAAATGGAGAAAGAACAGTCAAGCACTAGTTTTGTGGTATCTTGCAACTGTAGAATGCTAGTACAATTTACACAAAGTGAAATGACTGAAATGGTGACAGAACCAGTAATATAAGCAGTTAAGTATTCTGCAGAAAGGAACTATGGCACTAACCTCTCTCAAAAATCAGAGGTGCATTTGGACCCACAAGCATAGCGACAGCACCAGCTCCTCCAGTTGGTCTGGCATTTCCAGTGGCATAAACAGCAATATCCCCAGCAACAACAAGTGCATAGCGACCTGCAAAAGAAAATGCAAATACTCTGAAAAAGCTACTAGGAATTTCAGCTGCAGCAATTTCTTGGTGCTTTGGACAATCTCATGAAATATAGTAGGACTTGTTTTTGAGTATGTGTGCTACAAATATGGATAAATAAATCCGAACCTGCTGCAGCCATTTAATATACTTGGTATTTAAGGGTTACAAAGCCTTGGTGTTACAGTTTGTCTTTAGGTACCTCATCCTGCTATGCAAAATTTTTAAGTAATAAAACCAGGAAAATTTCTAGATGGCATCTGTAGGAGGGAGCCATAATGTAACATGGAAAGAACCTGAGTGAAAATGGTTTCAGCTAGCACAAGGTGTAGTGCTATACTGACAGATTCAATGTTGATGTCATTAGCCTGTTTGTGTTGCTACTGTCAATTTGGAGGATAACACATTCGCTACATAGTTTGCATACCAACATTAACAGAAAACCTTCTGGCTTGGGGAACTGAGCCTTTCTAGTGTGTGATCAATGGGTCCACTATGCTGCAATGGTTTGAATCCTGTCTAAATACAACATTTTATTCACTAAACCAAATGGATTTCAAAAACAGATGTCAATTTTTATTTGTCTAGCTGTTACAGGTAAAAAGCTGGTTCAGTACAGAGAGATTATAAAAAGGTTTACAGGAATAAGTGCTTGCATGGGCCATTACTGGTAGATTAATAGTGGTCAATATTATGATGCACTATGGAATTTGTGCAAAATCTTTCACTACAGTGGGCTTTCCCCTTACATGGGGATCCATTCTGGATCCCTCCGCATAAGGGGAAATCCGCATATGCTGGAGCCCCATTACTTTTTCCAGGGCACATGAGGGGCTTTTCTGGTGTGGCTTTCAGCATATGCTGAAAGCCGTGTATGCCGCGCCCGCGTAAAACACGGGCACACTACTGTATAAACTTGGCCCTCTATATCCATAGATTATTTATCCATGGATTCAACCATCAATGGCTTGAAAATATTAAAAAATAAATTCCAAAGAGTAAACCTTGATTTTGCCATTTTATATAAGGGACCCCATTTTACTATGTCACTGTACTGAATGGGACTTGAGCATCCACAGATTTGGTATCCACAGGGGGGTCCTGGAACCAAACCCCAGTGGATACCAAGGGCCCAATGTACAATGACAAAACTAGCCACTACCTGTGAAAGAGGAAAGATGTCATAAACCAACTAGTTACAAAGGCACATCCTTGTGGCTTTTTACTCTTACTGGGTTTATTACAAAATCTGTCATGCACACAATGACCACTACACAATAAATGTAAGTTATTACCAGCTCCAATGAAATCAGACTTGACAGATTTAATCTCTGTTACACAGTTAGAAATGTAACCAACTCTACTGATGACTACTTTTCTCTGGAGGTTACATATCCATTTTCTCTGGAAAATGGTTGATATCCTCTGAATTCAACATTTCTTTATAACATATTCCCTGTTCAATCTGCTTTAAATGCCTTTTTTCTGTGAAGTGGAATACTGTATTCTATATCTTATTATATATTTTGAGGACAACATTCTAATTAGATTCAGAGTCACAATCAGCAGATTATTTTATGTAGAGTCGAAGGCTTTCATGACCGCCATCCATAGTTTTTGGTGGGTTTTTCAGGCTATGTGGCCATGTTCTAGAAGAGTTTATCCCTGACGTTTCTGGACCATGCCAACAACTATCAGGACAGAATGCACAGGGAAGCCACTGAAATCCACAAACACCATGACAGCTTAAACAGGAAAGAAGAAACCCTTAAAGTGAACAAAATTTGACTACCAGTCCTGAAAAACAGTAATATCAGGACTCAGCAAATGCCAATGAGAAACCATCCAGGATCAGGGGCTTTCCAAACAGACAATGATCACTAATTAAGCGGACACTAATCCTCTTTGCATATCCTCCCTCCCTGAAGCTTGGCCACCAACAACAGAACAATACACAGATTAACACGGAGATCACCCCTCCCTTCCCAGGGTCACACAGTATATATATACCCAACTCTCTTCCATGCCAGCATTCTCTGAAGATGCCAGCCACAGATGCTGGCAAAACGTCAGGAATAAACTCTTCTAGAACATGGCCGCATAGGCCAAAAATCCCACAAAAAAAACATTTTTATGTAGATTTCTTAAATTGCCCAAAGCAAGCTTCTTTAATCTGGTGTTTCACTTCCATCTTTCTGATCACTGACCATTCTGGCTAGGACTGATAAGAGTTGAAATCCAGAAGACCAGAGGATGGCACACCAGACTGTAGAGGCAATATTAGCACCAGCTGTCCATCTTTTATAAGTGCACTGGAGCTAATCAATCATCCTTGTTTCCAGCTTTTGCAGAGATTTGTTTGCAATAATCAAACTTACCATCCCAGGAACTGGATTCCACCCAGTTGATAGCATTGAAGAGTGCAGCAGTGCCTCCATAGCAGGCATTGGTTGTGTCAATGCCTTCCACATCTGTGTTACCAGATTCTTCAAAGAGCTGCATCAGGACAGTCTTTACAGATTTGGATTTGTCGATTATTGTCTCTGTTCCAACTTCAAGCCTTCCAATGCAATTGTAGGAGAGACTGTTCCTCTCCATAAGCTTCTGAACTACAGTGAGGCACAGTGAGTTGATATCCTCCCTGTCTGAGCAGAAGCCCATCTTGGACTGACCCAAGCCTATGGTGTATTTTCCAGCATCAACACCATCAAATTTCTCCAACTCTGCCTGATCAACATACTGGGAAGGGAAATAAATCTCCAAAGCAACTATTCCCACATCTTTTGGCCAACAGGCTTCAGCATTTACAGGGAGAGATCCAGGCATGGTGGTATAGCTGTAAAGGGAAGAAAAAGAGTCACTAATGTTTATCTGAGCAGAGCAAAGGCAGCTACATTGCTTAGTCCTATGAATATTTACTTAGACACTGATACTAGCAAGGTGAAAGCACTTTATTCTCATATGTTACCCTGAAGTAGCCCCAGACACATTTGGACTCATTGCCATGTATTTTCCAGCCTCCAGCTGGAATGTAGTTAGTGCCACCTCTGCTGTACTTAACTAGGATGATCTCCCACCAAACTGCAGACCACTGAAAAACTTTATAGGCTGGAAAGGAATGGTCAGCATCCTGCCCTGCCATACCAGTACCTAACTACAGTAGTATATATTGTTGTTAATTTACATTACAAGTCTGTACACATTTTCTCTAAAACAGTATTTCATAGGCAAGCATAACTATTCTATTCTGACCAAGATCATCTCTCATTCCAAACACTCCCCAATGAATTTCAAACAATAGGAATGGGTGAAAATATGTGTGACCGTATGACACAGGTCCCAACATGGAACATGAGGTCACACCCTCACAATCTGGTATTTGTTTTTATTTTCTACTTTAGAGTGTCCCACCAGGTTTATTGCTGCATCACTACCTTTACACTGTCTAGGCGAGATTTGTAGTAAATCTCACTTCATCTTTTATTGGCAGCTATGGCCAGGAAGAAGAGAGAGCACTCTTCTGGTAGGGAAAGAAAAATCGACCCTATGTTTGCTCCCCAAATAGTAGAACCTGTTCCTTTACAATAACCCGGCATGTGCTAGCATGTCTCAGCCTTTAAAAGAAGAGGCAGTGGTTCTCAACCTTCCTAATGCCACGACACTTCAATACAGTTCCTCGTGTTTGGGTGACCCCCAACCATAAAACTGTGGTGTCTCGGCTCCTAAGACCATCAGAAATATGTGTTTTCTGATGGTCTTAGGTGACCCATGTAACCCTGCTGGAATATAGCAATCTAAAGCCTCCCTGTTTGTACATAAGCATGAGTCCCTTCCTCGTTGAGGGCAGAATGGATATGCCAAAAATCTTCCATATAAGATGCTTTATATTGAACTAGCACTACTGTGTCTTCTCCAATATCAAAGGCAGTGAATAGGGGAACGTATGTCCAATAGTGTTATGGCCTCATCTTAAATAATAATAATAATAATAATAAAATTTTTATTTTTATACCGCCCTTCCATAGATCAGGGCGGTTGACAGCAAAACATCAAACAACATATACATCAGGGTTAAAAACAATTACACACAAACAGAATAAAACCCCCGTTAGCCAGTCCTCTTTGCCACAGAAGAGGAAGGGAGGCCCACTGGACTTTGATCGGGGAATGCAAGCTGAAATAGAAAGGTTTTTAGGTCCTTTCTAAATTGGGCCAGGGAGGTGGCCGAGCGGAGCTCTGTGGGCAGCGTGTTCCAAAGGGCCGGGGCGGCGATGGAAAATGTCTTCCTCGCGGTGGAGGTCAACCTAGCCCCTGGCACCTTAAGTAGTTGCTGCCCAGATATTCTGAGGGTGCGGGACGGAATGTACGGGGAGAGGCGGTCCTTCAGGTATCCTGGGCCCAAGCCATTTAGGGCTTTATAGGTCATCACCAACACCTTATATTGTGCCCGGAAGCGAATAGGCAGCCAATGCAGATCTTTAAGCACCGGTGTAATATGGCTGGCCCTGGAAGTTCCAGTGACCAGCCTGGCTGCCATATTCTGTACCATTTGTAGCTTCCGGGTTTGGTATAAGGGTTGCCCCATGTAGAGTGCGTTGCAGAAATCCAATCTCGAGGTTACCAGAGCATGTACTACCGTTTCAAGGTCTCTCTGGGCCAGGTATGGGCGCAGCTGGCGAATAAGTCGAAGCTGATAACAGGTGTTCTTGACCGTCGCATTCACCTGAGCAGTCAGGTGAAGCGACGAGTCAAGAAGCACCCCCAGACTGCGCACAGAGTCCTTCACAGGGAGCGTGACCCCGTTCAGGACAGGTGGAACTACCACCATTCCTGGACCAGGGGAACCTATCACAAGTACCTCCGTTTTCTCTGGATTCAGCTTGAGTCGGTTTTCCCTCATCCAGCCCATTACTGACTCCAGACAGGCCACGAGAGGAGAGACACCATCCCCAGTCACTGCATCAGTCGGAGACATAGAGAAAATTATTTGGGTGTCATCAGCGTATTGATAACCCCGCGCCCCATGTCTCCGGATGATCTCTCCCAGCGGTTTCATGTAAATGTTAAATAGCATGGGAGACAGAATGGCTCCTTGAGGGACCCCAGTTATAAGGGCCCTCTCATCGGAGCACACGTCTCCCAGCTGCACCATCTGGGACCTCCCAGAGAGGTAGGACCGGAACCACTGGAGTGCAGTGCCCCCGATTCCCACCTCTGCCAGGCGTCCCAGAAGGATACCATGGTCTATGGTATCGAAAGCCGCTGAGATGTCCAAGAGCACCAACAGGGACATGCTTCCCCTGTCGATGCCCAGACGGAGATCATCGACCAAGGCGACCATGGCCGTCTCAACCCCGTAACCCGCCCGGAAGCCAGTTTGAAATGGGTCCAGATAATCCGTTTCATCCAAGACCGCCTGAAGCTGGATTGCAACCACTCTCTCGATCACCTTCCCCAAAAATGGCAGCAGCGAAACTGGCCGATAATTGTTATGTACCAGGGGGTCGAGGGAGGGCTTTTTTAATAAAGGTTTTACTATGGCCAATTTTAGTTCAGATGGAAATTGCCCTTCCCTCAAAGATGTGTTAATAATCCGGCGTAGCAATAAAGTTACCGCCGGTCCCCCCTCTTCTAATTGAGGGCTTCCCATCTGACTGGCCACTGTGAGAACAAAATGCTAGACTAGATGGGAATTTGGACTGATTCAGCACAACACTTTTTATGTTCTTATCAGCAGAAGCCCTAAAAAGATTTTCTCAGTCCCTCTAGTCAAAGAAGCTTTTAACTGGATATGCTAGATGTGACCTTTAGCATGCATACCGTAGTTTCTTGTACTAGACTGCTAAAGGAACATACACGTGCCAATGTCTTAAAGGGCTTTTTCCCCAGAACAGTTTGGAGAAGTTATTTTATTTCAAAGAGGTGGATCACTTAAATGCTTCAGAAATTTCTTTTATTCAAAGAAACAGAAATCCTGACAAGTGATGAAGGACAGGTTAACCATGACGTTTTACTACACAGTTTCAATAGATACCAGTACCGTTACTGCAATAGCATACTTTGCATACTGTCGCGATTTAATTACACACTAAATTCAGGGCAGGAATAGGGAGGAACTTCTTTACACAACACATAATTAACTTATGGAACTCACTGCCATTAATAATGTGCCCACAACCACAGACTTAAATGCTCTTAAAAAAAGATTAGCAGGAGCCAACACGATGTAGTTTGGGGATCTACTGGTAAATCTCCAAGGATGTCTGACTTTTAACAAGAATGAAGGGATATATATATATATATATATATATATATATATATATATATATGACTAGTCTTGCATCAATGGTTTCTCTCTGTGTCAGTGCATTTCATCTATAAAAGAAGAGTACTAATTTGTAGCTTTTGATCACATATTTGTTCCCACAACACTACTGGGTTGTTTGTAGCGTGAACACTTGCAGTATATCATCACAGCCTTTACAGTCAATTAAGGGTAACACAAAAACAAAATTATGACATGGTAACAAAACACAGCATTTGTAAAAACAGCTATTTGTCAATCTGACTAAACTGTTTCCCCCCTAGCTAGCAGCTTACCAGAATCATGTCCCCCAGCAACAAAAACCTTTGTTATTAGAATGGTAATTTTGTAAAGGATGGTAAAAATGCATGTACCTGTACTGACACAGAACACTATCTCAAACAGCTCCACCAGCGATAAAAGTGTCTGATAACAGAACAAAACAAAATATCAAACTTCTTTCGCCTTCTGATAAGGCAGCCGAAACCTCTCCTGTCGTTAAGGATCTGTTCACAGTGTTTAATGCATTCTGTAATTACCTCAAATGTAACTTACTATTAATTTAGGAATGTCCTACACCCCAGGAAACACCCACAAGCAAAAACAATCTTAGCCACCCATCAGTTCAGTTGCTCACCTGTGACCCATAGTATCTTAGGAGAGCTTTGCTGCAACACTCCACTGAACAACAACCTCTGAAAGGATACTCAGATGGGTGTGTAGCAATGGTTCTTAAAAGCATGACAGAAGCTATCCTGCAGAAGATTATACTCCTCCCAAATTTCTCTAAACACCTCTCCATTGGGTCAGGGAGAAAAAAAGAATGCTAATGTACTTAATTTCACCTGATTTCTGCTTTGCTGAGTTCTACTCAACTCTGATCCCATTCCTTTTTACACTGCTTGCCTCCAGGTCATAGACCAGAGTGACTTCCAGAGGAAATGCCTTCCTTTTCCCTACTTCTTTCTGGGAGATCCATTCAGTGATTTGCTGGCCAAGGACAGACACAAAGCTTTACACCTGAAAGTTGTGAACACTCAGGGACAAGGAGATTTTTGGCAACAGCCAAAGATGCAGCTCTTTGGTGCCAGAGAGATGGGTCCTTGCTGCTTGTAAGTTTTGCTTTCCAAATGGCTCATGTAGAAAAACAATTATTCTGCTTAACACCAAATGTATGTTTTATTTATTTATTGCCTTTCTTCCAGAAAGGGACCTAACAGATAAAATAATGTTAAAATTTTACAATGAAAATTTAAAAACAATTATAATCATCTTGCTAAAACCATATAGTCATATAAAACATACAAAAGTTAAACCCTGAAAAGAGCACATACCCCATAAAAAAGCCTCCCTGACAACAATTATATATTAAAAGCCTCTGCTTGAATAAAAAATGTATTTGCTTGCAGGCAAAAGGAAAGCAGGGAGGAGGCCAGCCTAGACTTCTTTGGAAGGGCATTCCAGATGTATGACAAACAAACAAATATATGTTTGCTTGATTTCAGTCTTATCTTTCTCTCCCCCAAATGAAATTCAATACTGTAGACCCTCCTTTTTGTGGGGAATCTGTCCCATCCCACCTGCGAAAACAGAAAACTGCTGTTATTCAAGCCTCATTGGCTTGAATTGCTGTGAGCATCCCATTTTGTCCCTGTCTGTTTGCCGCCCATGAATGAGTAAGGGACGTGGATTCGTAGTCTGTGAAACAGAGAGGTGACTGTAATCCCTACAACAGCCTTCCCCAAAGTGGTGTAAATTGAGGGTGCTCAGGGTTGCAGGTTCAAGCACCAAGTTGAGGAAAGCGGTTCTACACCAAGGACTTCTGGGCAGTGTCCTCCAAGACTAACAGCAGATATTGCCACCTTAAAGTAAAGACAACATTAAAAGCCAACATAAGCTACAAATCTGTTAACTATCAATTGAATTCATGCTCTGCATAGCAAACCTAGTGCCATATTCCTGCCCTCTAAAAATATTTTTATCCAAATAATGCAGCAAACCTGACGTTCTTAGCAAGCCTCCAAGGAGAACACAAAAACATGGAAATAGCCTGCAATCTAAGTTAGTTAAGAAAAAACCAAGAAAACCTATGGTACAAAAACAGCAGTGACAAAAAGGGCACAGGTACACAACAAACTGAAACTGAACTGCCAAGGAAACCCCTATCATTCAAAACTGGGCTGTCAGATCGCTGTTAAAGGTTGGAAAACAAAATCACATCTCCACTGTGTGCCTGCTTACACAGGCCCCAGTTGAACTCAGTGGAACTTCTTTGTGAACATGCAGCGTAGGTTATTGCAAGTCTTGGAGTTCTTACTCTACATGAGAGTGTGTACTTTGCCCCAGGTTTAGTCCCTGGCACTTCCCAAATCCTGAGAGTGTGGCTGCTAATCACTGTAAGGCAACACTGAGCCAGAAGATGCGACACATTCTGACAACACAAAGTGTTGCACCAGTGGGATCTGGGCAAAATAGCACATTTTCATTATGAAGCAAATATCTCTGTTCCTCGGAGAGTGGTGGAGTCTCCTTTGGAGATTTTGAAACAGAGGCTGGATAGCCATCTGTTGGGGGTGCTTCAACTGTGTATTTCTGCATGGCAGGAGAGTTGGACTGGATGGACCCATATGGACGCCCTTGGGGTGTCTTGCAACTCTATGGAGTTTATCCGTGAATATCCCGGAAAAATTGTGTAATTACATGTAATGATTTCATACAACATAGAATCATAGAATCATAGAGTTGGAAGAGACCACTAGGGCCATCCAGTCCAACCCCCTGCCATGCAGGAAATCCAAATCAAAGCATCCCTGACAGATGGCCATCCAGCCTCTGTTTAAAGACCTCCAAGGAAGGAGACTCTATCACCCTCCGAGAGAGTGCATTCCATTGTTGAACAGCCCTAACTGTCATTGCACAAAACTCGCCATTAAACTGGTCACAAAGAAGCTTTAATGCACATCTTTTTACTTTTGGGATTTTTGTGACAATGCATTTGTGATATCACTTGATTTGCGCAACTGCGTGTGATAATCATTTGTGCAATTACTTGCCATTTCCACTTCATTTGCGGGATGCTTTAAATGTGTTTTAATCTCTCTTCAATGCTGAAATCAGTCCCAGTGTGATAAACTCCTAATCATCTTGCTAAAACCATATAAAGTCACATAAGACATACAAAAAGTCTACAAGTCCATGCTAAACTAACTCAGCTAGCTAAGCAAAGGAAATTAACACTGAAAGTGTCTTTTAGTGTCGCCAGCTTTTCAAAACGGCAACAAGGGACAATCAAACAACAGGACTGACAATCCAGGAAGAAGCTATGTTCACACTCTATCTAAATACCAAATAAAAACATTAATTTAACTTTGCCATGCGTTTCTCTCTAAAACTATATTGTCCATGTCTGTCAATTACATGATGAACACATTCCTATGTTTACGAAAGACCCATATGGAAAACTGTAGGCTCTTTGGCATTTCTTCAGCCTTTATAAAGGGAAAAGCTTCCCAACCCTCAAATAGGCAACCATCCTTTATAATAAGGGACAAGCACTCTGGCCCCTGACTGGACTCAACTGAAGGCAGAGATTCAGTCTCCATTACAATGAGGACTGTCACCTTACAGATTTAAAATACAAACAAACAGAGAGGGTTGCATGGGAGAGCAGTTTGAGCATTAGACTATGGCTCTGGAGACCAGAAACCCATCAGTGATATCTTTATTGGCAACCAAAATGCACAATATATTGTTGCAAGCTTTCGAAGCTCCATGGGCTTCTTTCTTCACCAGCTCCAGTTCCTGAAGCAAAAACATGGAGGCTTCTTGAGGAATCCATTGTTCTCTGCCTACAAAGAGGCCTCTGACCTGACTGGATGGAGACACACTGGGTTGCAAAAGAGGGCTCCCTGCGGAGATGCAAAGGGAAGTTGGAAAGCTCCCTATTGCTGCATGGCCAGAAGGAGCAGCCGCCTACCCGATTTTGGTGTGTGTGGGGGGGGGGGGCACACAAACCATGGATTTTGGTGTCCAGGGGGGGGGGAGCCTGGAACCAACCCCCAACAGATACCAAGGACCCACTGTGTGTATACACACCACACACACCACACACACAACACATTCTGGTGTCCATAGGTAGGTGGGGAGCCACACAAACTACAGATTTTGTTGCCCATGGGGGAGGGAGCCTGGAACCAAACCCCAGTGAATACCAAGGGCCCATATTGTATGTACACACCACACACACTGGAATTTGGTGCCCATGGGAGGGGGAGAGCCACATAACACACATTCACACACACCAGATGTTGGTGCCCATGGGAGGGGGAGCATGGAACCAAACCCCAGCAGATACCAAGGATCCTTATTGTGTGTACACAGCACACACAACATATTGTGGTGTCCCTAGGTGGGGGGGGAGCACACAAACTGCAGACTCTGGTGTCCATCGGAGGGGTGGGCAAGCCTGGGAGCACCCCCCAACAGAGACCCAGGTCCCAGTGTTGTTGAACTACACCACAGTTACTAACTACTCGTTCCTCAGGGGAACCCCCCCTCCAGTACTCCTAATCCAGCCCCACTGCCTCCTCCTCAGAGAGCCAGGCTGGCTCCCAAGAGGCCTAGGCCTTTGCCCCTTCCCCTCCTCCTCCCCCCCTTCACTCACACACAGCGGAATCCCATCACCGGCTCTGGACACTAGGACAGGCATGGGGGGGGTGACGCCACCGCGCATGCGCGCGCACCCCACGCCTTCCCGGCTCAGGACTGAGGCTGTCACCTTGAAAACACAGCACTGGGCATGCGCAGTACGAACTCACACTCTCTCTCTCTCTCTCCGCCACAGCCACGCCCACCCTTTTCCTTCTCTTTCATCCCTTCCAGTCATTAGTTCGAGGCTCTGCCGGTTGAGAACGTCCCGCGCACGGCCACGCCCACTTTCTCCCTCCTCCCCTGGGAGGGAAAAGAGCGCATGCGCACTCTGAGGCAAGCCTAGAGAAGAAAACCAGGCTCGGTCCTCCTTTTCCAGGACGCGTCCTACATTTCAGCCTCCATTCCAGGAGGAAATCCAAAAGACCCTCTATTTTGAGCAGGACTAAGCAGCAGGGGTTTATATTTATATGTGGGTTGTTATTACTACTACTACTATTATTTTAGCTTTTATTTTGTCACACCATCCTCAGAGTGACCAGAAGTCCTCCTTTTCCAGGACACATCCTACATTCCAGCCTTCTGCCCAAGAATTCAAAACCGTCCTCCATTTGGAGCAGGACTAAGAAGCATGCACTGACATTTATATAAGTGGATTGTTATTATTGTTATTATTATAGCTTTCATTTTTCCATGTCCTCAGAGTGACTACACTTGGGTCCTCCTTTTCCAGGACCTGCCCTACATTTCAACCTTCTGTGCAGAAGGAATTCCAAAAACCTCCTCTATTTTGAGCAGGACTAAGAAGCATGCATTTATATTTATACTAGTGGCATTATTACTATTATTATTTATAACCCTTATTTAGGGGCTGGATTATTCCTGCAGTGCGAATGCAGCATAAATCCAATCAGTACCTTAGTCTGGTGTTTATGTAAGAACAACTCTCTCTCTCTCTCTCTCTTTAATGCTTTGAGTTAACGTTCACTTTTAATTGCATTCTTTTACATTGGACCTTATCAGACAAGGGGAATTGGAAGTATAATCCAATGGCAATCCAAACGCAATCGTGGGGTTTAATGTTATTGCGTGATAGACTAACACACACAATTTTGGGCAATGGGCAGTCAGTCCGAACGCAATTCAAATTATTTTTAAACTGAATTTTAAATGTGGATTGTTTTAACAAGTGCACATCTTATTTCTCTTTTATTATTATTATTATCATCAACATTTATTTATAGAGCGCTGTAAAGTTTGCAGAGCGCTTTACACAGTAAGGGTCAAATAAAATAAAGAAGGGTAAAAAGAATAAAAACCTGCCAAGTGGCGTACAATCTAAAACAACAACACTACATGATTAAAATAGCTCTAAAACAATACTGATTAGTATACAATAAAAACAAAGTAAGTAATATTAACAACCAGTCATTTGGAATGCCTCCCTAAACAAGAGTGTCTTCAATTCGGCCTGAATTGGTGTTATTTGTTGATTGTTGTTCCCGGCCTCAATCCGTGGGGAAAGGAAAGTAAGAATGAATGAATGAATAATACAGCATTCTCACTGTATGCAGAATTCAAAGATATAGCCGTGTTAGTCTGTCAAATCAGTATGTAGAGAGATCTTGCAACATCTTTGAAACTAACTGAAAGAAATAAATTGGCAGCATGAGCTTTTGTAGACTTCAGTCTGCTTCCTCAGATGCATTTGGTGGGGCAAATGCATCTGACATTTACGAAAGCTCATGCTGCCAGTTTCTCACTGTATGCACTTTAGGAAGCTGGGTAAGTGGCTTGGGCAAGGACTAGGCTTGGTAAGTAACACGCTTCCATGGAAAGTGGTGCAAAGCAGCATGTTTGAAAACTGAATGGTGAAAAAGCCATCATGGGTGTTAAGGTGGTACCTCTGCTTCTGGATCAAACAGTGTTTCTCACCTTGGAACAGCCTGGGCACAAACCAGCAGGTGTTAAACTGTGAGATCACAGGTGAGGTAGTCTAGATTAGAGCAGCTCAGAAAGCTGGTGGGAGCCAAAGTCCAACAACATTGCACACCTATTTCAGGCATACATATAGCAAATAGGAAGGGTTTGAAAAGGCACCTTGAAAAGAAACTGAACCTCGCTCCCTCCTCGCCTCTACATATTTTGGATCCCCCCTCCCATCCGTCATTAGGGGCTCATGCTGTGTGTGGCTGGTAGGCATTGTGTGCCAAGGTATCTGCAGGGCAAAATGTTCTCCAGTTCTACATGTACAGGACACTAGGGTTCTTGCATTACAAAAGGATCAAAACTTCAAAAGGGATGTTTGAGCAATCCTAAATCCACCCACCCTTTCCCATGAAATCACGTAAGTGTTCAGCTTAATCTACTTAACATGCTGGTCAATTATCTAGTACATGGTTGCACCTGATGTTCCAAGAAAAAGCGAATAGACAAATTTAATAAATATATAATAATCTCCAGGGAGGTAACTACATTCTCTTGCAAAAGCAAACCAAATAACAAACAAACAAGAATCTACTGGCTCCTTTAAAACATTATTGATGTTTGTTGTGTGCCTTCAAGTCATTTCCAACTTACGGCAACCCTAAAGCAGGTATTTCTGGGGTTTGAGAAAGTGTGACAGCCAAACTCACCCAGTGGGTTTCTATGGCCAAGCGGGGAATCGAACCCTGGTCTCCAGTGTCATAGTCCACCACTCAAACCGCTATGCCACACTGGCTCTCCCCTTAAAAACTAGCAAGTGGAACAATCTTTTATGGACTGCAGTTGTGGTCCATGAATAGTTGTGCCTAAAATTGGTTAGTCATTAAGGTGGCACAAAACATTTTGGTACTTTAAACATACCCTGACATCTAGGTCCAAAACACGGTTCAGAAATAATCGAGACCACCTTAACTACCCTTATTCAATGTTAGGGAGTTCTGGGAACTGTAGTTTAATAAGACATTTAGCCTTCTCTGTCAAGGAGCTTTGGTGCCACAACAAACTACAGTTCCCAGAGTTGGCTCTGAGCCAGGGCAGTTAAAGTGGCCTTGAACTGAATTATTTCTGCAGTGTGTTTTGGCCTACAGTTACCAGCAGGAAAGTGTAGACTCCATTTCTTAACACTACTCTTTTAAAAAAAAATTACACTCAGTAAATTGGGAGACTTTTTCTGACCTTTGCATGGAGTCCAGTGATTAAGCATGAGCAATAGGATTAGAGTTGTCTATTTAATGTACACTTGCTGTATTTTTTTTTACTCTAGTGAAAATCCTAGTGTCCTAGATGAATGGGACCAATAACCTATTGACAACCACAATTACATTACTTTTGCAATGTGATTTTCTTAAAAAATGGCATGGAACACTTTTGTCCCAATATATTACATTGCCTGGGTGAAAATATGTAAAACCCCCCCCCCCAATATCAATAATAAGCAATAGATTTGTTTTGATCTTTTGATCCTAGTGAGTTTTGGGGGTTGGGGTAAAACAATATTTGTGCATGGAAAATGCCTGGAGATTCTGCAACAACATAAGGACTAAAGGGTTCTGCACAGAACTGTTGCATGTGGTTTAAAAGTAATACACTGAATCTAGGTTTTTAGTTTGCCACAAGGAGCAGCCCTTGAGTAGTTCTGCTCAGAGCATTCCCAATGGAGGGGAGGGGGCAATATTCACAGATTTCCTTCCACCAATTCTGCTTCCTCTTCCATGTCCCAGAACATGCTTTAACCCTGTCAATTAGATTGTCAGGCTTCATAAAGACTGTGAAGAGGAGGGAATAGGAAAATCATTTCCCCCTTCTTCCATCAGCAGGGATTTCCCAGAACAAGTCTCCTAGTGAAGAGGAGGCAGCTTAAGCGCACTTGCTGGATTCAACCCACAGTCTGTTTACACCTGCTTAAGAAAAACAATCTGCTTAATAAAAGGATTTCTTGTTACTGGAATGCTCTAATTACATAAATTGGCCCTCTGTTATTGTTTTTGGCAACCTTCACTGCTAAAACTCAACACTATCATATTCAAGTATTTGACATTTACACAAAGTGTCTCTGTTACTACCAGTTGCCACCTTTGTTATTGTTACTCATTTTATCTGCATTTGAATCAAATAAACCAGGATCCAACAGACAACCAGCTATTCTCTGTTGATGGGAATCAGTGCTACAGCTGCACCCTAAGAATTTGTCAGGTAGCTAGGAGTTGTTGTTGTTAACTGCCTTCAAGTTGACAACCCCAAGAATAAGAGACCTCCAAGTCATCCTATCATCAACAGCCCTGCTCAGGTTTTGCAAATTCAGGGATGGATTGAACCTACATATCTGGAATGTGGTCTTCCTCTTTTCCTACAGCCTTCTGCCTTACTAAGCATTTTTGTCTTTTCTTTCCAGCAAAGCCATCACAAAGGGTTGTGGCACCTTAACAGCCCAATTAACTTCAAGTTTTACTTGGTATAAAAGCTTCTGTAGACAACAGGAGATTGTCAGGTGCTAACATTTTTAAATTTTCACCCATGTACAGACCTTCCTACTTGGTTCTGCATCTAGCTTTGTCAGATGGCCTCCAAAGGATGTGTTTCCTAGTTCCAAGAACACTTCATCCTCCCCTCTTTACAAAACCATCAGGGGTAAAACACACACACACATATATAGTAAGTAATGGTTTATTTTCATTAAACCAGCTCATGTATCTATAGGACATTTGAAGAAGCATATGCAAATCTGAACTCAAGCTACAGCATTGTGGTTTGGGGTAAATTTGCATGCCTCACAAATGTTTAAATTCAAAGATATAGCCGTGTTAGTCTATACAATCACTATGCAGAGAGATCTTTAAGCACCTTTGAGACTAAGGTCCAAAGTACACTGGAGAAATAATCCAATTTGAGACCACTGAGCACTGGCTCAGTTTTAGGGAATCCTAGGAATTGTAGTTTATTGTGGCACCAGAGCTCTTTGACAGAGAAGGCTAAATGTCTCACAAAACTACAGTGCTGTTCTCTTGCTTCAGTATTTACCATTACACCAAGAGTTATCAAGAGTTAACATTTGTAGATGAAATTTGAAATTTGGCACTAGACAAAGCCAGAAGGTGTTGCTCTTTCTCATCGCTCAGCATCATATATTCCAAGTAAAATTACCAAGCCTCCCTGCCCTGACTCCAAACTTTAATGTAGGATTAAACTCAGTTCAATCTTACATTGTCTTACTCCTAAAGTTGGAAGCACTCCACCCCAGCACATAGTGGCAGTCCACAAATCACTTGCACATTTGCAGGTCACCTCTTTTCTATGGTAATTGCCAATTCCATCAGCTCAAACCAAAAAATAATAATTGTATGAAAGCCAAAGGCATCTTCCGCAAAAAAACCCCACCATCTTGAGGGGGAGAGAAGCAGGCAAGAAACAACAGGCCTCTGCCTGCTAAGAAGACAAGCCCTCCTCCCGACCGCCATCTTGCTTGTCTTTATTGCATGTTGTTCGATTTTTACTGGTTTTTGTGAGGTTTTTATGATGTGTAAGTTTTAAATGATTCTGTGAACTGCTTTGATCACCTCAGAAAAGCGGTATAAAAATAAAGCATATTATTATTAATGTCATGTGTCCCGCTCTGGGAGAAACATGGCATACAATGAAAATGAATAAATAAATGTGTCTGATGAAGGTGGCCCTGACCCATTAAAGCTTCTGTTGCGTAAATCTGCTACAACAAGGCTTTGGTTTTCCTTCTTAGAGCACACTAACATGGTTTTCTCTCTAAAGAGGCACTGTGCCCAATTAACTTCAAGTAAGGAAGCTGCTGTAATAATTTATCATCTTTTCAAACCCAAGCAGGAAAAGAAGAACGTTGAAATCTCAAAGCTTATACAAGACTTAGCTGACCTGTCTGTTCCATTTTGCATATACTTATTGTTAATTTTGAATAAAAAGATTGCTGGAACATGTTGCACTGCTCTTCTTTTTTTGTAATGAAGGAACCCTATCCTTGTTCTTTCCATGTTATTTCTGCCTCTGGTACCAAATTTTCTGTTGAAGATGTAACATCCAGGAACATGCCTACTTTGTTAACTAATAATAATAATAGTAATAATTTTTAATTATATTTCCCCACCTTTCCCTGTGGATCGAGGCGAGGTTACAGTCGGATGGGTAGGCCTGCCGGAAGAGCTCCGCCTTGACTGCCTTCTTAAAAGCGTCCAAAGTGGTAATAAGACAAATCTCTTCCGGCAGACCATTCCACAATTTAGAGGCACCAGCAGTAAAAATTCTTTGGGAAGTCACAGTCAATCTAGTCATTTGTGTTTCCAATAGATTCTTCCCAGATGTTCTGAGACTGTGAGGCGTATTATGTAGGGAGAGGCGTTCCATCAAGTAACTTGGGCCCAAGCCATATAGGGCTTTAAAGCCTTGTACTTGTACTGTGCCCGATACAGCCAGTGAAGTGATTTTAATACAGGCGTTAAGTGGTCAGATCTGGAAGTACCAGTGACCAGGCTGGCTGCCATATTTTGGACCAATTGAAGCTTCCGAACTTGGCACAAAGGTAGCCCCATGTAGAGTGCATTACAGAAATCAAGACGAGAGGTTACCAGTGCATGTGCCACTGCTTCAAGTTCCCTTCGGTCCAGGTAGGGTCGCAGCTGGCATATCAATGGAAGTTGATAGCAAGTAATCCTGGCCATCGCATCCACTTGAGATGACAACTGTAAGGATGAGTCCAGGAGTACTCCCAAGCTGCGAACTTTGTCCTTTAGGGGAAGTGTGACCCTCGTCCAGGACAGGCTGACAAATTTCCTTCCCTGGACCTGGGGTTCTTGTCACTAGTACCTCCGTTTTCTCTGGATTCAGCCTGAGTCTGTTTTCCCTCATCTAACCCATTACCAATCCGAGGCAGGCATTCAGAGGAGAGATGCCATCCTTAGTCACTGCAACAGTCAGAGACATAGGTCTGTTACAGACAGCCAAAATAAAGCTGCTTCGAGTCACAGTGGAGGTATGGTGTTTCAATGATACATGTGTCCTAAGAGTCCAGAAACCACACCAAAGCCACGCTCCAGTTCTTAGGGCTGGTGCGTGGCTTTGGTGCGACTTCTGGACTCTTAGGACGCATGCATCATTGAAACACCGTATCTCCACTGTGACTCGAAGCAGCTTTATTTTGGCTGTCTGTAACAGGCCATAGAGAATCATATTTGGGTGTCATCAGCGTACTGATAACACCATGCCCCATGTCTCCAGATGATCTCGCCCAGCAGCTTCATGTAAATATTAAACAGCATGGGGGACAGGATGGCGCCCTGAGGGATGCCAGATGGCAGCTCTCTTTTAGAAGAGCAGCTGTCCCCAAGCATCACCATCTGGAATCTGCCCAAGAGGTAGGAACGGAGCTACAGGAGTGCAGTGCCTCCAATTCCCAAATCCCTCGGGTGTTCCAGAAGGATACCATGGTCAATGGTATCAAAGGCTGCTGAGATGTCCAAAAGCACCAACAGGGTCACACTTCCCCATCAATGCCCAGACAGAGATCATCGACTAAGGCGGCCAAGGCAGTCTCAACTCCATATCCCAACCTGAAGCCGGGTTGAAATGGGTCCAGATAATCGGCTTCATCCAAGACAGCTTGGAGTTGGAAGGCAACTGCTCTCTCGATCACTTTGCCCATGTGGTCAGACTTGGAAGTACCAGTGACCAAGAATGGTAGTAGGGCGACCTGTCTGTAATAGTCTGTATTCAAGGGATCAAGGGAGTTTTTTTTGCAAAAGTGGTTTGACCACTGCTTGTTTTAATTTTTCCAGAAATTTTCTCTCCCTGAAGGATGCATTAATTATAGATTTTAAGAGTGTTTTTATTGCATCACCTTCTTGAATGGTCAGCCATGATGGGCAAGGATCAAGGGGACATGTTGTCTTCCTTACATTTCCAAGAAGCTTGTCCACTTCATTGGTATCTACAAACTCAAAATGATCCAGTGAGGTATACTTGTACAATGAGGTGTTACTAAGTAAATCCATTACAAAAAATGGCACAATTCGGCAAGAGTTTGCTATGAGTAAGCATTAAGCTCAATCATGAGGTAAATTAAAAGTACACACTATAAGTAGGCATACTCGGAAGTAAAGCCGAACAATTTCCAGGGTGGGTATCTTCTTGTGATGTATATACAGAGGATTGCAGTTTAGGTTTCCTCCTCGTAAACTTTCAATGAAATATCAACTGCAAGTGACAAAGTAACACCTCTTACAAAACCAAGAAATATTTTTATATTCCACAACCAGATATGCCTTTGAATTTTTTAAATTCTAGCACAATCCTATTTGTAAGGATTTTAAAAAAATCACTTTGGAGGAGCATTTCTTCTTGTGAGCTCTAATTGCTCTCTGAACTATCTAATCTAGACTACCTCATCTGTGATCTCATGGTTTAATACCTGCTAGTTTGTGCCCAGGCTATTTCAAAATGGGAAACACTGTTGATCCAGAAGCAGAGGTACCACCTTAACAAACATGATGGCTTTTTCACCATTCAGTTTCCAAACACGCTGCTTTGTACCACTTTCTATGGAGCCATGTTACTTACCAAGCCTAGTCCTTGCCCAAGTCACTTATCCAGCTTCCTAAACGTCATACAGAATAAAAAAATATATGCCCATTTTTTTAGATTTAGAGAAGGGTTGGTGAATCTATAGTCCTTTTTGTCTTACAACTCCCATTGACTCAATTCAGCATGGCCAATTGTAAGGGATTTGTAGACTGAGTGGTAGTCCAAAACATCTGGAAGACCCAAAGCTGCCCACCTTTGCTTTAGAGAAACACCCAGCTTAGTCAATAGGGATACACTGAATTATATCTCTGCTAGAGATCAGGGAGTTCCCTGCAGAATTGTCAGGCTATGTTCCCAAGGGTGATTTCAACAATGGACAAACTATCATAAAGGTTTGGCAATTTGACCGCTGTAGCATTTAGTTATCTGACTGGAGATAAGAATAACCAACTAGATTTAAGGGGGAGAGGGAACTCTTAAAACAATAAGGCTAGCTTTAAAGTAAGCTACATCTTGCCCCCTGGATCCTACCCATCCACCATCTTCCTCTACTTCATTTCACAAACTACCGTAGTTTACATTGGTTTGGCCATGGAATTAAGAAGTGATAGTTATTCGAGAGTCAATCCTTTGCTACAAATCCTGAGATGAATTTTAACTGAATGATGAAATGAAGAAAGTTGCAAATGGCACATAGTTCAAGGAACAAGGAAAACAGGGCCCAAAAGTAGTAATTCTAGCTTTGTGGGTGGAATCCAGCAAAGGCTCCCAGGATCAATGGCTGTAAGTCGTTCATTCTAGGGATTGACATTAGACCTACATTTCTAAATTACTGTGACAACATTTTGACAACAGCTTTGAGGATTATTCATGGATGTGTGTGGGTGTGTTTTAAGGGCTAGTTCCCTATTCCACAAATTCTACAAATGGAGGAATGGAAAGGAAAAGGACTTATTTGAAAGACACAAGCTCTCCAGAAGACTGATGGGGAGAGGGAAAGGAGCTCAGTCAACAAAAAAGGAAAACACTTACTGTACAAAATTCCAGCAGGCATAACTGTTTGTGCTCATACTAAAGGCTGGATGGATGAGAAAATAGAGGGGGTTCAGTGATTCCAGGGCAGATGACACTCGCCTTTCACCAGGGGATGATTGCATTTTTAATGAGAATTAAAGTACAGTACCTACATTGACCCATGGATAAGTCAACTTAGGTTTTTTGAGTCAATCTTTTGACCTGAATTTCTAGACATACATGAGTATATGTAGTATTCTCTCTGCCTGATGTCAGTGGTATGATCAGCACAGCTAGGCTGAATTCATATTGCTTTTAGAGGGAGACCACAAGCAAGACACAGTTGTCCCTAGCAGGAAAAAAAAATCTGGGTTCAAACTTATTTTCTTTTGTAATATTATTTGCAACATAGATGTCATCATAAGCCAGAATTCCCCCCACTTTCCAGCCCTCATGGAGTCTTGTGGCATCTTGGAAGGCGACAGATTTTTATCATGAAATTTCACAGATTACATATCCAGGGGTAGCCGTGTTGGCTGTATAAGCAAGGTATAATAACATCCAACATCCACAAAACAGTGATACCTTTATTCAGAAAAACCAGCATGCACACAATACATGCTGCAAGTGTACTGGTTTCAGTGTTGGACTGTGACTCTAGAGAACAGGGTTTGATTCCCAGCTCAGTCATGAAATCCACTGGGGGGCCTCAGGCAAGTCATATACTCTCAGCCTCAGGGGATGGCAATGGCAAACCCTCTCTGAACCACTCTTACCAAGAAATCATCTGCAGCGATTCCCAAACTTTGGTTCTGCAGGTGTTTTGGACTTCAACTCCCAGAGGCCCCAGCCAGCTTGGCCAAGTCATAAATTCTGGGAGATGAAATCCAAAACATCTGGAGGACCAAAGTTTGGGAAGCCCCATAAATCAGAAATAACTTGAAGGCATACAACAACAACATTATTTGCAATCTAGATCTTATTATCAGAAATCAGAATTTTCTCCATTTTTCAGTCCTTGAGGAGTCTTGTGGCATCTTGGAAGGTGACACAGATTTTAAAAATGAACAAGTCATGCCAGACTAATCTTATCTTTTGGATAAAATTACCAGCTTGGTAGATAGAGGGAACACTGTGGAGGTAGCGTATCTTGATTTCAGTAAGGCCTTCAACAAGATCCCCCACAATATTCTTGCAAACAAGCTAGCAAAATGTGGGCCAGACAATGCAACTGTTAGGTGGATTTGTAATTGGCAGACTGGTCAAACCCAAAGGTGCTCAGCAATGGCTCCTTTTCATGCAGAGGGTTGAACTGGATAGCCCTTGAGGGCTCTTCTAACTATATGATTATATAATAATATCCCAAACAGGGATACCTTTACTGACCAAACAAAATGCACCAAATACATGATGCAAGCAAAAGATTCGCCTTAGGGTTGCTATAAGTCAGAAACATCTTGCACACAACAACATCATCATAATGGATTTCCTGTTTTTCTACTGTATGTTTTCAATTTATGCTTTTGAATTTACTTTTTTATATGGTTTTAACTGATTACACAGTTTAATATTATTTTAATATTAACTTTTTGTATGATTTTATCTATACAGTGGGCCCTTGGTATACGCGGGGATCCTTTCCGGACCCCCCCCCCCCCGCGTATGCCAAAATTCGCGTATGCTCAAGTCTCATTTGTTCCCAATGGTGGTGCACGTGCACGCGCGCCGCCATTGGGCACAAAAGTCCCTATCCTCCCTTCCTCTTTCCCTCCCTCCCTCCCTCCCTCCCACCTACCTATCTACCTACCCTCCCTCCCCCCTCCCCGCTTACCTGCTCCATCGCCCGCCACCGCCTCCAGCATCCTCGCCGCCTCCACGGTTTAAGGGCCAGGGGCAGCTTGGAGGCCCAGAGGCCTCCAGGCTGTCCCCGGCCCTTCTTCCACAGTGGCGGCGGGGAGGACGGGGCCTAGCTTTGTCCTCCTCGCCGCCGCCGCCGCAAAAGAGCCGAGTGCAGCCTGGAGGCCTCTTGGCCTCCACAAGCAGCACCTGGCCTTTGAACCACGGTGGCGGCGGCAGAGGCGGCGGCATGGCGACGGAGCAGGTAAGCAGGGAGGGGAAGGGGGACGGAGGGAGAGTAGGTAGATAGGTAGGAGGGAGGGAGAGAGGGAAAGAGGAGGGGAGGAGAGGGACTTTTGTCCCCCAATGGCGGTGCGCATGCACGCGCGCAACCATTGGGAACAATTTCCCCGGATTTGCCATGCATGTATGCTCAAATCCGTGCATGGCAAATCTGCGTATGAGGAGGGCCGACTGTATTTGGTTTTACTTGCATTTAGTTTATTCTGTAACATGCCTCGAGTCCCTTTCTTGGGGAAAAGGCAGGATATAAATAAGTGACTGATAGACAGATTGATGTAGCAAGGATTGCCCAGTATTGAATATTGGATGGATACCACACTTGTGGTACCACTGAGAAAGTGTAACTGGTTGCATTGAAGACGCACAACAACAATGATGTTTAACGCTTTGAAAGCTTGCATCATGTATTTTGAGCGTTTAGGTGGCTGAATAAAGGCATCCCTGTTTGGTGGATTTGGGGTGTTGTTGTACTTGTCATTGATTACAACTCGCTCACCCCCAAATTCACTGCAGAACCCCATAAGCCCCAGACTGTCATAACCACAATGGAGGGCAAGGCACCATAAAATGTAGGACCTTCAATAAAAAGGGGGGGGGGCATTACCAAATAAAAGCTATTAACACTTAATATAAATTCATTGCTCGTGGTTTATTTACAGCTATATTACATATATTGTATTTATTACGTATTCAACTATATTTTTCTGATGAACATATCTTCATCAAAGTGCCTTGTTGGCTTGGACTATACTTATAGACCTCTGAGCAAGAGAAATGATTAAAGCTGTCCTTTATTAGCAACAAACTGGACTGAGTCTGCATTCCTTTCGTGCTGAAATTAAGAGCAATAAACCTTTTCAACGTATCCTCAAGCAGCCCATTGCCTAGCATCCCATGTGCTATCTTTTCCCCCTCAGAGAAACAAATGTGCCCTAAGTTCTGGGTGCGAGTCTCGCCTGCTGTTGCTGCTCTTAGGAAAAAAGAAGCTTAGAAGGATTCCTCCTATTTGCAGCGGACAGGCTGCCAAGTGGGACGTTATCAGACAAGGGGAATTGGGACTCTGAACGCAATCATGGGGTTTAAGATTATTGCGTGACAGACTACCACACGCAATTTCAGGCAATGGGGAGTCAGTCTGAACGCAATTCGAATTCACGTAAACTCGCTGAACCAGAGAATTCACATGAATGCGTTCTGGCCCCACTTTCTTTTCATTCGAAATCAAGAGCAATTCCTCCTGTGTGATAAACTCTTGAAGGGAACACAGCAAATGGGTCTCTTCGGATGCATCCGCACTGCAGAAATAATCCATTCTGACACCGCTTTAGCCGTGGGACCCTGGGATGTGTAGTTTGCTAATGCGCCAGAGCTCTCCTGACCAGGGGATGCTGAGTGTCCCACAAAACCACAATGCCTAGGAATCCATAGCACCCAGCCATGGCAGGTTAAAGCAGCATCAAAGTGGGCTATTTCTGCAGTGTGGATGAAACCTTTAAGTGCCATGGAATCCTGGGATTTGTAGTTGTGGCAGCACCAGACCTCTCTGTCAAAGAATGCTAAGTGCCTCACAAAACTACAGTTGCCACAATCCCACAACACTGAGCCAATGCGGCATCAAAGTGTATTGTTTCCTAACTGCTATGGAATCCTGGGATTTGTAGTTCCTGGAGGCACCAGACCTCTCCGACAGGGAAGGCTAAATGTCTCAGGAAAAACTGCAGTTCCCAGAATTCCCTAGGGTTGGGCAATGGCAGGTTAAAGCGGTATCAAAGTGGGTTATCTCTGCAGCGCGAACGCAGCCCAGAGCCTGGCCCTGGAGCCGAGGGACCCCCTCCGCCCCCGAGCCCCATTCTTCTTCCCCTTCTCCTCCCCACACACCTGCGTGCGTCAAGGGCTCCTCCTTTTGCGCCGTGGGTCCGCGATCCTTCTCCGTCTGAGCGAAAGCCTACTCCGCTTCAGAGAAGCGCCTTTAAACCAGCGCCGCCGCCGCTGCTTTAGAAGCCGGCGGCAGCTTCTGTGCGTCGTGTCCAATCAGGAGCCGGCTCTCCCAGCCCCGCCCCCTCTCCCTCTCTCGGGCCAATGAGCGGCGCGAGAAGCAGCAGAGGAGCCGGGGGGATGGTGTGAGAAAGTGACGCCGCGTGGCCAGAGGCACGCCGGACCAATGGGCGCCACGCTGAGGGCCCGGCCGGTGACGTAATGCCCCATCAGCCAATCGGAGCCCCGCTGGTGATGGCGGGGTGAGAGCGGCCAGGCTCTGCTGGTCCTCGGGTGAGAAAGAGGAGACGGTTACTTAGCAACGGGAAGAAGGCGCTTGTTACTCGAGCCCAGGCAGGGAAGGCCTCACAAGAAAGGGTGGCTCTTGCTGCTGCTGTTGCTGATGAAATAACCTAGTTTGACACCCCCTATAACTGCCATGGCTCGGTGCTATGGAATTCTGGGAGTTGTAGTTTTGTGGAACACGTACTACAAGTCCCATAATGCCATAGCATGGAACCATGGTTATTAAGGTCTTCATCCACATTGAAGAAATAATCCAGTTTGACACTGCTTTAACTGCCATGGCTCCATGCCATGGAATTCTGGGATTTGTAGTTTTGTGGGACACAGCCTTCCCTGTCACCAGTGACTATGGATCCCATAATGCCATAGCATGGATCCATTGCTTTTAAAGTCTTCGTCCAAATTGAAGAAATAATCCCATTTGACACTGCCTTAACTGCAATGGCTCTCTGCTGTAGCATTCTGGGATTTGTTGTTTTGTGGGACAGTTGGTTGTCCCTGTCAGAGGGACTTCCACACACAACATGCACTTGACCCAGCAAGGAAGCACGAGTGAAAGTTATTACACAAATGTTATTCAGCCGCTTGGGAAGTGTGAGTGAATTGCGCAAATCACTTTCACATGAAAGCGGGCAGAAAAGCGCTATCAGGCGTCGTTTCCATTCGTTTGGAACAATGGAAGAACCCCTGTTTTCCAGCATCTGGCAATTTCTACAGGGGCTGCTGTGATGAAGAAATCAGAGGATTTTGTTTCAAATTTGAATTTGTGTCCATATATGGATAACAAAACCATTTCCGGACATAACTTTACTTCTTGGCTGGCAATCCATGAAATTTGTTAAAGTACCAATTGCCAAAATGTGTTTATTTTGGGGCAGTCTAGCCAGATGCGTAGAAATATTCCTTTATCATTACAACCAACATTTGGAGGAAAATTACTACCTTTTCTATTGAGTCATGCTAGGTGATAGGTCCAAAATGTGTCAACCTCAGTTTAGTCATATAGGCTTCTAGGGGGAGTTTATGCTTGATTTGTTCTTGGACCAATTTATATGTTCTTTCTGGCATTCTACAATATCCGTAAAACTATCCTCCAGCATCTCGTTTCAGATTATTTTCTTCCTGCAAGTTTTTTTCACTGTCCAGCTTTCACAACCATACATCAGAAAGTGGAAATAGGATGGCATGGATAATCCTGACTTGGGTAGAAGAATATGAATAAAGGAGGCTTGGTACTGTATTTGGCACTGTTTAGGAGCAGAGGAGGAAGTGGTGATGGGGTCAGCTCAGTGGCGTGACAAATTGGTGTCACCTGGTGTGAGGGAGTAGCACTGGGGCAGACTACCAATGCTTCCAGAAGGTGCTAACCCCCATCAGCAGCCACCGCCACCGGAGGGGGAAGTGCGAAGGCCTTTTGGGCTCTGGCATGGATTCAGCATGGCCATTGGGTAAGCGAGAAACATACATTGCACACTTTCTCACTCGCTCAGCAGTCATGCCAGTCCCACCATGTGTGTCACACGGTGTAGTCTGCACCTCTCCACCCCACTACTGATGCCACTGGGTCAGTGAGGAGCATCATGCAGGTGTAAAAAGGTAAAGGTAGTCCCTTTACATGAATCCCTAGTGGTATCTGACTGTAGGGGGCAGTGCTTATCTCCATTTCTAAGATGAAGAATCAGCATTGTCCGAGGACTGCTCTTGTGGTCCTGTGGCCAGCAGGACTGCAACGAACGCTACCTTCCCATTGAGAAGGGGTACCTATTTATCTACTTGCATTTGCATGGTTTTGAACTGCTAGGTTGGCACAAACAAGGACTAGTGATGGGAGCTCACCCCATCATGCAGCACCCGGGCCTCGAACTGCCAACCTTCCGATCATCATGCTTTGATTTGGATTTCCTGCATGGCAGGGGGTTGGACTGGATGGCCCTAGGGGTCTCTTCCAACTCTACAATTCTATGATTCTATGATCACAACTGGTGTCATCACCACTAAGCCACAGGATCATGTAGGTGTAAGAACTGAAAAAAAAGCAATATATTCTTTAGACCTAAACTTAGGGCCTATACACACGGGCACTTTGTCCCGGCCTGTGGGCGGAGTTAGGGTCCAGCGTCCTCACGTTGGATGCCCTACCTCCGCCCCTAGGGTGCCATTTTGGTACGTGCTGGTCTACATGACACACGCCATCATGGCATGACTGGCGCTGCATCCACATGATGCAGCACCGAAGGGGTGACATAAAGCTGCACTGCCGTGGCTATGGCACCCCTTGAATGCTTTTTGCAGCTAATTTTTGCGCTCTCCAGAGGCCAGATCAGGGCTATGGCATGAGGTTGCCGCCACCCTGATCCAGCCAGTAAGGGGCGGCTGCAGACCACCCCTTTGGGGCGGTCTGTATAGTCCCCTAATTGAGTTTAGTAAAGGTAAAGGTTTCTTTCCCTTTCGACAAGATGGTCTAGTCATGTCCAACGGTAGGGGCCAGCGTTCATCTTCATTACCAAGCCCAAGAGCCAGCGTTGTCAAAGACAACTCCATGATCATTTGGCCAGCATGACAGCACAGAACACTGTTACCTTCCCACTGAAGTGGTACCTACAGGGACGTAGCCAGGATTTTGGAAAGGCGGGGTCCAGACTAAGTGCTACCATTTTGAGAGGCTAAGAGCACCCCCCAAGACACAAAAAGAGGGTCGAGTGTTTACCTCACGATGGCACCACTTTAACTTCCGTTATGGCTCTGTGCTATAGAAGCTTGGGATTTGTAGTTTTGAGGAGCTGTTTAGCCATCTCTGTCAGATGCCACAACAAACTACAAATCCCAGCATTCCAAGGGCAGTTAAAGTGGCATCAAACTGGATTATTTTTCAGTGCAGATGCAAACTGAGTCCTTCCTCTGAAGGTGTTTACATCAGATAAATTCAGCTCGATAAAGCAAAGTGCAGCTGCTCAAGCAATAAGCGGCAGCCACTCTGTTCGCTCGAGACACTCTGCCATGCTTTGAGACAACTGCTCCAATTCTGAGGCGAGCAAAGAACCCAGGCTGCATCCACACAACATTTCATTCCAACTTCCAAGAGGATTTTTAATTCCAAACATACATACTTACATACATACCACACACACACAATTTTTAATTCCAAGACTCATCTGAGCTATCTAGCTATCTATCCATCATTTAAAAGTCCAAGACATTATACGTTCCTTTCTTTTTATAAAAACAAACCCCTTAAGAGAATCCTATTTGGAGAAAGGCAGGATATAAATCAATCAATAAAATTTAGTGCAATAGTCCATCAGTGCGTGGCTTGCATATAAGACTTTATGACTTTAAAACTTTAAATTTAAAAAGAAAATTAAAATCACAGTAGGATCAGAGTGCTATAGAATCATGGAATCATAGAGTTGGAAGAGATCCAAAGAAGGGCCCTGATCCAGTCCAACCCCATCTGCCATGAAGGAAGTCTCAATCAAAGCAACCCCACAAATTATGTTAATGGGGTGTCTATCTATGTTGTAAAAAGAACATACTTTAGATTAATGCTAGGAAAAGTCACCACCTTGCGTCCGTATTGGGAGGAAGGCGGGATATAAGAAAATAATAACGAACAAAAACAACAACAACAACAATATGTGGGTATGTAGTTTTGTGAGACATTTAGCCTTCTTGTCAAGAGAGCTCTGGTGCCACAATACTACAATCCCAGATTTTCCATAGCATTAAAGTGGTGTCAAACTGGATATTTCTGCAGTTGTGCAGCTTATTAGACTGCAGTTCCCAGCAGTCTGTGGGGTGCTGCTGGATGATGGGACCTGCAGTCTAGCATGCCTGGAACAGGGGCCTAGGACTCAACAGCCGGATTCACCTGGCAGAATTTGGGGGAAACTCCTTAAAAGGCAAAAATAAGAAAATAAAACTCCTTGCCAGTAAAACCCCAGGAGTCTGCCAATGGGACTTTGCCAAGGCAGGAGGGCAGAAAGGCCCAGACCTGGCAGCCGACCTTCATTGATGACCCCTAGATTGATTTCCTTATGTAATAATTAATCATAGAATCATAGCGGAGTTGGAAGAGACCCCAAGAAGGCCATCCAGTCCAACCCCATCTGCCATGCAGGAACTCTCCTCCATCAACATCCCCACTGACATGCTGAAAAGGGGCCAGCTAACTGCATTTTATTTTTATTTTGTCTTTTTTAAAAGAGAAAAACAAGGCTGGAAGGAAGCGTCTTGCTTTTGCGTCACAGACCTCCTCTTTTTTGTTGTTGCAAAAATCGCGAAACGACTGTTTTTGAAAACCGGAGCTCATTATAGAAAGAAATGCACAGAGTAGAGTCCGAGCCTCTTTATCTGGACTCTGAAATCTGAATTATTCCAAACCCAAAACTGACCCGAGAGCATCTGTTTTCGTTGTTCTGACCCCAACTCAAGGATACCTGGGAATCCTGAAGAGGTTGTAAATACTGAATTATTGAATTATACAAGGAATAGTGGTCTCAGGATTTTGCTGACAAGCTCAGTGTACAGAAGCACAAAATTATTTAAAAAATATGTGTATTAAATCTATTCAGCCTATGTCTATGAATGCATATGAAACAACATGGATTTAATGGTTGGACTTGGGTCCCATCTCCATATATCCCTTCTACAATAAAATAATACCAAACTATGAAAAACTCAAAAATCTGTCCCTCAGAATTTTGGGTAAGGGGAGACTCACTGTAGTTGATAAAATTTTATTATTATTATTATTATTATTATTATTATTTTATATTATATTTTATTTACGATATTGTATATGGGATATAACTGCTGAAAGGAAGTCAGGAAGTCAACCTTTTCTTCTTTTATATTCCCTTTTAGAATCTTCCTTCTTTCCCTTTCTTTTCTTCCCTTTGCTGTCCTTCTTTTGTTTTCCTTCTTTTCTTCTTCAGTTCTCCTCCTTCCCTTCCTATATTTTCCTTCCTTTTCCCTTCCTTCCTGTCTTTCCTTCCCTTCTTCTTCCTCCCCCTCCCCTACTCCTCTCACTTCCCCAGGAAGGGAGACTT
>NC_056523.1:305804506-305814700 GCF_019175285.1 Sceloporus undulatus | reverse complement strand
GGGCCAAAGCTAACAAAATGAAATTCAACATGGAGAAATGTAAGGTACTGCACTTAGGGCGGAAAAATGAAATGCACAGATATAGAATGGGGGACACCTGGCTGAACGAGACAACATGTGAAAGGGATCTAGGAGTCCAAGTAGACCACAAGTTGAACATGAGTGAACAGTGTGATGCGGCAGCTAACAAGGCCAATGCGCTTTTAGGCTGCATCAATAGAAGTATAGTGTCTAGATCAAGGGAAGTAATAGTGCCACTCTATTCTGTATTGGTCAGACCCCACCTGGAATACTGTGTCCAGTTCTGGGCACCGCAATTCAAAAAGGACATTGAGAAACTGGAGCGTGTGTAAAGGAGGGTGACTAAAATGGTGAAGAGTCTGGAAACCATGCCCTATGAGGAACGACTTAGGGAGCTGGAGATGTTTAGCCTGGAGAAGAGAAGGTTAAGAGATTACATGATAGCCCTGTTTAAATATTTGAAGGGATGTAATATTGAGGAGGGAGTAAGCTTGTTTTCTGCTACTCCAGAGAACAAAACCCGGAACAATGGATGCAAGCTACAGGAAACAGATTCCACCTCAATATTAGGAGGAACTTCCTGACAGTAAGGGCTGTTTGACAGTGGAACAAACTCCTCGGAGTGTAGTGGAGTCTCCTTCATTGAAGGTCTTTAAACAGAGGCTGGATGGCCATCTGTCAGGGATGCTTTGATTGAGAGTTCCTGCATGGCAGGGGGTTGGACTAGATGGCCCCTGTGGTCTCTTTCAACTCTATTATTCTATGATTCTATGAAATATTGGGATCTCAGTGTCTTTATATGAGAATTGAGAAGGCTCTTTTTGGTACTCTTTTGAGGCCAATTTTTGTAGGCATTTGCAGATATATACATACACACATACATATATATACATCCTCCTTAGGGAGAGACACAGACACAGCAGTGTCTGGATTCTTAGCAGGATTGTACAACTCCACATAAGGCATTATACATTACATCATATTAAATGGCCATCAAAATGTTACCTTTCATCAGGACATTTCATAGGAAGGTTCTCTCTATATTCAGCTCTTTAACAGGCTTGATAATAATTAACCATTAAATCATTTAACATAGCCTTTTATCCATCAACAACATCATCATTGGGTTCTTCACAGTTTCCACTAGCATCTGCTAAGGCATTATATAGACATTTCCTAAAGGCTTTCACATATACATGAATGGAGTTCTGTCCCTTGTATCATCCTTAACCATCTTAATCATATATGTTAGTGTATCATCCATACAGGTATACATTCTCGTTTGTCTGAGGAATTACACATCACTAACAGACTTATGTATAACACAGGTGTTCAAGGAAACGTATTCAGGGCTAGCCATGCTGGCCATGTAGCAAAGTGCAACAACATCCAAAATCCACAAAACAATAATACCTGTATGCACAATGGTTTTGTGCATTTTGGTTGGTCCCATAAAGGTATAACTGTTTTGTGGATTTTGGATGTTACTGTACTTTACAAGGTTAATCTTGTTAACTTTGAACAGCATGCATTACAACAAAAGTATATCTATTCTTAATATAACCTTACCAGTATCAGCATATGTCTGCATTTTAGGGCAGCATGTCAAGGCTATCGGGTATGGGTTCTTCAACTGTTAATCAAAATAGGATCTTCCATGCTGGAGGCATGCAGAAAACAGCCTGATAAGAGCTATTTCTTGATTTCTTTTTATGCTTTCCGTATATCCACTCAACTAATGAGTTGACCAATCAAAATAACTCACAACTGAGATGTACACTAGCTCTTATCTAATTGAAATAGAGATTTGATGTAAATTAGGTGTCCTTCCTATCCTACCTGTTCCAGGTATGGCACATATTACTTTCAGCTCACCAGGTGAGGCTAAAAGACTGATGCTTTGCCCATTATCTTTATTTACATTGCAGAGTATCTGGCATTCTTCCCAGACTTTTCCACTGGTGCAGGTCCATATTCTCATAGTTCTAATTGCCTGCATTAAATCTCATACTATATTTCACCCTTTATATGTGATCTTTGGGTGAATTCTGAACTTTTAAAGTCATATCAGCAGGGCACAGAATTGACAACTGAATAATCTGGCTTGTAGCACATACCAGCCATGAAGAATGTGTAGCTGCAAAAAATATAAATTAATTCCTAATCAATCTTTGTGAAAATATTAAAGTTTTTTTAAAAAACCGATGGCAGAGTTCCTTGGCTACTTCAGAATTTTGAATGCAATTAATTCAGCTTATGAACCAAATAATTTAATTCTCTAGCCAATACAAGCATTCAGAATGTAAAAAAAGAAGGATCAGATAACACATACATCAAGAGTCTGTATTTGAATTTGTAAACAAAATATACTTTAGAGTTAGCATTTTCTTTCTGTGCTCTATGTATATCCCTATGGTTTCTCCCTCTATTTTTTTAGTTTTGGTTTTCTTTCCTCATTTTAAGGTTATAGCATTATCTACTTATGAGTATTTATGTATCCTGACTTTTCATCAATATTTGCCCCCCCAGGGGCACGTAACATCGCCCTGACTAAATGGTATCTTTATCCAGAAAGGAGATCCCACACTGGTGCATTTTTGAAGTTGGCTTTACCTCACTGGATGGCCTTGTCTGTAAATAACAAGTAGATCAAGGTAGAGAGGTTTCTCAGATGCCAAGAAAACAAAGGCCTCAAGCAGTCAGGGGTTAAAAATATTGTACTCCCTGCTCCCCATGGACTTCTCTGCCTACTCTTGCTATTCCTCTTGCTCTGATTGGTTCTTTGTAGTGTTGCCCCTAGAGCAAAAGGTACAAACACCACCAGATGCTGCATTGAGTTTCAGTTGTTTGGAAGGGCATTTCTGGAGGATATTTTGATAACACTGAAATCCAGCTGTGCATCAATAAGTTCTCATTCCCTAGTTGCAGTTTGCATCACACCCACTTTTGGTAAGAAAACATTCCCCCAACTTCTGAGACCATCTAATGTCAACTCCCTTGTACCTGCCCCCACCCTACACAAATGTTTCCTGGTTTGATTTCCATATGCCATTTTCTCCTCCTCCCCCTGCATCATGCTTTCATTTATCTTCTTGGCCCTTTTAAAGCTGCTAAATTGGGATTGTTCACAGCTGGAGCTATTGCATTCCACCCCCTCTGTACTTTGCATGCTCCCTCTTGCTGTCCTTCTTCTCTCACTTTTCCCCTCCCCATCTCCCATAAATGATTTAAATGGCCTTGTTCTGCTTCTTCTTCCACATACAGTATATCCCTGGTTACCTGTTTCTGCAATTCTTGCCTACTGTCAGGTGAGCCATTGAGCACACAGTGCCTGCCTGTGACATTGCTTGCAGGTGTGTTTTCACATCAACCCAGGCCAGCCTTGTAATAGTGAGGCTGCATCTGCACTGATGAAATAATCTGGTTTGACACCAATTTAATTGCCATGGCTCAATGCTAGGGAAGTCTGGGAATTTGTTGGGGCACCAGAGTTCTGTGACAGAGAAGACTAAATATCTCACAAAACTACAGTACCCGGAATTAAATAGCATTGAGCCAGGGCAGTTAAAGCAGTGTCAAACTACATTAAATCTGTAGTGCAAATGCAGCCACAGGGATATGCTAGTGAGTCCTGGACATTCACTACTCTATGCTGAAATCAAAGTAAAAGCCGTGTACAACACACATTATATAGATCATGACAAAATTAAAACTCTATGAATATAGTAAAGGGGCAATAAAACAGCATCCTAAGAAATATCAAAACAGCAGAGCAAAAGGTTATCAAAGAAATGGCTCCTTCCCAAATTCAATAAGTACCTTGAGATACTTTTTATAGGTGGCAAAGAGGAAGCTTGCTGAAGTGCTCCTGGAAGGCTCTTTCACTGGGCACCTCAACAGCACCCTTAGGAAAGTAGAATTTTCTATCCTTCATTCCCAATCCAAACAGCCTTTGCCTTGTCACACTCACTCCAGGAATGTCTATTGTGTTAGGACTAATTTATACAGGACAGTTGTGAAACCCAGATATGCATAAGGGTTCCATGTTTAAATTAGGGTTGCCATAACCCGGCAGCCCCCATGCCAATCACGGTTTCGGGGGGCCCCTCCCGGTCCCAGTCCGGTTTGGGCCCCCACCCGTGCCTTGTTCCCGGTTTGGGGGCGTGCTCCGGCCATTGCCGCTGCTGCTAATGCGGCTGCTGCGGTGCCAACCCACCTCCTCCTCCGGCTCCGCCTTCCTCCTCTTCCTCGGCGGCAGAAGCGACACCACCACCGCGCCTCCACTGTGAGGGCTTGTGCGCCGCCCAGGCCTCAGCAGGGGCCAGTGGCAGTGCGCGTGCCCTCCACGCGCGCGCCTGCCCCACTTTCCTCCACGCGCACGTGCGCCTGCCCCGCTTCCCTCTGCGCGCACGCGCCTGCCCTGCTTCCCTTCCTCCCGCGCCAGCCATCATCATAAGGAGGAGGAGGAAGGAGCCGGAGGAAGGGTGCCTGAAGGCCCGGGCAGAATTGGGCCAGAGGAGGAGGAGGAGGAGGAGGAGGAAAGCTGAGTCAGTGGCCATTAGGTCTGCCTTGGTATTTTGGGGTTTTTAAATTATATTTAAAAATATAAAATACTTATTTAATTTAATTTTATTAATTTTTATTATTGCTTTTTATTTTTTATTTTATTAATTTTTATTATTGCTTGTTTTTTATTTCATTAATTTTATTATTGCTTGTTTTTGTTTTATTTCATTAATTTTTATAATTGCTTGTTTTTGTTTTGTTTTATTAGTTTTATTATTGCTTGTTTTTTATTTTATTACATTAATTTTTATTATCAAATACAGTATATACACCCCTGCCTTGTTTTTTATTTATTTTTTCATTATTTTTTATTATTAAATATATGCAAGTGCATTTTCTGTGTATTTATGGTGCTTTGAATGCTAACAAGTCTGCCTTTCTTGGCCAATTATAGTGGTGGTGGTGGTGGTGATGATGATGATGATGATGGTGATATTGATATCAACAAGCCTCTGAGGCACAGCCAATGTAACTTGCTGTGATATTTACAAACTCATGCGCAGTGAAGAAAAACCACAGTCCCTTGCCCAAGTACACACTTCTGAGAAGTAAAGTTGAACCCAAGGGCAAGTACATTTCTGCCATCTGTCTAGGAATAATGCCAAAATGTCCTCCATTTTGATCATGCCTAAAAACATGCATTTATATTACATTTTTTAAAAAAACCTCAATTTTTTGCACGTCCTCCATTTTTATAAAAATGTGTCCTACATTTGAAAATGTTGTGCTACATTTGTCCTACATTTGTCCCAGTATTGGAGGTCCTCACTTATGGCAACCCTAGTTTAAATGCACTTTATATTTGCCCTACCCCATTTGAATATAATGTGAGCATGCCAAGTTTCAATGTCTTGGAAGGCTTAACTGCTACAACACTAGCATCATACGTAAATGGGCCAGTGCATTTGGTAAATATGCATTAGAAAGTGAGTGACATGATGCATACATGGGCAAATCCTTTATTTGTGGCCTACATCTTGAATAAATAAGGTCTTTGTTTCACAATGAGGTCAAAGGCATTTAGATGAGCCAGAGTGCCATTTGTCACTGGATTTGGGACAGTGGGTGTTTTGGTTCTTTGTTTTTGAATTTAGCTTATATTTGACTGCGATCTATTGGAAGGTTGCTAGATTCACTAAGTGACCTCACAAAAGATAGGGATGCCTCAAGATTTCATAAGGACTGAAGAGTTTCATAAATAAGTGTTTTATTTCTTTATGTTGCCATTGATTTAAGTAACATACATTGAAAATTAATGGCATCAAAAGTTAACAAAAGTTATTCAAAAGTTATCTGAGCCAGATAACTGATGGAAGGTCAAACCCAGGATGCCCCCCCCCCCCTTTTTATGAGAGAAAAATAACAAGTAAACTTCCCAAACTGAGCTAGTTCTTCTCCATTTTCAGAAATTTTCAGAACTTCATGAGTTCTGAAAAATTATGCAATAACCAGGTTTCAAAATATTGCTCACTGCCTGCAGGGGAAATCCTATTTGAAAATACAGTCACAAATTTGGAAGGGAGCTCCAAAGTCAAGTGGTCAAGTTTCCTTCCAATTAAATCCACTATCACAGCACAGTGGGCTCTTATTATCCGCTGGGGTTTGGTTCCAGGACCCCCCGTGGATAACAAAATCCATGGGTGCTCAAGGCCCATTTGATCCAAGAGGTGAAGGATTTGAAGAAGTTAGGATCTGACATAATGTTAATGCATTATAATAGGTAAATTTAATGAGTTAGGGCTTCTCCTTTTCTTTACATTGTTGCCAAAAAAGGAACGCAGTTGTCTCAAAGAAAACTTTAAAAATAAATTCCTACTAAAATATGTGTGAGAATAAAAGTAGATAAAGCTTGAGAAGATAAATTCAACAGGGAAAGATTTTCATATCCATCATTAGGATTTTCATTTTAATTATGTTGATTGCATAAAGTGACTGAATACTGATATGCTTTCCTAGTTTTCAACATATCTAGCAATTTGTTGTGTAATTTTTGCTTAGATTGCTTTTTATGATACCAATACTTAAAAGATTATATATTTTGGTTGTAATTGGGAATCCCATCTGTAAAAATATGCTGTTGAGCTAGTTTTAGGGGGACTAACCTTTGAAAAAGCATCAGGATACAATAAAATGAGTTTGAAACAACAGACGTATATAGAACAAAGAATCTACTTAAAACTTTGGGTTGCAAGCATTGCCATCTATGGGCCAGGAGCTGAAAGTTGGCATATTGTCACAAAGCGGGATGGGCAAATTGGAGCCCCCTTCTCCCAGGTTATTTTTGTGGCCATCAAACGCATGCACCCAACTGTTTCTTTTCTATTGAAAAGGGGATGCTTTGCCTTTTCTATAAACTTTCAGGGCTGATGGTTCACCTTTAGGGCCCCATTGCCACTGGCCTATAACGCGGATCAGGACGCAAATCATGGGTGCATCATTTCCATTTGAGCGCGCATTCAATCTGCATTGCTCCAATATTGTTCCCATTGGAATTCAAATCTGAATCGATTTATCATAAAAAACCCGAATCATTGGTCGATAAACCGGTTTAAAAAAACAGCAGCTTTTCAGCAAGTTTTCCTGTGCCTCCAGAGTCTGATTTGCGGCATACGAATGGGAAGGAAAGGGTGTCTGATTCGGGAACTTGGGGATGGGAGGAGCAGTGCTCAAGGGGCTGGCTTAGGGGTGTCACCCTCTTTGTTCTCTTTCTGCATTGCCGGTGCCATTTAATCCCTGTTCGCATCGCCTTTTCCATGGCAGTGTGAGAAGCAGGGTTGCAGCAGAATTTTTTATTATTATTAATCAGGCTTTTGCTCGCCTAAGCGATCTGTCGGATGTGGGTGCATAGAAGATAGTTGATCTCACAGCTTCAGTAAGCACATTGCCGCCCTCATTGACACCCTCTTCCCCCCTCATCCAAGACCAGAGTGTACATGGTCATGGAGCACTATATTTTCACAGCGTATTTTGTAGAAATTTTTATTTGGGGGGGGGTGGCCTTTATGATCACTTAAGTGCTTAAGAACTTAAGAGCCCGGCTGACCAAGCACCACACTGTCTCACCCCAAGGCTGTTTTCAGTCACTGTTAGGCCAGGCTCATGCATAGGAATGCACCCACTGGTGCACAGAAGCACCGGTGCACAGAAGCAGAGCCATGATAGTCTCTGGGTCCATGATGCTCATATGACCATGAGGGAGAAACAGTGACCGCAAGAAGAGGAGCCCTGGTGGCGCAGTGGTTAAATGCCTGTACTGCAGCCATTCACTCAAAACCACAAGGTTGCGAGTTCAAGACCAGCAAAAGGGCCCAAGCTCGACTCAGGCTTGCATCCTTCCGAGGTCACTAAAATGAGTACCCAGACTGTTGGGGGCAAATTAGCTTACCTGCTAATTAGCTTACTTGCTGTTCACCGCTATGATCTTTGGAATAGTGGTATATAAATAAAATAAATTATTATTATTATTATTAAGAGTACCGGCCGAAAACTGCTTGGCTGCCTCACTAACTAGGCAGGTAGGCGCTTAAGCGCCAATTTTCATTGGCTGCCCCCCCCCCCAAAAAAAGACAACACAAATGGGAATGGGGAACAAAACGAACTTTGTCAAAGTGAATCGAATCAGGTGATGACACTGTGACGTCTGAAGCCTATGCGCTTGTTTGACAGCTTGCGGACACATGAGAACGGGGAGCAAATTACTCTGCTTTAAAATACAGTGATTTAAAATAAATGAGAACGAAAACAGAGTATAAATAAATCGAGTTAATTTGCACCCTTTCATAATGGAAACGAAGGAAAAGATTCGAATTAGACTCGGAAAAAAATCCAAGTCAGAATCGTGCCAATATAAGCCACTTTATCTCCCCAGTGGGAATGGGGCCTAAGTCACTCAAAGTTCCCCCCATCTGCTTGCGTACTGCTTAACGTGAAAAACACAAATTTTTCAAAACCAGAAGTGAAATTCTAACTATGCCCTTATTTGTTTTTAATTTTTGTTGTTTTTGTTGTTGTTGTTGTCTGTGCAGCCCCCAGAACAAGCAGGGCAGAAAAATGGACCCCAAGACCTGCCAAGTTATTTGTGACATCTCTAGTTCTTCAAATATGCCTTTGCTTTCAGAATTTAAGCAACTAATTCTTTCCCAAGATTTCATGTCTCAGAGCTAACTAACAAATCAAAGTCCTGATGGACATCCCGCTTTTTTAAAAGTGTGACACACATAGAAACACACACACACACACCAGCTGTTTGAACATGTAAAATAAGAGAATGTTCAGCTGTGCATGTAGTATATACTGATTTTTTAAAGACTGAGGCTTCATCATTTTATTCTGGTCTTTAATTACAGATTTTAATCTGTCTTGAAACCAAAGGTATCTTGGCCAATTTAAGTGGACAATGGTTAATTCCAGAACAACATAAACTCCTAAAGCTGTTTTTGTGGCTCCAACCTTGCTGCTTCCATCACATTTCCCCTTTTCTGGAAATTAAAGGGTGAATTGCCTCTCTTGGGAGCCTTAAAAAATGATTGTTCACATTTGAAGTAGGTGGCAGTGAGTCTTGAACATTTTAAAAACAACAACAGTTTTGTTAAAAACCAGAAGTGGACTTCCAACTATGTTTGATTTTATGTTTGGGGGGGATCTTTGTCAGGCCATGCAACTTCTGGGAGGTTCCTAGAACAGAAAATTGACTATAAAACCTGCTGAACTGCACACTCCAAGATAAGATAAGGAGGGGAAACTACAATTTAAAAAATTGGAAATGTCTATGTTTATGGATTATGTTTCAATATAACCCAACCAATTGGTTTTTCTTTATGATGCTGTTAAGGTATCAAAGCCACTTCTTTCTTAAGAGTTCCTTCAGGAAGAACTCTGTAAGTTAATTTTTGCACAAGAAGAAAGAGACAATAGGATTCTCGCACAGCATAGCCTGGAGCAAATGCTATTGATGTTGCAATAAAAGATGCAATTATGCTGGTATGCCTGTACTTTGCAAATAAAATAGCATGTATTCATGATAATGAAAGGTAGAATAGTCAAAAGATTTATTGACATAAGTGAATGCATAACTACAATTATCAGAATATATCTGATTCCTTGACTGGATTATATAACTTTCCTGGCTGCAACACTGTGAGGGCTTGGACATATACTCTTGAACAATTGCAGAGATGGCGTAATATTAATAGATTTATTTAGCACCGTATAGTGAACAAGTCACATGCCAGTTGCAGGAGCATTTAAGGAGAACGACCAGGAACTTCTCCATTATTACTGAGGCCAGATGGGGCACATAATGGGCACTATAATGCCACCCCTAGACTGTGAAATGACCAGCTGGAAGAGATTTGACAGCTTAATGTGCTGTCTAAATTAAAACAGCATTAAAGGCCTATCTCTTCTGACAGGTCTACCCAGTCAATTTTAAATTATGAATTTTAAATTATTTTATTTTTAATTTTATGTTTTAATGTGTCCTATGTTTATGTGTTTTTACTTAATGTGCCTAAATGGTTTTATGTGTTTGGGGAGAGACAGGTAAGAAATAAAAATTATTATTATTATTATTATTATTATTATTATTATTATTATTATTATTATTAT